>NC_061116.1:202900801-203245282 GCF_002878395.1 Capsicum annuum | reverse complement strand
ATAGAATTTTTTTATAATATTTTTTAAAAATATGCTATAGCTTACAATTAAAAACTTAATTCAACAAATATAAAAAACATATAGCTACAGTTTACAATAAATAATTTATAAAGTACATACAAAATAATTTTTACATAAAATAATGGTTAATTGACACAATGTAACAATTTATGATCCAATTTGACATCAAATAACAATATATAACATTTCTAGCCGAAATAAATAACCCATAAACTTTTTCTCTCTTTCTATGAATTATTCTACAGTATATATGAATCATTTTCCAGATTTTTTGAAAAATCAAGTAATCTAAGAATCCAAAGGAAAAATGCACCAGTTTTTTGTTCCCCCATTAACGTGCATGCATGCGGTGCAGAAACAACTGCAGAAATGCAAAATGCTGCCTCGAAAGGGATGCAAGCCTTCGAGGAAATAACACTGTTTTGAGAAAAGGTATGATTGTTTGGATGGTTGTGGTTGTTCGAAAATGACATACTATTTCAAATGGACAGTGTTAGGAATCAGGTAGAAATAAAGCAAACCACAAGCAGAAAGAAAATAAGAACACACAGATTTACGTGAAAACCCTTGCGGAAAAAACCACGGGCATAGGCAGAGAATGTTTTACTATAATTAAAGGAGAGGAGTAGAATGTGGAGAATGAGTATTTTTTGGATACCCTAAACAACCCACTAAATGCACTTATATAATATGTGCATACAAAAAAGTCATAGGCCCAAAAAACATAAAGGTCTATGGGCCTATCGGCCCGATTCCTATGCTACCACCACAGACCCCACCAAAAATAACAAACATGGATCGCACCGGAAACTATCTGGAAGGATCAACAAAATTTGGGTCACAACTCTAACAATATCCACCTTGACACGAATTCTAATTTAGAACTCAAATTCATTTCAAGATAAACTCTCCACTTCTTCCACAAAAGCCACTAAGGGCACATCTTAACAGCTAACACTAACCAAGTTCAAGCAATGCTCAAACTTGGCACTTGGTAGTGTCTTGGTCATCATATCATCATATCAACAGGATTATCATGAGTAATAATCTTGATCACCACAATATCACCACGAGTAATACTTTCACACACATAATATTACCGAACATCAATGTGCTTTGTCCTCTCATGAACATCTGATATTTCATAAGGAAGAGAGCACTCAGACTGTCGCAAAAGACTGTAGTAATCTGTAAGTCTTTTCCAAGTTCACCAAACAGAATTTTCAACTAAATAGCTTCCTTGAAAGCCTCTGTAATAGCCATATACTTTGCCTCAGTAGTTGACAAAGCAACCATAGTCTGTAAGGTAGCTTTCCAACTAATAGCACAATAACCAATGTTGAAAATATAGCTTGTAAGGGATCTCCTTTTATCATGATCTCCTATAAAATCATAATCAACATACCCGATTACTCCATATCTATTTCACCTAAAATACAAACAAACATCAGTAGATCCATGCAAGTATCTGAAAATCCACTGAACTGCTTTCTAATGTTCTTTGCTAGGATTTTCCATATATCTGCTAACTGCACTGAAGACATAAGATAAATCTAGTTGTGAACACACCATCGATACATAAGAGACCCGACAACACTAGAGTATGGAACTAGAGACGTATAGTCACACTCATCATCAATTTTTGGAGATAAAGTGGTCGAGTGTTTGAAGTGTGTCAATTGAGTACTTACAGGTTTGACATTTTGTATATTGAACCTGTGAAACACTTTTTCAATTTATCCTTTTTGACTCCAATATAACTTACAATTCTTTCCATCCTTCAGAATCTCCATGCCAAGAATCTTCTTTGTTGCACATAGATTTTTCATATCAAACTCCTTACTGAGATGGGTTTTAACTTTTGTTATCTCTCTTATATCCTTTGCTACAATAAACATATCATCAACATACAAGAGAAGAGAGTAATCCACATATATTCTATAGTCTGTGAGATAATAGTGTGGGTGTAATATTGTAGTGAGTTTTGAGAAATGAAAGTGTGTTGCTTCATTTATATAGAGTAGTAGTCTTTTGACACTGTCAAGTTTAATCACTATTATTGTATTGCTCCATTGAGTATTTTATTCACCCCATTATAATATTTGGTGTCGTTGTTACTCTCTTGTTATTGCTATTTTGTGTGGATATTATCCTGGGTGGAAATATTTATTTTCCCAATACTAAGAATGTGGTGGTGGAGTGGAATAGATTATTTGTGCACATTCTAGGATGGAACCACTATGGTTTTGTTCATATTAAACAGGAACTTGTTTCTAATAAATCTGGGTCAGGGGATATGTTCTGAAATGAACCATGACATGTGGTATATAGAGTTTGCAATATGGCAATAGTAGTGCTGGGTTTGGTACTTACTTTAGTAGGAGGAGTGACGACGTGAGAGGACTTTGACCAAAAATATTAATTTAAAGTTTCAAAGGTTTTTCATTATTAAGTGACAAAATGGAGATTTGTTTCGAAAAGGACTTTTTATATTTAAAACTCAGAGTCGCCACTTGGCATAATCCGGTGTGACAAGTGACCTTTGGAAATCCTTTTCAAAATAGTGTTAACTCTATAACTTATCTGCAAACAGAGATTCTGATTAAGAAATTCTATTGACCGAGGGGAGGTGTTAGGCACCCCTCGATCCCGTGGTTTGACCACAGTCGCTTGGTGGAGTATATCGGCTAATTTGACATTATGAATATATAAACCACACAAAATTACACAAAACAATCAAACAAAAAAACAAACAAAACAAATCCAAAATTATAGTGTCCAGTCCGATTATTACAATCCTGAAATAGAAAAATGCAAAAATATAAGCCTATTCTATTCTATGTTAATTCTAAACTACACACCCTTGCTTTCTCCACCTGACATTCCAGGCCTTGATCGTGCGTCGTCTTCAAGTATATGGTACTGCAGGGCATTCCCTGGATAAATCAATACAAATCCCTCGGGGCATCTCCTGACCAAATGAATACAATAGATCCCAATACATAAATCAAACCCATTCCACAAACATTTCATCATTCAACAATCACAAATCCTAAGTTTTACATACCCCCTATCTTTTGCCTATCCTTATGACAGCCTATCTTATGCTACTATTATGTTCAATATAATGAATCAAAATTAATCCAAATTCACTGACATCCCTATCCATTTCATGTCAAACAACCGATTCAAATTACTTCATTAATCTCTGATTCCTATCCCCAAATTTATACATGACAGTTTAAACATAAGAATAACTATCCATCCAGATCATCATCGATTTCATGCTTACAACTACATATTCAGGTAAAACAGCACCAATTATCAATAAATTTTTCAGTCAACAAACAACGCACTACCACAACATCCATGCACCAAATATCGTAAAAAGGGAAGTCAAAAGAGTAAAGATTAGAAATAGACCTTCAAAGAATGAATTTCATTGAGAATAATGTTTAAGAAGGCTCGGACTTAGAATCCCAAATAGAACACCTCGACAATGAACTAAAATCCAACTCGGTATTTGAGAAATTGCAACTCGCAACAGACCACGATGAACAGACTGACCCAAACCAAAGGCAGTACCCACATTGACTGATTTCAAAATCTTTTTAAATAAAAATGGGTGAGGCTGCTGTTGTTCGCCTGGACATCATAAATCGATCCAGACCAAATTTAAAACCAGCAAGACAAATTTAATACGAACTTCTAAATTGATAATTTTGAACAGAATTGCGAATCCAAAACCAAAACTAGTTTAACCAAGAATAGGAATTGTGAAAACAAACCACATATGAACCTATTTCCGATCCGGCAAAAACAAACCACCCCTCCTAAAATTCGGCGAGTTGATCGGGTTTCCCCTCATTTTTTTGTTTCCTTCTTAGTTTCTGATCTTCGATCTCCCTCTCTCGCACATGATTCAATTTTGTTCCTGACTATATTTTGTTCACAGTAGCTGGGTACGTGGATGGCAGTGTGGATTTCACTCCAGTAAGGGTCCTTTTCCGATGATAGTGGTATGTATATGTGATAGTGTGTGTAGTTCTCTTGGGAGCACGAAAAAGGAAAACATAATGGAGTATGTATGTGATGGGTGAGGTCCTCCGTGAGAATGAGTGTTTCTGTGATGGTGGAGAAGAAAAAAAAATTCTCCACTATATGTTGTGCGTCTATGGTGAAGAGGCCATTGAGATTATTCTATGTGGGTGTTGAGAAAGTGAGGAATTTTTGAAGTGTTCTTCTGTGCCCATGGTCAATTGAGAGTGGTGAGTATATGGGTCTATGTGTATGTGCAAATAGTGCCCCCCTCTAATTCTCCTCACTCAATTTGGTATTTTTTTAAGTATATAAAAATGGAAAAAATCCCTATGAGCTGTATCCCCAATTCTCGTGGGGCCTCCTTCCTTTTTTGTTATATGTGTAATTTGTTATGGACAAAAAGAGAAAAAACGTGAGATGGAAATGGGTGGAGTCACGTGGGTTGGTAGGGTAGGGGAGGGTGTGGATGAGGTGTAAAAATTAGTTAGGATAAGGGAATATTTTGGGATTGGTGATTTAATTTGTTAGGATTTGTTGTATTTGTTTTGTTGTGGGGAAAGTATAGAATGGGTGATGGTACAATAAATTGAGGTAAAAATGAATAAAATTGGACTTGGGAGGAACAAAATTAGGTGTCTACAGTATGTCCCCTTTGAATGTAAACATGAAGTGTTTTCAGACAAAGAAGTAGACAATGAGACAAAATTTTATCCCGACCATTATTCAAAAAGAATGAAACAGAAGGAAGGAGAGAAACCAAGTATTGACTTTGGACATCATACTCATCCCTATTTATGAGGGAATCAAGTCACAGGTATCTCAAAAGATTGGAAGGAGAGGGACTATACCGAGATGGAGAGTCGAGTGAGGTTTCATTGAGGTTCCGGTCCGCGGCTCTGTCATTACATTAAAAATGAAAATTATTAGTTAAAACATAAATAAAATTACAAAAATCCTATCTATACGGCTTCTTTTGGACTCTTGACATTAGTTTCATCTCCCTATTCTTTAGGCGGGCTCCTGTGTTGCAATTTCTTCAACTTGTTGCCTAACTTTCAATTTATTCACCCTGTTCTCCAGGTGGGCTCCTGAATTTCTATTTTTTAATTTGTTGACTTTTAATTTCTTCACCTTGTTTTTTGACTTTCCATTTATTCACCCTGTGCTTCGAGCGGGCTCTAATGTTTCTTGAATTATCAAAATAAGGAAGTGCATCTCCTTACAGATGTTTCTTGAATTAGTAAAACAAGGAAGTGTGTCTCCTTACTAATGTCTCTTAAATTACCAAAATAAGAAAGTGTGTCTCCTTACCAATGTTGCTTGAATTACCTAAATAAGGAAGTGCGTCTCCCTATAAATGTTGCTAGAAATACCCAATCAGGAAAGTGCGTCTCCTTACCAATGCCTCTTAAATTACCAAAATAAGGAAGGGCGTTTCCTTATCAATACTGCTTAAATTACCAAAATAAGGAAGTGTGTCTCCTTACCAATGTTGCTTGAATTACCCAAACAAGAAAGTGTGTCTCCTTACAAATGTTGCTTGAATTGTCCAAATAAGGAAGTGCGTCTCCTTACAAATGTTGCTTGAATTGCCAAAACAAGGAAATGCATCTCCTTACAAATACCACTTGAATTACCAAACAAGGAAGTACGTCTCCTTACAAATACCACTTGAATTACCAAACAAGAAAGTGTGCCTCCTTACAAATGTTGCTTGAATTTCCCAAACAAGGAAGTGCGTCTCCTCGAGATATTGGATTATGAGCTTCACAGTGGTTTTTTATTACCATACCTGTGCAAAAACATTGCCTCTTGCATATGTAGAAATGAGAAAATTACAGCCTCTGATGTCTAGGCTTTGAAATTCTTGATCTGAATGTAACATGTTTTCCTGTTTCATACAAAGAAAACTTATGAGTTTAAAAACATAGTGGCTGGTTTGTGGCTTTAGCTTTCGCAGAAATTGCTCTTTCCCCCATCACATTTAACCTTGCTTCAAACCATTAGCATATGTCATCGACTTGCTGCATCATTGACCAAACTCAGATTATCAAGAGGCACTCTGAAACAAACACAGTATCTCTGCTTTGCCATACTTCTCAGATAAACCCTTTGAACCTTGGTATTTCTATCTATTGCCATACTTGTCAGTTGACAAAAATTTATGCATGTCTTATTTCGGCTCACAATCATGTCTCTTTCATGTGTTGGCCTTTTGTCTTGCTTTACGCAAATGAAGAAACTGGTAGCCAGCTTTGAAATCTTTTCTCGCTTGTTTTGATATGGACTTGACTCAAAGACAAGATAAAAATGACGATGAATCTTATTTGGACAACAAACACAAGAAAACAAAATAAAAACAAAAGAAGAAAGAAAAAACAATGAATGTCCCCATTTGAAACAAAGAAATGAAAAATTATCTAGAAATGACATCAAATCTAATGATTATGCCATGCATTTTGGATTAAGCTGTCTGATCTTTCCATCCAAACTTTTTACCAATTCTTGTTGAGCTAATGGCCATGAAAATGAGTTGTTTCTTCAGGTCAATTGCCTTGAAGACTTCATTCGGCTAGTGACACCTTGAAGGGTTTTTACCAACAAGCCTTTCTCATTCTCTTTTTCTCGGTTCACCATTGTCTTATGGTGTTTGTGAGGGTTTTTCACCAATGATACTCTTATTTATATTTTTCCCAACTCACAGTTATCTTACAGTGCCCGTGAGGGTTTTCACCGATAAGACTCTCATTTTTATCTCTCTCGACTTACCATCACCTTATGGTGCCCATGAGGGTTTTCACCAATAAAACTCTCATTTTTATTTCTCTCCTAATTCCTTATGCTAAGGAAGACAAGTAGTTCCCAAAATATGTCATCATATCCCTTATATGCTTTTCCTTAACATTCTTAAAGATTGATTTGAAGGGCTTTCTTTGGTTGTACCTTGGATTTTGTATAGGGTTAGAGAGAAAGGATGACACGAGGCTCAAACGACACTTGAAGTGGGATAGGACTTACAACTTTTGGAACCGACTCAAATAATAAAGATTAACCCATGCCCTAGTTTCTTTGGCTAGGTGACTCTAAACTATTATTTGGTTGGACCGAGCCAAGAGTAGGGCAACCTAGGTACATTAACCTCGAAAGAGGAGAATCAGGTCACGTGTAGTTCTGGCGGCTTGTTTTGCTTGATTTTGATTTCTTTTGACTTTTTTTTTTCTTTTTGATTTTCCTAACTTTATTTTTCTTGTCACTCTTTTTTCTTTTTGGACACATTTTTTCTCTCTTCTTTTTTTTGAACTTTTTAACTCTATTCTTTTGCTCGACACTTTTCTTTTGAGTTTTGCTGAGTCTATCTTGATTCCAAAAGAGGGGTATGAAAGAAATTAGGACTAAATCTCAAATGGGGTAAACAAAGAATGACACAATGTTTGAATAGCATAATAAAATGTCTTCTTCATATCAATCCTTAAAAAATACAAGTACATATCATGAAATATAGAAGTGACAGATAAAAGATCATTTGTGACATCTTTTGCAGCATTAACTTTGACTGAGTCTGTGCGTCACTACTTCATCCACAAACTCCACCTTTGTTGTACATTCCTCACATTGAATGACTCATGCTTTCGTGAAGCTGATTTTTCTGTTCTTCGAGATCACACATCCGCTATTTAACCAAATTGAGCAACGTTTTTCAATTGATGACCAAATTATATTTGCGATTCTCAAAATAATAGCCTTAATTTTCAAAGAAGGCTTGAACTTGTCTCCAAATGTCTCAGCACTCTACCTATTTTCTCAGATGCTCTCTTTTTCTAACTTTAACCCTCTGATTCAATGCTTCATGATTAAGCTGGATTTTAAGATCCAGCTGAAAATTCCCCATGCATGTCATAATACTAGAATAAACATAAAATATGGTGTGTAAAGAAAACAAACACATATTTAAAACACAAAGGGAAAGGGACACTTCATTTAGTTGGAATAAAAGATAGAAAGGTTTGAACATAAAAGACACAGGGACAAAACAAGATAGATCCCAAACTACAACCTTGAAATAATTCGAAAAATAGAAAAGAAAAGAAAACAAACTACCAGACCTCTTCCTAGTAGGGAGAGGGGTGACTTCTTAATTGCTCAGCCTGACATCTTAGCCACTGGTTTGCATAGCAGTATGACTAGTTCTTTCCTCACTGTCAATGGTCTGGACCATAATTAATTAATCTTGAATGATATACACATCTTAGATTAGCATCAAAACTTTTTGAATGTAGGTCAGGAGTATACAAAAGGAGAGGAGTGATCATGCCTTGCTATACCAGTCTTTGGAATAAACTTGCATACGACTCTCCGATTGGTGTGAAACTATCCCTAAACTTTTATCTCATTTCATCGTTTGGCTTAAATTGAAAACCAAGCCTAGAAGGGCTTCGATATGTATATGGAGCTAGAGTATTACTCGACAGAGTTGGCGCACGCCAGTGTCGGTAAGATAGAGGTTGAACATATAGTTGCGCATTATACACTTGATATGTAGGTAGGGGGATGCAATATAATGGATTTTGGGAAAGATTATGTGGAGCTTGGGCATAAACTTGGGTTTGAGCCTATGGGTAACGATGGTGTGGTGCTCTTACCCATGCCTGTTGTCCAACAACAATGGCAGAAGCATCTTTCTCATACTTCTTCCCTCCGACACTTCCCGAACCTTTTTGAATTGCTTGAGTAGTCGCTTTAAATGTTGCAAAACTCACAATGTGGCCGGTATTAATTCCATCCTCTATTATCTTCCCCATTTTGAGGACCTCAATAAATAGCTTTCCTAATGTAGGTAACAAGTGTTGATAATATGTTTTATCCTGTGCTTGAATAAATACCTCTACTATCTTACTTTCTTTTATTAACGGTTTCACCCTAGCATTTTGTTCATGCCATCTAATCGCATACTCTCTGAAAGTCTCAGTATTATTTTTCTTCATGCTAGTAGGGATGTCTCATCAGAAATCAATTCCACATTGTATTGGAATTTTTGTACAAATTCATTAGCTAGGTCATCCCAACTAATCCACTTGTCGATGTCTTGGTCAACAAACCATTCTGAAGCTAGGCCTGAACGACTCTCATCGAAATATGCCATGAGTAATTCTTTTATCCCTCCAACACCCCTTAGTTGGTTACAATAACATCTCAAATGTGCTACAGGATCATCATGTCCATCATACTTCTCAAACTTCGGCATTTTAAAACCAAAAGGAAGATGAACCCCTGGAAACATGCACAAATCTTTATATGAGACACTTTTGTACCCCCCAAGTCCCTGGAGGTCTTTCATAGCCATTTCTAAACTTCTCAGTTTTCTTATCATTTCCTCTTCTTTTTCTGTTATAACAAGCATGTCACTATTAAGAAGAAATTCAGGCGGGTGAGTATAGCATAAGGATTAGTCAACTTAAATATGGGTTCAATAGCATGATTTTAATCAGCAAAAATATTCAATGCAGGCTCTCTCACAGAGTAGGGAGGCATAACTTCTGGATAAACCTCAAAAGTAAGAGCTTCAGGTGGGGGTGGTGCTGCAAAAACATGAACAGTGGGTGGAGCCGAGCATGTGGTAGCTTTGTGTTGAGGAGCGAGGAAATGAATATTAGAAGTGTTTGGATAGTATTGCCCCGAAGCAGGTCCTGATGCATATCGTGGTGTGTCAAAAAAAATAGGAAACTGTGTATGTGACACTGGAGGCAAGCTACAAAGATAAAGATATTTCAGATTATCAGCGGGAAATGGAGGAGGTGGAAACCCATTAGCCCAAGCTCGATGCATTTCTATCATTTGTTGCCTTAATTTTTAAATCTCTTCATTAACTCCTAAATTCTCATTGCCCGAACTCCCTATCTAATCAGTGACAACAAACTCGATATCCTTGTTGGCCATAACTTTCTCTGTGATGGTGCAATAAGAAGGACCAGCCAAAATGCCACAAACCAACAATCTTAAACTAACTGAACAAGAGATAGCAAATGTGTTAGAATTCAACATTTTTTTTCAAAACCTTTTTTTTTCTTTTTGAAAAGGTCACCAAACCCAAGAGGGGCGCCTATGTATCTCACCCCCAAAAGAGGAGAATCAGGTGTGTAGTTCGTGAAGTCTTGCCAAAATGGCCAATTAATTCTTTTTCCTTTCTTTTTTTTTTCAGAAACTTCAAAAATAATAAATTTTTAAAAGAATTGACTAAAATATTTTTGCATTTTTCAGGTTTAAACTCCTTATACAAAATAAAACCTATGATTACCAAAGAAAAATCTTTTTGGGTTTTCAATTTTTGAATTTCATACGAAAATGAGACTTGAAGCTATTAACAAAAAATTGTTTTTGTGATTTTCTTTTAAAGATGTATAGGAAACACCTACTTTAAAAAAAAACGTGAAGAAAATCTTTTTTTGGATTTTTCAAATAAGATCCCCAAACCCACAATAGGCTGCCTACATATCTCACTCCCGAGAGAGGAGAATCATGGGTGCGTAGTTCGTCCAGATTGGAAAATTAAGGATTAAATGAAAAACTAAACCCTCAATTGAGAGACACGACTAAAGACAGACAAATAAAGTCTTTTTGGATTTTTAATTAGAAACTAACACCAACAACTATGAAAGAAGAAAAATCTTTTTGATATTTTCGTTATATAAAAATGTACAAAGCTCCTATTGAAAGAAAAAAAATATTTTTGGAGTTTTCGAATTGTGAAAACTTACTAAAGAAATAAAAGGAAAATCTTTTTGACGTTTTTGATTTTTTAGGAAATGAGTGCAAAAAGTAAAAAAAATATTTTTTTTGAATTGTGAAAAACAAAAGTCATAAAGAACCCTAAAAACTACCAAATCTCTTTTTTTTCACTCTTTTTTTTCTTCCTTTTTTTCAACAATTTCTTGCCTGTACACTTTGCTTCTAACTCATGGTTTTTCCCAAATCAGTCTGTCAAATTACCATGTTACCGTCAAGGATGCAACATTTAGCACGTAGGAATGCTTTTAGAGGTGAATCTCATACAAAGTGCCATGTGGGTCCTGCTAGGTCTCAATTTGATGCAAATAAACATTATCTAGAGGTTGACCTATGCTGGGGTCCACTAACAAAGCTATTCGGGGGAGCATATGATCGATAGTAGATTGCTTTAGCTGTCCACCTACTCCATACAACTCAACGGCTCCCCCTCCTTAAATAAGGGTGACTCAACTATAGGTCGTGTACATACGTGTACTACAAACTTGTTGCAGAAAGAAAGACTCGGGTTATGCACATGATGACAGATACAAAGTGGTAACACATAAAGTAAAAACTGCAAACAAAGAGCACGTAGGCACTCAACAATGATAAACAATGACAAAAAACAACACAAACAAAATGTCTATACACCTATAGTACCAAGCTAAGCCGATACAAACTCCAAAATAAGCTCAAATTCTGAAAATTCTCCAGCAAATTTGCCAGAGCTGTCACACCCCTTTTTTTACCAAAAAGATTAATTTAAAGTTTTGAAGGGTTTTCATTAGTAAGTGACAAAATGGAGATTTATTTTTAAAAGGACTTTTTATATTTAAAACTCAGAGTCTCCACTTGGCATAATCCGGTGTGCCAAGTCACCTTTGGGAATTGTTTTCAAAATGCTTTTGACTCTATAACTGTTCTGCAAACAGAGATTTCGGTTAAGAAATTCTGTTGATCAAGGGAAAGGTGTTAGGCACCCCTCGATCCCGTGTTTCGACCATGGTCGCTCGGTGGAGCGTATCGGCTAATTTGACATTATGAATATATAAACCACACAAAATCACACAACAATCAATCAAACAAATCTAAAATTATATTGTCTAGTCTGATTATTACAATTCTGAAATAGAAAAATGTAAAAATATAAGCCTATTCTATTTTATGCTAATTCTAAACTACACTCCGTTGCTTTTTCCATCCGACGTTCCGGGCCTTAATCGTGCATTGTCTTCAAGTACTTCGGGACATTCCCCAAATAAATCAATACAAATTCCTCGGGGCATCCCCCAACCAAATGAATACAATAGATCCCAATGCATAAATCAAAACCATTCCACAAACATTTCATCATTCAACAATCACAAATCCTAAGTTTTGCGTAGCCCCTATCGCTTGCCTATCCTTACGACGGCCTATCTTATGCAACTATTATGTTCAACATAATGAATCAAAATTAATCCAAATTCAACAGCATCCCTATCCATTTCATGTCAAACAACCAATTCAAATTACTTCATTAATCTTCGATTCCCATCCCCAAATTTGTACATGATAGTTTAAACATAAGAACAGTTATCCATCCATATCATCATTGATTTCATGCTTACGACTACTTATGCAGGTAAAACAGCACCAATTATCAACAAAATTGTTCAGTCAACAAACAAAGCACTACTATAACATCCATGCACCAAATATCATAAACAAGGAAGTCAAAAGAGTAAAGATTAGAAATAGACCTTCAAAGAACAAATTTCGTTGAGAATAATGTTTAAGAAGGCCCGAACTTAGAATCCCGAATAGAATACCTCGACAACGAGCTAAAATTCAACTCAGTATTTGAGAAATTGCAAACCGCAACAGACCACTACAAAAAAACTGACCCTAACTAAATGCAATACCCATATTGACTGATTTCAGAATCGATTTGGATAAAAAAGGGTGACGCTGTTGTTGTTCTCCTGGACGTTGTAAATCGATCCTGACCAAATTTAAAACATGCAAGACAAACTCAATACGAACTCCTAAATCTATAATTTTGAGCAGAATTGTGAATCCAAAACTAAAAATTGTATGACCCAGAATAGGCATCGCAAAAATAAACCACGAACAAATCTATTTTTGATCCGGCGAAAACAGACAACCCCCTCCCAAAATCCGGCGAGCTGATCAGGTTTTCCCTCACTTTTTTTTGTTTTCTTCTCATCTTTTGATTTTTGATCTCCCTCTCTCACACATGATTCACTCTTATTCCAGACTATTTTTTGTTCTCAACAGATGGGTGCGTGGATGGTAGAATGGATTTCACTTCGGTGAGGGTCCTTTTCCAGTGATAGTGGTGTGTATATATGATAGTCTGTATAGTTCTCTTGGGACAAAGAAAAAGGAAAAAGAAATGAAGTATGTATGTAATGGCTGAGGTCTTCCATGAGAATGAGTGTTGTTGTGATGGTGGAGTAAAAAAAGAAAATTCTCCACTATGTGTTATGCGTCTATGGTGAAGAAGCCATTGAGATTATTCTGTGTGGATGTTGAGAAAGTGAGGAATTTTTAAAGTGTTCTTCTGTGCCCATGGTCAATTGAGAGTGGTGAGTATATGGGTCTATGTGTATGTGCAAATTGTGCCCCCCTCTGATTCTCCTTCCTCAATTTGGTATTTTTTTGAAGTATATAAAAATGGAAAAGATCCCTAAGAGTTGTATCCCCCGATTCTCGTGGGCCCCCCTTTCTTTTTTGTTGTATGTATAATTTTCTATGGACAAAGAAGGAAAAAATATGAGATGGAAATGGGTGGGGTCACGTGGGAAGGTAGGGTAGGGGTAAGGTGTGGATGAGGTGTAAAAATTAGTTAGGATAAGGGAATATTTTGGGATTGGTGATTTAATTTGTTAGGATTTGTTGTTTTTGTTTTCTAGTAGGGAAAGTATAGAATGGGTGAGGGTACAATAAAATGAGGTAAAAATGAATAAAATTAGACTTGGGGGGACAAAATTAGGTGTCTAAATCAAACATAGAGGCAAACGAAGATCCCATGTCATGATTTTATACATAAATGATCACACAATGACATGATAATCACCACAGAAGAGTTCCTATGAACATGCTTTCTAACACATTAAAGCATCAAATGAGTAAATAGATAATTAAATTGCATCGTTTTAGGTACCTACAGGTGAGAAGAAATAAGAAATAATAGAAATAATAAAGATGAACACTTGTGATAATACGATGTGGGGATCCCACTAAGCCTCCCAGAAAACCGAAGAAGAATATCTAATTGCTTTTGCATTAAAATAATCAATGATTTTTGTTAGGAGAGTAATGATTGTGTCACTTGTCCATTAACAAAAAAGAAGAGTTATTTATATAGTGGGAGAGTACAGAAGTAAAAGGTGAGGAATAGGTAATAAAATCAATCAGTGTCGATATAAAAGGAAAATAAAATATTCTATAAAATCAGTCAGTAAGTTAATTAATTGAGTGGATGAGAGATATGCTAATTCGTCAGTTAAGAAAACTTTTTCCTTTAAATAAGTGATCCCATCAATCAAAGGGAAAAGTAAAAAATGTAAAAGAATATTCAAGAAAAATTCAAATTTATGGATTGAATCCCCAAGAGGAACAAAATATGTTAAGTTACCATAAATGTATACACAAAATCTGTCAACTATATGTAAAGAAAAATAAGAAAGCTCACACGGAAAATTTCTGCCATAAATATGTAACCATAATTCCATTATTTTCTTTAAGAAAAAATACAACACACCAATCCATAAGCTGTAATGCCTCGGGAAATTTTTCATTGAAATTTTGTGCGTAAACGTGTTGGGTTCTATCTTCTAGAATGAATTATAAATTTTCCGTGTGGAATGTCTTAGATTATGACCCACCATTATGTCGAGTATCGAATAATATTTCCAACGATATGTGGATTATCCAAAACGGACACCCGAGCGACGAGTTATGAACATTCCGATCAAACCGTGAATAGTAGTGAATAGTAAAATATGCAGGAAAAAGTACTGAGGCCTGGCGTATTTTTGCTCCAACTTTAAACGATCATAACTCCTTGTACACAATGATATGGGTGATCTACTCTCTATCAACGGAAAGCTCTGCGAGTCCTCTTTCTAATTAAATTGGTTTCATCCAATTTGTCTATCGGAGCAAAAAGTTATGGTTATCTACTTCATCCTATCAAAAGCAAATTTTTGGATCAACTTCAAACGATCATAACTCCTCGTACACAATGATATGGGTGAGATACTATATATCAATGGAAAGATATAAGAGTCCTATTTCTAATGAAATTAGTTTCATCTAATTTGGATATCGGAGTAAAACGTTATGATTGATCTACTTCAGACTATCAAAATAGTCCACCAAATAACAGATTTGAGAATTATTTGATTTTTAGGGGAGTTTTGGTCATTCCCCCTCACCCAAAATCTATCCAAACCCTATATTAAAGCCTATTAGAAGCATTATATGTTATATTTCATCAAATTCCCTCAAAAAGAAAACCCTAAGCTCCTACATCCAACTTCAAGAACCTCCAAAGTTCACCATTAATTCTATAAATTTATTCAATATTCCAAGTTCCTAGTTCAAGAACTCCAAGAACCACCATTCAAAGGCACGATTAACATCTCAAAAATGAGTATCGATCTAAAGTTCATCATTAAAGGTATGTGGGATTTTTCAACAAGAACTCTCTTTTGTTCTTGTGCCCAAAAGTGATTTTCTTTACAAAGGCATGATTTTTATTTGATTTTTATGAATTTGAAGCATTAACCCATATCTTATCATGATTATTATGAAATCTTGATGTTTATGAATTTGAAAGATGAATTTACATGTGTGGAGATATAAAGCATGAATCTTGAATGATATTTATCATGATTTTGAAATTTGGATCTTGAATCCCCATTGGAAATTGTGTTTTTTTAAGAAAGTGTGTGTTATGAGAACGTTGATGTTGAATATTTGAGATATTTTGAATGATTTGACCTTTTGGTCTTAATGGAGTTGTTTTTAACTAGAGTGTGAAAGAATTTCACGACGTGGTTGATTTTGATAGTTGGGAAGCATGATGGCTCCCGATGTATATTTATATATTACTGAAATTATTTTGTTGTGGATTGTCTTTGAAATGATCTAAGCTAAGTCTTGGAGAAATCTTTAGCACCGAGTGGGAGGTATAAAGCTACCTTACTTCCCTAGAACTACGTGACCCCATAAGAGTGAGCCTGAGGCTGATTTATATAGTGATCACTAGTTTGTGTGGATTTGATATCGATAGTCCTACTCCGATGGCAAGGATAGGACGGCTCTCCCCAACGTGGTTTGTACGTTGGACTTCATGTATCTCACATGGTTTATGTCGGTTATAGGATCTCCCAGTGTGTGTGTGTTTCCTTATGTCTATGGTGAATGGTGAAGTGATTTGAAAGTGGAATTGTAAAAGTTATTCTTTCGAAATATTTAAATGATATTTACATTATGAGAATTGATATTCTTGATGAACTGAAAGTGATTGACAAATTATATGATGACTCACATGTGTTATTGTACTTATTTAATCCTCTCATGATTATGATAATTTTCTTCGGGCTATGTGAGTCTTTCATACATCCTGCATATTTCTTATAAATATTTATGATGATGACGTTTATACAACTGTACACACCCCTATATACTCAGTTCCTTTCCATGGTACTGACCCACATCTTCGGATGTGGGCTGTATTTTCTTGGAATATAGGTTTAGGTGCTCAGTTCCAGGTTCGACAGTGATTCTTTGGGCACGCTGTTCTACATCCTATGTTGTGGTGAGTCCTCATGTTCCAAGGACGTGATGTCTGATATTGGTTTCACGGAATCATTTACATTTGATAACTGAGTATGAGTTAGTTAGGGCATGTCTCAATGGCTCGCTAGTTTTATTGATTCTCTTAGAGGCTTGTCAGACTAGTATAGATGTTGGGAGGTGACTAATAAGTCATATTTTGTTATTTTTCTGAAATTCTTTTATTCTTGGATGATGATTACTCTATTGATATTTGAGGGTTATTTATGGAAACCCCATTAATTTGTGTTGAACTGAATGAAAATGGCTCAAAGGGTTAGCTTGGGGCTATTTGTAGCCTCAAGCACCGTGTGACGCTTCGGGACCCATTTTCTGGGGAGTTACAAACTTGGTATCAGAGCCTAAGGTTTTAGGTGTCCTAGGGAGTCTGACAGGCCGCGTTAAGTAGATTCTTGATCATCGGTGTGTAGCGCGCCACATCTATGAGCAAGAGGCTACCAGACGTTTTAGGAAAAGGTGTGATTCTTTCTTTCAGAAGTCTATCATGCTTAAAGTGTCTCTCTCTGTTATTGATTCGTACTCTCCTCTTTCAAAAATATGCCTCCACTTCGAGTAAGAAGAAATAATGATGGTCAGCAACCTCAACCTGCAGACCTATTGAATGAAAACGTGTCTCATGCTGAATTTCAGATAGCCTTTCAGGCGCTGGCCCAAGCTGTTACTGCAAATATTTAGGCCAACCCAGCCCAGCTCCACAATAGTAGGGAGGTGATTCAGCTACTGCCAGGATCCATGACTTCATGCGAATGAATCCTCCAAAATTCTATGGGTCTAAGTTTGATGAGGATCCACGGTTATTTTTAGAGGAGGTACGGAATATTACCCAGGTGATGCATGTATCTAAGGAACATAGTGTGGAGTTGGCTACATATAGGTTGAAAGAACTTGCTTATGACTGGGTTGTTGCTTGGAGGAAAGGTAGAGGTGAGGGAGCTGTCCCTACAACTTAGAAAGAGTTCCAGGATGCATTCCTAAATAAGTTTTTCCCTTTGGAGATGAGGGAGTCAAAGGTGGAAGAGTGTATGAACCTATGGCAGGGTTTTATGACTGTTAGGGAGTACTGTCTAAAGTTCAATCTGTTGTCCAAGTATGCTGCTAACTTAGTGGCTGATAATCGGGCTAGTATGAGTAAGTTTATGACTGGAGTGTCTAGTTATGTTGTTAAGGAGTGTAGGTCTGCTATGCTGAATAGTGAGATAAATCTTTCTAGGCTGATGACTCATGCCCAACAGATTGAGGCAGACAAGATTAAGGAGAGAGATAGAATGAGAGGGCATAAGAGAGTTAGGTCTGAGCAGTACGAACAGGGTCAGACTAGATAGCAGGGAGGGATTCGCCCTCAGTATCAAGATTGTTTATCTATGCCAGAACTGTCATCTATTAGTGCTCTCGTGCCTATAGGTAGGCAAGAGCAAGGTAGCAGTTCATATGCATCCAGGTCCCAATACAGTGCTGGCAGTAAGCCAAATCATCCCCTGTGTCCTAAATGTGGTAGGGCTCATTCGGGTGAGTGTTGCGGTAAGAAGAGGGGTTGTTTTTGGTGTGGTAACATGGGTCACAGAGTTAGAGATTGTCCACAGGATGGACTAGGGCGTCGTGACTATCGGCCTCAGACCCAGACTCAGACTGTTAGTGCTCTAGTTCCAGCGACTCGCCCAGCCCCAGCTCAGGCGCCTCTTCTAGTAATGCTGGCGGGCAGCGCCTGAATAGATTCTATGCTTTACCGTCCCGCCAGGAATAGGAGGACTCTCCTAATATTGTTACTAGTATGCTTCATATATTTCAGTTTGATGTGTATGCTTTGTTGGATCCTGGATCCAGTTTCTCATATGTTACACCTTTGATTGCTGTGAATTTTGAAAAGAGTCCTGATATTATTCCTGAGCCTATCCTAGTTGCTACCCCAGTGGGTTATTCGATTGTTGCCCAGAAAGTGTATAAAACGTGTCTTGTTATCGTTCTTCATAGAGTCTTGTTGGTTGATCTTATTGAGTTAGACATGGTAGATTTTGATGTGATTCTGGGTATGGACTGGCTGTATTCTTCTTATGCCTATATTGATTGTCGGATCTGAGTGGTCAAGTTTTAGTTTCCAGGTGCATCCGTGTTTGAGTGGTCTGGGAATTCTGTGTCATTTTATCTTTTACCTCAAAGCTAGAAAGCTTATTTCCAAGGGGTGTATTTACCATTTGGTTAGAGTCAAAGACACTAAGTCTGAGACTCCAACTCTCCAGTCTGTTAACGTCGTCGATGACTTTTCTAATGTCTTTCCGGATGATCACCCAAGGATACCTTCTGATAGAGAGATAGAGTTTGAGATTGATCTTCTTTCCGATACTTAGCCCATTTCTATTCCTCCTTACCGTATGGCCCCCGCAGAACTTAAGGATTTGAAAGAGCAACTCAAAGATCTACTAGATAACGATTTCATAGGGCCCAGTGTTTCTCCTTGGGGTGCTCCTGTGTTGTTTGTGAGAAAGAAAGATCACTCTTTGCGTATGTGCATTGATTATCGCCAACTGAATAAAGTCACCATAAAAAATAAGTACCTCCTTTCGAGAATAGATGATTTGTTTGACCAATTGCAAGGTGTAAGTTATTTCTCAAAGATAGACCTTCGTTCCAACTATCATCAACTCAAAGTTAGGGAGTGTGACATTTCCAAAACTGTTTTTCGAACTCGTTATGGCCATTTTGAGTTTCTTGTTATGTCTTTCGGGTTAACTAATGCCCCAGCAGCTTTCATGGACCTCAAGAATCGAGTGTTCAGACCATATCTAGATATCTTTGTCATAGTGTTAATCGATGATATACTGGTGTACTCCCGTAGTAAGGACGAACATTCTGATCATCTCCGAACTATCTTACAAACCCTTAGAGATCACAAGTTGTTTACCAAGTTCAGTAAGTGTGAGTTTTGGCTAAGGTCGGTTGCTTTTCTGGGTCATATCATTTCTTCCGAGGGTATTAGAGTTGATCCCCAAAAGAGCGAAGCTGTTAGAAATTGGCCTAGACCTATTTCTCCGACTAATATTTGAAGTTTCTTAGGTTTAGCTGGCTATTACCACCATTTTGTTGAGGGTTTCTCCTCTATAGCGTCTCTTATGACTCGATTGACCCAAAAAAAAGTGAAGTTCTTGTGGTCCGAATCTTGTGAGAAGAGTTTTCAGGAGTTGAAGACTCATCTCACTTCAGCCCCTATTTTGACTTTGCCTGATGGTGTTAGTGGTTTTGTGGTGTACTGTGATGCTTTGAGAGTTGGGTTGGATTCCGTATTGATGCAGAAGGGTAAGGTGATAGCTTATGCTTCTAGACAGTTGAAACCCCATGAGAAAAATTACCCTACCCATGACCTTGAGTTGGCTGCTGTTGTGTTTGCTTTGAAAATCTGTAGACACTATTTGTATGGTGTCCATGTTGATATTTTCACTAATCATAAGAGTCTGCAATATGTGTTTACCCAGAGAGAATTGAATCTTAGGCAGAGACGATGGTTAGAATTGTTAAAGGACTATGATATGAGTGTGTTGTACCATGCGGGCAAGGCCAATGTTATGGCGGATGCCCTAAGTAGAGTATCCATGGGTAGTGTTTCGCATGTGGTAGAAGGTAAGAAAGAGTTATCTCGTGATGGACATCGTTTGGATAGATTGGGGCTTAGGTTGTTTGACTCTGCTGAAGGTAGTATAGGGGTTCAGAGTAGTTTCGAATCCTCCTTGGTTTCGGAAGTGAAGGAAAAGCAATACTTAGATGCTAGTTTTGTCAAACTGAAGGAGTCAGTCAAGGACCAAAAAGTAGAGGTTTTCTCCCAAGGGGGAGATGGTGTGTTGAGATTGTAGGGTAGATTGTGCGTCCCGAATGTTGATGATCTGAGACAAAGGATTATGGTTAAAGCACACGGGGCACGATATTCTATACATCCTAGTGCCACCAAGATGTACCGAGACTTGCGAGAAGTCTATTGGTGGAGTGGCATGAAGAAAGATATAGCAGAGTTTGTTGCTAAGTGTGCAACATGCCAACAGGTTAAGGTTGAACACCAAAGACTTGGTGGTATGATGCAAGAGTTTAGTATTCCCACCTGGAAGTGAGAAGAGATAAATATGGACTTCGTGATTAGTTTACCTCCTTCTCGACGACATCATGATTCCATTTGGGTTGTGGTTGATAGGTTGACTAAGTATGCTCATTTCTTGCCTGTTCATACTTCATATACTGCTGTGGATTATGCTAGATTTTATATCCAAGAGCTAGACAGACTGCATGGAGTTCCCTTGTCTATCATTTCAAATAAGGGTACTCAGTTCACTTCGCAATTTTGGAAAGCTTTTCAGAAGGGTCTTGGTACCCAAGTGCTTATGAGTTCTGCTTTTCATCCACAGACCGATGGTCAGGCTGAGCGGACCATCCAGACCTTAGAGGATATGTTGAGACCTTGTGCATTTGACTTTAAGGGAAGTTGGGATGATCATTTACCGTTGATAGAGTTTGTTTACAATAACAGTTTCCACTCTAGTATTGGCATGGCTCCATTTGAAGCCTTATATGTGAGGAAGTGTAGATCACCTATAGGTTGGTTTGAGGTGGGTGAAGTGGCTGTGAGTGCTTCTGATTCGGTATTTGAGGCTATGGAAAAAGTTAAGTTGATTAGGGAAAGGTTAAAAACTACGCAGAGTCATCAGAAGTCATATGCAGATGTTAGAAGGAGAGACCTTGATTTTGAAGTTAGTGACCTAGTGTATCTAAAAATTCCACCCATGAGGGGGGTGAAGAGATTCGGAAAAAAGGGGAAGCTTAGTCCCCGTTATGTTGGTCCTTACGAAATTCTTAGTCATGTTGGTAAGGTAGCTTATGAGGTCGAGTTGCCTTCCGAGTTGTCCTCTGTTCATCCAATATTCCATGTCTCCATGCTTAGAAAGCATAATAGTGATGCTGTGGTAGTGGATTCCTCTGTGAGCGTTGACATTCAAGAAAATCTTTCTTTTGATGAGATTCCTATTGAGATTCTTGATTTTAGTGTCCGAAGACTAAGGAACAAAGAAGTCCCTTGGTCAAGGTGTTGTGGCGAAACCAATCAGTTGAGGGTGGAACTTGGGATCCTAAGACGGATATGCAATCCAAGTACCCGCACCAATTTTCCGTGAACTCCGATCAAGCCGAAGGTACCGTTCTTTCCTAAATCATGCACTTTTGATAAAAGTTGCAGCAGTTCAGCTGCCCTGTAGTTTCTTGAATTTATGCATTCTATGTTGAATTCAGAGTGAGAAATGATGTGGTGATGAGTATAATGAACGGTTTCAGTTGTATGCTCTATTCCCTATCTAATCTTAGCATGTCTAGAGTCATTCGAGGACAAATGTTTACAAGGGGGGATGACGTAATACCCCAGGAAATTTTACATTGAAATTTTGTGCATAAATGTGTTGGGTTCTATATTCTAGAATGAATTATAAATTTTCCGTGCGGAATGTATTAGATTATGACCCACCATTGCGTAGAGTATCGAATAATCTTTCCAACGACATGTGGATCATCCGAAACGGACACCCGAGCGACGAGTTAGGAACATTCCGATCGAACCGTGAATAGTAGTGAACAATAAAACGTGCAGGAAAAAGTATTGAGGCCTGGCGTATTTTTGCTTCAACTTTAAATGATCATAACTCCTTGTACATAATGATCTGGGTGATGTACTATATATCAACGAAAAGCTCTGCGAGTCCTCTTTCCAATGAAATTGGTTTCATCCAATTTATCAATCGGAGCAAAAGGTTATGGTCGTCTACTTCAGCCTATCAAAAGCGAATTTTTGGGTCAACTTCAAATGATCATAAATCCTCGTACACAATGATCTGGGTGAGATACTATATATCAATGGAAAGATATGAGAGTCCTATTTCTAATGGAATTATTTTCATCCAATTTTGATATCGAAGTAAAACGTTATGGTTGATTTACTTCAGACTATCAAAACAGTCCACCAAAGGACAGATTCGAGAATTATTTGATTTTTAGGGGCGTTTTGGTCATTCCCCCTCCCCAATATCTGTCCAAACCCTATATTAAAGCCTATTTCAAGCATTATATGTTGTATTTCATCAAATTCTCTCAAAAAGAAAACCCTAAGCTCCTACATCCAACTTCAAGAACCTCCAAAGTTCACCATTAATTCTGCAAATTTATTCAAGATTCCAAGTTCGTAGTTCAAGAACCCATTCAAAGTCACGATTAACATCTCAAAAATGAGTATCGATCTAAAGTTCATCATTCAAGGCATATGGGGTTTTTCAACAAGAACTCTCTTTCGTTCTTGTGCCCAAATGTAATTTTCTTTACAAAGGCATGATTTTTATTTGATTTTTACGAATTTGAAGCATGAACCCATATCTTATGATGATTATTATGAAATTTTGATGTTTATGATTTTGAAAGATGAATTTATATGTGTGGAGATATAAAGCATGAATCTTGAACGATATTTATCATGATTTTGATATTTGGGTCGTGAATCCCCATTGGAAATTGTGTTTTTTTGAGAAAGTGTGTGTTATAAGCACGTTGATGTTGAATATTTGAGATATTTTGAATGATTTGAACTTTTGGTCTTAATGTAGTTGTTTTGAACTCGAGTGTGAAAGAATTCCACAACATGGTTGATTTTCATACATGGGAAGCATGATGGCTCCCGATGTATATTTATATATTACTGAAATTTTTTTGTTGTGGATTGTTTTTGAAATGATCTGAGCTAAGTCCGGGATAAATCTTTAGCACCGAGTGGGAGGTATAAAGCGACCTTACTTTCCTAGAACTATATGCCCCGATAGGAGTGAGCCTGAGGTTGATTTATATAGTGATCACTAGTTTGTCTGGATTTGATATCGATAGTCCTACTCCGATGGCAAGGATAGGACGGCTCTCCCCAAAGTGGTTTGTACATGAATGTAGCTCACATGGTTTATGTTGGTCATAGGATCTCCCAGTGTATGTGTTCCTTGTGTCTATGGTGAATGGTGAAGTGATTTGAAAGTGGAATTGTAAAAGTTATTCTTTCAAAAGATTTAAATGATATTTACATTATGAGAATTGATATTCTTGATGAACTGAAAGTGATTGACAAATTATATGATGACTCACATGTGTTATTGTACTTATTTCATCCACTCATGAATATGATGATTTTCTTCGGGCTATGTGAGTCTTTCATACATCCTTCATATTTCTTATAAATATTTATGATGATGATGTTTATACAACTGCATACACTCCCATATACTCGGTTTCTTTCCATGGTACTAACCCACATCTTCGGATGTGGGCTGCATTTTATCGGAATGTAGGTTCAGGTGCTTAGTTCCAAGTTCAACAGTGATTCTTCAACACGCTGTTCTACATCCTCTGTTGTGGTGAGTCCTCATGTTTTGAGGACGTGATGTCTGATGTTGGTTTCACAGAATCGTTTACATTTGATAACTGAGTATGAGTCAGTTGGGGCATGTCTCAATGGCTCGCTAGTTTTATTGATTCTCTTAGAGGCTTATCAGACTAGTATAGATATTGGGAGTTGACTAATAAGTCGTATTTTGTTATCTTTCTAAAATTCTTTTATTCTTGGATGATGATTACTCTATTGATATTTGAGGGTTATTTATGGAAACGCTGTTGATTTATGTTGAACTGAATGAAAATGGCTCAAAGGATTAGCTTGGGGCAACTCGTAGCCTCAAGCATCGTGTGACGCTCCGAGAACCATTTTCCAGGGCGTTACATAAGCATATTCTCATTCACATACAAGTTATAAATATTCAAGTAATATTTACTAAGAATGACTCAAAAGAAAGGAAAAGTTGTCTCAATTCCACAAGGAAACTGAATCAATTAACATCATACCAAATAAGAGAATCTTCAATTAGTGAAACATCTATTTTTGACATGAAATCTCATCAACCCAATATGAGAGAAAATAATAAAGTGTCAGTGCAAGGCAAAGTAAAAATCAATCACGTAATTATCCCTTCAACAATAACCCAATTCACATCAACACGTTAACAGTCCATCTCACTATGTAGGAATTGTGAAGAAGTGTCAAGACATGAGTATATGCTAAATTATTTCTAACGCCACAATTGATAGAAATTAGGGTTCATCACCCATGACAATCTACACATGTAGTCAATAACGAATTATAAAGAATCGCACCAAAACATCAATTGGACTCCGTCAGTTTTAAACCTTAAACTTTGTCAAAGAAAAGAAAAGAAGAGGATAGGATTAATCAGACACGCAACTTCAACATGTAAACAAACCTGTGGATGGGTTATTGACAGCCCATCTTTTTTTTTCAAAAATGGGTCAACGGTGCGGAGAAGGTTGGTGGTTGATGGATAGCGGAGATGACTTGGGGCAGCGATGGTTGGTTCACGTAGGAGGTTGGAGGGCAGGGGGGTCTCGTGGTGATGTTAGAGCGGCGCTGGCGTGCTGGTTCATCGCCGAAAGGGGAAAATAGAGGGAGAGATAGTGATAGAGGCAGAGGGGGTAGGTGGCGTGACACTGGCAGCAGCAAGGACGGACGATGGGATACAAGGGAGGGAGCTATCATCGCTGGTCATTGATGTTTTGCCGGAGATGGTGTTTGAGGCTGCAGTGGCTCATGGCGGCATTAATGGTGAACGGAGAGATGGCACCAAAGCGGGCTGGTCGTTGGCTGTTGTTCAACGGTGTTGGGGATGATTTTTCTAGAGGGATAAGAGAGAGAGTTTTGTGGGTAGAGGGAGAGAGAGGCGGATGACAGAGGGAGGTAGAGTTGATAGGAATGAAAAATCAAGGTTAGGTTTGGTTTTGGTTGTGTAAAAGGAAGATAAATGGGATTTAATCTCAGTCATTAGATCAATCTTGATCAACGACTGACATTTAACCTTATGTGGAATTAAAAATGTGACTAGGATCATAATAGATTAGGCTAAAATTGACGTAAATATGGCTAAAATTGACATGAATAAAATGTAAATTGGCTAGATTTGTAATAGATAAGGTAAAAATTAAGCTATAAGATAAATAAATTAGACAAATAATTAAAGTAGAGATAGTAATATATAATAATAATAATAATAAAATAATAAATTAAAATAATAAATAATAAATAATAATATATATAATAACGATGTTAATAATAATAAATAAAAATACTAATATAAATAAATAATATTAAATAATGAAAAACTAGACAATGTGTTTTGAGAAAAAAAATGTGAGTGTGCACAATTACATGAAAAAATAATTTAATAAAATTACATAAAATATCGTATTTTAAAATTATAAAATGATGCTAAAAGATAATAAAATAATTTATGCATTTTTCTGAATTATGAATGCGATACGTTAGTACATATTTAATATAAAAAAATGATGTGTAAAAATATTGATAATTAAAATTAAATAATTTGATAAAAATAACAGCCTAAAACTGATATCAGGAGGTCAAAATTGGGTGTCAACACCCATCCCATGTCTGGGGGTATGTCTTTGAATGATTACCTAACTTTATTTAAGGAAATTGTCTCTGATTTAGATACTCTGGAGGTTAAGTACAATGAGGAAGATCTAGGGTTAATTTTGCTATGTTCGCTGCCTGCATCATATTCAACCTTTAGGGATATAATTTTATATATTCGTGATACCCTAACCCTAACTGAAGTCTATGATGCGTTGTTCTCTAAGCAGAAGATAAATCATTTTGTGAATGGGTCAGTGAATCAAGGAGATGGTCTCATTGTTCGAGGAAGGACTCATGAGAGGAAATCTGGAGGTGATGACAAGAATAGGTCAAAATCTAGAAACAGAAACAAAACCTAAAATTACTGCCAAAAAGAGGGCCATATCAAATCTGAGTGTTATAAGTTACATAATAGAAATAAATAGGAAGCTGAAAACTAGAAAGGAAAACAACCAGAGAAGTCCGGTGAAGCCAATTTTGTTGAAGATGACAGTAGTGATGGAGAACTCTTGGTAGTTTCTGATGGTAACACCAAACCCTGTGAGAATTGGATTCTTGATTCAGCTTGCACATTTCATATGTGTCGCAACCGAGATTGAATAACAATATATGAAATGGTCTCTAAAGGTTTTATGTTGATGAAAAATAACACACCTTATAATATAGCTGGAATTGGAATAATTAGGATTAAGATGTTTGATGGGGTTGTGAGGACACTTGTTATTGTGCGGTATGTCCCAAACATGAAGAGAAATCTTATTTCCTTGAGTACCCTTGATTCAAACGGATATAAGTACACTGGTGAAGGCAGAGTCCTAAAGGTTAGTAAAGGTGATCTTTTTGTAATGAAGGGATAGAGAAAAACTGCTAATTTGTACATCTTCCAAGGCTTTATGATTACAGTTGATGCTGTTGTTTCTACTTTCACTCTATCAGATAGTGATGTTGCTAATCTTTGGCATATGCGTCTGGGACATATGAGTGAAAACAGGATAGCTGAACTAAGTATGAGAGGCCTTCTTGATGGCTAGAGTATTACCAAATTGGAGTTCTGTGAGCGCTATATTTTAGGGAAGAAAAAGAGAGTCATATTCACTAAAGGCATCCACTCTACTAAAAGAACACTTAATTACATTCATTCTTATCTCTGGGGGTCCTTCTAGAGTACTTTTTAGAGGATGTTCTAATTACATGTTGACTATTATTGATGACTATTCCAGAAAAGTTTATTATTGATGACTATTCCAGAAAAGTTTGGGTGTACTTCCTGAAGAAAAAGAATGATGCATTGCCTATTTTGAAGGAGTGGAAGACTATGATTGAAAAACAAATAGGGAAGCAAGGAAAATACCTTCGAACTAATAATAGTTTAGATCTCTATTCTAATGAATTTAATCTTCTGTGCAAGTTAGAAGGAATTGTGAGGCACTTAATAGTTCGTCATACTCTGCAGCAGAATGGTGTGGCTAATGAATGAATAGGACTATAATAGAGAAGGTATGTTGTACTCTCTCTAATGCTGGTTTAACCAAGTATTTTGGGCCAAAGCTGTTTCCACAACTTGTCTTCTTATTAACCGCTCTCCTCTAGTTGCGATTAACAAAAAGACTCCACAAGAGGTATGGTTCAATACTCCTGCCAGTTACTCTGATTTGAAGATTGTCCTTCTTATGCTCATGTTGATAATGGAAAGTTGGAACCTAGATATGTCAAGTGCTTATTTATGGGTTATAAGTCTGGTGTTAAATAATATAAGCTTTGGTTTCCAGAAAATAGAAAGGTTATAATTAGCAGGGATATTATGTTCGATGAAATTATCATGCTTTGGACTTTGCCCCCTGATGAGCCAAGTGACATGAATCAGCAAAAGTCAAGCAACCACATTGAGTTACAGATTGGAGCCATACCAGTGCCTACTTCTCAGTCTAGCCTGGAGATACAAAGTGATACTATTTCTTCATCACTGCCAGTGGTACCACAATATTCTATTGCTAAAGACAGACCTAGGAGAGATATTACACCTTTCAGAAGTATGGTGAAGCTGAATTGGTTGCTTATGCATTGAATATAATAGAAGGTATTGATTCCGTTGAAGAACCTTCTTCTTACTCAGAGACATTTAGTTGTGATGATTCTAGCCAATGGATGATTGCTATGCACGAGGAAATGGAATCACTTCATAAGAATGACAAATGGGATTTGTTGAGATTCCCTAAAATAAGAAAGATGTCTGTTGTAAATGGATATTTTTTTTTTAAAAAAGGAACATCGGGAGTTAAAGATGCTAGGTACAAAGCAAGACCAGTTGCTAACGGTTACAGTCAGGTTCTAGGTGTTGACTTCACAGATGTGTTTTCTCCAGTTGTAAAGCATAGTTCGATTCGAGCCTTGCTTGATATCATGGACATGCACAATCTTGAGCTTGAGCATTTGGTTATCAAAACTGCATTCATACATGGAGAACTTGAGGAGGACATCTATATACAATAACCAGAGGGTTTTGTAGTCTCAGAAAAGTAGGACGATGTATGCTTGCTAAAAAAGTCCCTTTTATGTCTTAAAATAGTCGACCAGACAGTGGTATAAAAGTTTTGACTCTTTTATGACTTCACATATGTTTAGGAGGAGTAGTTATGATAGTGTGTCTATTTCAAGGAGGTAAGTGATGGTTCGTTCATGTATCTTCTCTTGTATGGTGATGATATATTGATTGCAGCGAAGGATATGAGAGAGATAAGAAAAGTCAAAGACCAGCTCAGTAAGGAGTTTAAGATAAAGGATTTAGGAGCAACAAAGAAGATCTTGGAATGGAAATTCTGAGGGATAGAGAGAAGTGTAAGTTATACTTGAGTCAGAAAAGGTACATTGAGAAAGTGCTTCACAGATTCAATATGCAAAATGCCAAACCTGTTAGTACTCTATTGGTAGCTCATTTCAAATTCTCGACCACATTTTCTCCAAAGACAGATGATGAGCGTGACTATATGTCTCAAGTTCCATACTCTAGTGTCGTTGGGTCTCTTATGTATATGATGGTGTGTTCCCAACCAGATTTATTGTATGCAGTCAGTGCAGTTAGAAGATACATGCAAATCCTGGTAAAGAACATTGGAAAATAGTTCAGTGGATTTTCAGATACTTGCATGGTTCTGCTGATTTTTGTTTGCAGTTTGAGCGAAATATAGATAGAGTGGTCGGGTATGTTGATTCTAATTTTGTAGGAGACCTTGATAAAAGGAGGTCCCTTACAGGCTATGTTTTCACCATTGGTGGTTGTGCTATTAGTTGGAAAGCTACATTACAGACTATAGTTGCTTTGTCAGCTACTGAGGCAGGGTACATGGCTATTACAGATGCTTACAAGGAAGCTATTTGGTTAAAGGGTCTGTTTGGTGAACTTAGCAAAGACTTACAGATTACTACCAGGGGCAGCTCAAGCGTATTGGTGGCCTAATGCGAAAATCAAATAGAGTCCTTAAACTTTTTTAAGAAAATGATTTTTCTTACTAACTCTATTTTCAAAATTATATAATCGAGTTTTTATAATTATTGTTTTTTAAGTAACAATATAATTAATGCATTTAATATTTCTTAAGACATAATACTCTAGATATATGAACTTCTAATATTTTTTTTTATATAAAAAATATTTTTTCTATAAATAATATTTATTTATTTATTAAAAAATCTATAATATATTATCATGAAAAACCGCCTATTTTTTTCTAAGGTAGAGTCGTCTCTGAATACTACTATCTTTTGTGACATTCAGAGTGCTATCTACCTTACAAAAACATAGATGTTTCATGAGAGGACAAAGCACACCAATGTTTAGTATCATTTTGTGTGTGAAATTATTGCTCGTGGTGAAATTGTGCCAAGTAAGATTAGTACTCATGATAACCCTATTGATATGATGACCAAGACACTACTAAGTGCCATGTTTGAGCATTGCTTGGACTTGGTTGGTGTGGGCAGTTAAGATGATACAATAATGACAACGGAAGGCACAAAACACACTCCAAATCAGTCCACAATCTTAAAGATCCGAGGACCAAGATGGAGACCACTCTCAGATTCGCTATCAACATGAAGAATACAAGATGCAATGTTTATTTTAACACCAAAACAGCAACAAAACAAGAAAAAGATTAACACAAGATGATAAAAAAGAAGACACAAGATTTGGATTTAACAATAACAACAAGAACACAAGATTACAACACAAACAATAAACAAGATTACAAGAAGGTAAAAAGGATAGATAGATAGACCATATGAAGGTATAATCTTAAGAACCCAAGAATGGAAAATATTGGACCCTTAACACTACACATAACAATAAACCTATCTCTTACAAAGACACAAGATCGGAATCCACCTCCCAAGCATCAATGTTTCCAAGCAAACAACAACAAAAGAGAATCCACCCAATTGTTATATCCTAGTTTCAGTTTTGCCTCCAAAGAGAAGAGAGGAATTATGTTTTCCAATGTCTTAAGACTTACAACATCATCAATAAACTAAGTCTAAATGCCCTACAATGTTCTATTTATACTAGGTTACAAATAAAATAGAAAAAGACCAAAAGGCCTCTTAGAGACTTAGGTGCCCATCAAGTGAAATATTTTGGCTGATTTTTAGTGCACTTAGGTTCCCTTTTGCACTTCAATTGCACACACCAAGTCTCGGACCCAAAATGCACTCCCATAAGTCCACATCCATGATTATTCCCGTATCATCCTCTCCATCTTGAGAGGAATTTTCCCACAAATTCACGGCTTCGCCTTGTTCAATCGTCCACTTTAAAATAAGCCACTCAAAACAGCCTGCAAAATATTAACACAAGTCTTGGCCAACATCTTCATTTTGAATCTCGGCTTCCTCTCCATCTTGAGCCTTGTCTTTAATCTCATCAGAAACAAGTCTCCTACCATCATACAAGCATCATCGTAGACACCATATCCATCATGTTTCTTTCTACCACTCTTCTCTACATGGACATGTCGACTTTGGTGAAGTGGAGTTTTGGTTGAGAGGATTGATTTGGTAAAGTGGAGCTTCGGTTGTAGAGCTTGGACGAGAGAGATTTGGCTTTCGAGTCCTTTTTGTTGGACTTGATCCAATGGAGGAGGGATCGACCTATGTAGGTCTCGGGTTGGAGGACATTTGGTAGCTTGGCTTATGTCTATGTCATTTGGTAGTGGTCTTGGAGGATTGATTGCTTGAGGTAAAGCTTCGGAAGTAGTATCACGAGAATTCGTTCGACTCTCCACTCAATCCAACCTCTCAAGTATAGTAGACATATCCGAGACCAATTTGTCAAGACTCGCATTCGCCTTAGCTATTTCTCGGGCAATAGCTTCAAGGTGGGCCAAAATGGTATCCATTGTGGCAAAGAAGTTACCTACAAAATGGAAAACACTTTAGTTATACAAAACATCCTTACTCTCTCTTTTATTTCGGGTCTCTCGGATCCCTTACACTCAATCTCACAAGTATTGAAAGCTTGCTTGTACTTCGAGAGGTGTTGAGAGGTGAATCCAAAGTTGAAAACGACTCCAAAGAGTAAGAAAAAAAAACACAAGGACGTTACAATGACTCAAATGATTAAGACACACAAAGGAAAGATAACACAAAGAATGGTTTCAAAACTAACTTACAATCTAGTACTAGCTCGTACGTTAGTAATGGAATCAACAAAAAAAACTAAAGAGACAACACAATGAAACTAAAAGATCAAAATTTGAGCTTAAAATTTTGTTGTGTGAACAGTAAAACGTGATGTGGCAGCCATGTATTGGTTTTGTTTTATCAAGTTGTTAATTTCAAAAGTTCAAGTCTTGGTCAATTTTCAATTTGGGACCTTTGGTTGAACTTGTTCAATGAAGGGAAATAAAAACTAGTCTTTGGAGCTTCTTTTCAATTCAAAATTCAAGAACCCAATGTCTTTGACTAGACTTGTACTACCCTTAAAACATGGATTCTTGAATCATGGAACGTTGTTGGAAAGTGGTTGAGATGTGATTGACTAGTTGATGAGTAATGGTAAGTCTTTCAAGACTAACAAAGTTTTACCTTTTTCCCTTCACCTCTATAGATCTAAGGTTCACTTTATTTTAAAAAGCTATGAAGGTTGTGAAGAAATCCATGAACAACATCAACAATCCCATGAACAAACAACAACAATCTCCAAGAACACCAACAATTTTCACACGGCCAACTTCCAATTTTCACAATACAATATCTTTAAAACTTGGCCAAGACAACTACAAATTCAACAAGATGGTTATCAGGCCACCAATGTGCAAAAATACCATGTGTCAAAGCTTAGAACAACAACAAGATGAAGATCAAAAGGCCAAAACAGTCCACCACAATAATGTTTCAACAACAATTCGTCCAAGTCTTATGTTCACAACAATAACATTAATTTTTAAAGCTCAAATCTAGATATAGACTCAATGAGTTAGTGAGGAACAAAAATAAAACTTAGAGATAACAAATACAAGTAAAAACCTCGGCCAAGACACAATAAGGACACACTTTTCAGCCAAGAACACAACACGGACAGATTGCTATTTTTTTTATGAAATTTTCAGTTTTGAACACTTTTTTTTTATTTTTTCCCCTAACAAGCCCAAGATTGATCTTGTGGGAACAAGATCAAGCCATGCTATGATACCAAATGATACAAGAATGACAACGGAAGGCACCAAACACAGTCCAAAATAGTCCAAAATCTTAAGGATCCGAGGACCAAGATGGAGACCACTCTCGGATTTGCTATCAACAAGAAGAATACAAGATACAATGTGTATTTTAACACCAAAACAGCAACAAGAACAAGAACAAGATTAACACAAGATGATAAAAAAGAAGACACAAGATTCAAATTTAACAATAACAACAAGAACACAAGATCACAACACAAACAATAAACAAGATTACAAGAAGGTAAAAGGATAGATAGATAGAACACATGAACGTATAATCTTACAAACCCAATAATGGACAATGTTGGACCCTTAACACTACACACAATAATAAACCTATCTCTTACAAATACACAAGATCAGAATCCACCTCCCAAGCACCAATGTTTCCAAGCAAACAACAACAAAAGAGAATCCACCCTATTGTTGTATCCTAGTTTCGGTTTTGCCTCCAAAGAGAAGATAGGACTTGTGTTTTCCAATGTCTTAAGACTTACAACATCATCAATAAGCTAAGTCTAAAATCCCTACAATGTTCTATTTATAGTAGGTTACAAATAAAATACAAAAAGACCAAAAGGCCCCTTAGAGACTTAGGTGCCCATCAAGTGTAATATGTTGGCTGATTTTTAGTGGACTTAGGTTCCCTTTTGCACTTTAATTGCACACACCAAGTCTCGGATCCAAAATGCACTCCCATAAGTCCATATCCGTGATTATTCCCATATCATAAGATATGCCCTTAGGGGTTTTTGTAGAAGAGGTGGAGAGTTTTCTTAAAACGGATTTGGGTTCTGAATTAGAATTTGTGTCAAGGTGGAGATTGTTATAGTTTGTGACCCAAATTTCGTTGATCCGGCCCTGAAAAGTTTGCGGTGCGACCAATGTTTGTATGTTTTGGGGCCTAAAATTTATTTGTACGCATGTATTATATAAGTGCAATTTAGTGGGTTGTCTTGGACATTTTTAATATGTCATTCTCCTCATTGTATTCTCCATCCTTCATAGTGAATTTCCTCTGCCTTTGCCTATGGTTTTTCCCACAAGGGTTTCCACATAAACCTATGTGTCTTCTTCTTATTTTATTTTGTTTTGTGGTATTGCTTATTCTGTCCGATTATAACAGTGAAGCTGCCGAAGGTACTGCCTACTGTGCCATCATCCTGGCATATTTTCGGTTGCTCTAATTTTCTTGATTTTGGTCTAAAGTATGGTGAATATACAATTGTTATATAGATTGTACCAGTTAAATTTCTGCTCTTTTCTGACCCCTCAAGTAGGATTCAAGGTCTTTTTCCTGATTTTTTCAACTGGACTGGTTCAACTACTGCTTAACTTAGAAGTGTCTCCACACCTCAAAATGTGGTAGGTAGAACTAAGGGAACAAAAAAAAGCTTGTCCGGTGGATGAAACATCCTAAATTTAGTAGGGTTTGGGGAAGGGCCATACCTCAAGAGAGTGATGGTTAAATCCATGATCTATAGGCTATAAGGGTACAAATTTACCGTTGCTTCAAGACTTTTAGCAATTTTGGGTAAATTAAGCATATCAACCGCGGCATAAAAATACTATTGTAATAACTAATAGCAGGGACAACCTCTTTTCAGTGCCATCCCCATTTCTCCCTTGCTTCAGGCAGTCTCTCCGTTAATGATTTTGAAGTTTAGAAATTGCATATTAATGCATTTAAATCATAAGAACATTGAGGTTAGCTTGCTGAAAGTATCATTCTTTACTGTTGGAGTTGTTCACCTTCCGGTTATTGAGCAATTCAAATAGTTCAATTACTTTAAAAGTAACAAAAACTAGTTATGTTATTTACTGTTATAGTGGGTTACTTTCGATAATTTTGATGTGACAAGATAATTTTGTCACTTCAATATTACATATGTGAAACTAACGCGAATTAGATGTATGTTACTAATGAAGTTTATATGTGCTTCAGAAACTGGAATTGGGGTGGAGATGGATTAATTGTTGGATAAATAATTGGATTCTTCCTCTTAATGAGTAAGAGGAATGTGGGGAAACAAATGACTTATAAGTTACATGAGTTATAAAACATAAAGAGGAAGAACTATTAATGAATAGTTAGTGAGATGTAACAAAAGAAAAATGCCACATTCATTCTTCCACAATTAAACATGGACGAGGAGACATCAAAAGACCATTTTTACCACAATAAAACATGGGAGATAAAGATCAAAAGATACTCCAGTATGCAGCACTTCAATGCACGTCAACATGCAACATTTCAATAGCAAATTTAATATTAAAATGCTTTAAAAACCCAACAATTCATAAAAAGAAAAAAAAACATTCAACTAGATCAAAACTTGAAATTAGTCAAGTAGGAGAAATAAAACATTGTCCCAAATTTTCTAATACTACTTCTTTATTGAGAATCATATTTCTGGGCTAATCACTGCGCTTTTTCAGAGCTTTTCAATTGACGTTGCTGCGAAATTTCTGAGAGATGTTAGATGATGTAAGATTAAAAAGAAGAGAGTTAGACCATAAATATATTTAATTATCATATGAACTACAGAGTTATTTTTAATAAAAAATATTTTTGATGTTTGATGATTACTTAACGATAACAATCTTCCGAAACAATATGAATTAAAGATTGAAAATAATGTTATTTCATAGAATTGTCACTACAAAAATATAGAAATTAGCAATGATTAATTAACTTTTATCATTAAACAAAGTCCTTCTCTAATACTTTTAATTACTGAGTGTTTTGATAAGACTTTCCAAAACTAAAGGTTGAATAATGTCGAAATATTTATTGGTGAAAGTGATAGTATTACATTTAATTTTTCTTTTTTCCTATAGATATACAATTTTAAAATTAAGTACTTGTAGAAAGAATAACTTCTCAGACAAGTGTTTGATAAAAAATAGTTTCAACCAAAATATTTTGTAAAATAAAAATTTGAAAAAATCACTTTTATAAAATAATTTCTTTTTGCAGAAAAACTGCAGTAAATGCATTCAAAAGTTACATAGTTTATCACTTTAATTTTTTTTAAAGACGTACCTAGAGATGACTTGCAATTTCCATCCTTAAAAGACCAGACACATTCATTATTTCCAAAATATTCTTTTGGTAACATTCTACATGGTCCACAAGTAAGCAATATAATTTAATGACTATAGTATTTTCAAATCAAGCCAAGATACATATAAATACAAGATGATATTAGACATAAGTATAAATTTCAGCTATTCATGTCGCTCTTTAGAAATAAATTGTAAGGAAATTTAATTAATAGTAAAATAAACTTACTCTCTTTACCAAGTTGTTGTAAACTTTTTATGAATTTGGTATGAAGATCCCAGTCCACTTTATGTTGTCCTTTTGCTTAACATCCTTGTTATTTTTGAGGTAGAGATGAACTCCATCTTTCATAGCTTGCTTTTCTAAGAGCTTATTGTATTCATCACATACAACTGTGCATTTATTTTAAGAAGATATCAATTAAAATTGAATTATATCATATATTATATGACTAGTTAACTTCACACATATTTATAAAATTTGTTTAATTATAAAAATAACATTACAAAACATACTAAAAATAGGAGTTAACGATGGATAGTTTATGTCACTAAACAATAAAAAATTCATTACTAATTTTATTTAACGATGAATTATGTTAAATTCTTTTAGCTCCGAACTATTTAACGATATACAAGGGTGAATTTTAATTTTTTATTTTATTTTGTATTTATAAAAATAATTGATTTTATCCACACTAGATATCATAACTAAAAGAGTGCGGAAAATTACTCAAGAAATTATATCAAAATCCACAACTTAAGTCAAAAAATTTTAAAAAATCAAGGTTCTATGAGTGGATATTTATTATCATCATATCAATTTTTGTATTTCCTTCGGAAAGTATTGACATTGATTTCGAAGACGTATCAACCATGATAACTGTATTAATACATTTTGAAAGTCAGTAAAATGTTTACCAAAAAAAAATGAAAGTCAGTAAAATAAATTATACGCAAAATTACTATGAAGATTTATCTTTGATATACAATTTCGAAATTAATTTTTAGGGTTTATTGCTACTCTTTAGTTTATGCAATTGCACCTATATAAACTTATTTTATAATCAGGGGCGGAGCCAGGCCTTGTTAGGGGGTTCGGCCGAACCCTCTCCGATGAAAAAATACATCATTTATATATGGTTAAAATTATTTTTATGTATTTATAGTAGGTATTGAACCCCCTTCGACTAGGTTTTCTTTGATTATTGAACCCCCTCTGATTATAATCAATATGTACAATTTTATACATATTTACACAAAAACATTAATCAACGTATAATAATTTAGAATGAATAGTTGAATCTATTATATAGAAAAGGAAAAGCATAGTAATGACACACATAAGTAGTATACAATTTCAACTTTGATAATTATTTAAAACAAAAAATTTGACAAAAAAGACCAGTTCAGTTTTTTGATATCAGCAAAGTGAATTCAAACTCAAATTCAAATTAAAATATCCTATCATAATCACACTATACCAATATTTGATTATTTAAATAAACTTAAACATAAATATGTATTTTTAATTATTATTGTTATTTTTTTAAAATGGAAAAGTAAAAATAATTAGAATTGTATTGATTAAAATTCCATGTTTATAATATAAAATTAAAAAATAAAATCAAAATATTCAAAATTAAAATTAAAATTAAACCAAGTTAACAATATTGCTTCCTTTATTGTGTATGTGTATTACTTTTCTTTTTTCTTTTTATTTCCTATCTAGTGTTTGGCATATATATTATTGCAAACCTATTAATCTGGATTCATGTGCGTGAGATCCATTCGGAGGAGGCACCCCCTATCAAGTAGTTTTTCATATCCAAGAACTAAATATGAGACCTCTAGTTAAAAAAGGAGTAACTCCATCCACAACACCACATTCTTTAGTGGTTGTATTACTTATCTTCATCGAAAGACCAACTTATCTATTCATTCTAGACAATCCAATAGTGCATATTTAAGTAAAATTGGATATACTTATTTTTACTGAAGGTAAAATATTAAATAAAAATTAATGAATATATTAGAGTTTATTGAAATTTTAATATATAAGGAAGAAAATGAATAAAGTGAAAACATCACAGAAGTAAAGATGCGTGAGATGTCAAAACAATAAAATAATATGTTAAATTATAGTTGAAGAAAAAACTCCTCAAAATTAAGAGGAGAATTTCAATTAAGAAAATTATTTTTCATGAAAATCATATTTTCTTGATTTTTTTTCTACATCTAATATAAGATAAAAAAAGAAAATTATCTCGCGATCAATAGTAATAATACTCAAATCGATGTTTTCCTTGGTCTTTCTCTTCCCGCTCTATTTCCTAATCTTGTGTCACCTCTACCATCCAAATGATTGTTTTAAAATGGTAGATAGACTGTAAAAGTCAAAAATCTGCACCTTCAAAAATTATTCTTAAGAGATTTAATTTATTTTCTCCTCTGATTCAATATCACTTTGACCTATTGACAAAAAATTATTTATTCCTCCCTTTTCCTTCAAAAAGATCAAGCATAAAACAATTTTTAAGTCATTAAATAATTAATAAAATGGTGTCGCTTCAAGGAGATTTGATAAAATTGATAGGATACAAATATTAAGTAACACTATCATCCTCCTCAGAAAAGTCATAGGGAAAGCTAATGGAGTAAGTGACATGCTTATAAAGAATCTAATTTAATTCTTTATAAACACATAAAACTCATTTTAACTAGTAAAACAACATAAACAAACATAGAAATGATGTTGTGACAACTAGGAAAAGAAAAATTCAAAATTTATAAGATAAAAATAAAATTTTAAAAGAAATCGATGCTAAAATCGCAAATGCAAAAATTATCAACATACCAATTAAATCTCTTTTAAAAAGAAAATCACATATAATTTATTTATATCAAAGAATCAAAAATTATAAGTTCAATATAAATTTTTAGAGATGTTACCTTTATAGTCCTTACACTTTAGCAAATCAACAATTTTGATAGAAATATTATTGATCTGACTAACTAGCATCACGTGAAATTCATCTATCATTCCAAAATAAGTAGTTGTCACTGTATTATCGCTATCAGAGCCGTCTGCGATGAAATTGTATTGATAATATGCGGTAACCCTAATGAGCATAGGGAGGATTAATTTATAGAGATTGAGACTTAATCTGGTACGTCCATCAAATAGACGGTGGACGAACAAGATCTATTCTTTATTAAATATTAGTTATAGATTTTATATTAATTGCTCCACAAATTAAAAAAAAGAAAAAGAATTAAAATACACAACCTTATGTTGTTTATTGTAAGTCATAACAATACTTTTTAGATTGAAGTCATAGCAATTTTTAAAATAAAAATAAATAAATTTTTTATTTTTGTAAAAAAAACCTTAAAATAAGACATTGGTTACTAAAAGATATCAACCACCCCCTTTTTTAGAAAACAAAAATTAAACCTCAAAAGGGAAAAAATATAGGAAAGAAGGGTTAGACCTTACCTTACCATTCTTAATGAGGTAACAAACCCTCAACTAATCAACAACCGTGTAAAAATAAGAACTAGAGAGAACTAGATATTTTAGGATCACTATAGAGTTTATGTTACACTCTATGATGATATTACAAAGAAGGATGCCTAAGTAATGAAAAAGTATAAAGATGAATGAGAAGTTTGAGTTATTAATCACAAACTCCTTTTTACAAAAGTATGAACTAAAAAGAAATGTTGGCCCATCTAAAGTACATTGATATATTCGATACTTCCTTCTTCTTCGAACCTGTTCAAAATCACTTGAAAATTCATCACTTCTTGAATTTGTTGGGTCTTATTAAAGTTGTTGACACTGTCGCATGATGTTGCTTTGTCGGTGGTGTCTTGGAACAAACTCCTCTGTCGCCTTACCATCCCAGGAGAGATATCGACATCCCGAGCTGCACTTGCAAAGCATATTTCCAGCATGTCTTCATCACTTTCCTCAAATATGTCATCCTCTTGGAGGTTTTCAAAACTCTTTGAAGACAATGTATCACTTTCCACCAATTGTTTAGCAGTATTAATTGGAGAAAGGAAATTTACTGCACCACCTGAAGTTTTCTTGCAGCTTGATGAATAATTACGAATTGCAAATTTATTTGGATAAAAATTGAAGGTTGAGAATTAAGATTGCTGCCAATATTATCCGCCTGATGTTCGTCTTCTTTATTTACCAAATCTGCCTAACAATGAGAGCTAGTATCACTTTGTTGCTCCTAACAGAATCTGGTTATTGATTTTTCTTTAATACTTAAGCCACCTCTGGATTTAATATAAGCATTGTAGGTTTTTTGGATTAATTTCATGACCAACTTTATCTGAGAGAAGATCAAAAGTATTTGGTCGAGAAATGTCCTTTAGGGAAGAAGCTCGAGAATATGGAGCATTTCTTGGTAGCTGCACATTAACACGAGCAGGAGAGCCAATTCGAATGCCTAAATATTTTTTATGTGCTACCATGGTCCAGTCCTTGCCAATACTGCTATCCACTCCCTTGATTTTGTTCGCTGATTCATCACCAGTAACATGCTTTTCATTAATGGAATGTTCAAAATGAGTAGAATTAGAAGGGGACCACAAATTATCAACTTCTAAATTTTTATCCAATGATTTCTTAGAGACATTCAAGCACGAATGTTGTCCAGAATTTTCACTGCTCGCCACAACATCGTGAATATGGTGCATATCAGACTGTGACATTTCACGGGTCACCAAATTTATGGGTTTTAAAGATGTATTATGCTCTTGTTCATCAGTGTATTGTTCAACAATTAAGTTCCTCACTTATAGTCCATAGTTCATTTGAGATGAAGGGACTAATACCTTAGAATTCTCTCCAGATTAGACCATCAACTCACGTGCATCCACATCACCTATTGTATTATTGTTTGCAATAATTTGTGCTGCTGGGAATCAACATTCGACGCAACAACCTTAGCAATATTGTTATGGACCTCAATATCTGTACAGTATCTTTCAGTATCACCACCTGCATTCTAGATAGTATCTTTCAGTATCAAACAACATGTACCTTCATTATGTCCTTAGCATTTGTGCAAAAATTACACACAAGGGTAGATTATCATAAATAATTTTCTGGAAACTCTCTACAAGCTTACCACTTTTAATGTCCGAATATCAAAATCATATTTGCTTTAAAAGTTTTTTCAGTAGGGGTGGAATCACCTTAATCCTAGTGGTGCTTGGTCTGGACTTAACTTGTGTTGCTTTATCTATAGCTATTGGTGTAACGACTGCTACTTCTATAGACAGTAATAACATCTTAGAAAATAGATCTCGAGCCAAGTTCAGTGAAGAAATCCACACTGCTGCCTCAGTCGTTTCTTCTTTGTAGTTAAAACTGATAAACCACGAGAATATCCTATATTAGTGCTCCTTTCCATTGTAAGAAAAATATTTCACTGATCTTGCAAAAGTAGTCACATAATCATCATATTGGTCATATGCACCTTAGCAAGAGTTGTTGGGTGCCAATGAACCAATTAGACAATGGCCCTTGATTCCGAGATATTTCGATAGCAGTGTCCTTAAGTCCTTCAAACTAGTGCACCTAAGGAAAGTTTAATCATAATTGCTTGATGTAGCCCTTCCTCGATAGCAAATGCTTCTGTTTTCTCCATTGTAACTTGAGTGTGGGTTCACCATGAATATATTCAATTGGTTTTAGTTGAGTTCTCGTAATATTTTTCACAATCACAATAGAATTTCGTTAACACAGAGCTCACAAATGTGCCTATTGAAGTTGATGATCCTTTAGAGGACTACTTTTCTGCAGAGGATATAGAATTTTCTAGCACTGATGTAGATGTGCAGCCTTCTATGGTCCAGTCTACCTCATAAAACACGGCAGCATCTGATGATCAAGTTGTAGTCCCTTGCACCTCTATTCTATTGTCCTTTTCACCTGTAATATGTTCTCCAAGGATGTCCAGGCAACCTGTTTGGCTAAACTACTATGCTACTTCTAAGGATAGAAAGAAATGCAGATATTCCCTGGAAAACTACCTCTTCTATGATAAAACTACAAGGTCATATCATAGCTACTTAAGCAAATTCTCCACCTTGGTTGAACAGCATACTTCTAGGCAAGCTGCAGTAGATTCAAGATGGATCGAGGACATAAAGCTATAGATTCATTTGGTTAAAGGCTCAACCTGCTGCGACTCTTTTTTATTGGTGTGATTCAACTTGGGCTATCTGTCTTAATACTAGGAGGTTTGTTATTGGATATATAGTGAGGTTTGTAGATTCCTTGGTCTCATGGAAGTCCAAGAAGCAGTAGACAGTGTCTAGAAGCTTAGTTGAAGCTGAGTACAGAAGCATCGCTTCAGTTATTGTAGAGGTGACTTGGTTGGTCGGTCTGTTCAAGGACTTGGATGTACCTCTCACTAAACCTATCAAGGTTATCAGTGATAGTAGATCAGTTATTCAACTGGAAGCAATCTCTGTGTTTCATGAGAGAACTAAACATATAGAAATTGATTGTCACTTTATTAGAGACCAGTTCAAGTATTGTTTGGTTCAAACTTAGAGGTGGAACTAAGATTTCAACTGAGGGGGTTCAATATTCAAAGAAAACTTAGTCGAAGGGGGTTCAACACCTACTATAACCACATAAAAAATAATTTTAATCATGTAAATATTGTATATTTTTCCGTCGAAGGGAGTTCGGCCGAACCCCCTAAAGGAGGCTAGCTCTGCTTCTGTTCAAACTCATGATCAAGTGTCTGATTTGCTTACTAAGTTTCTGTCATCCTCAACATTTGCATTTGATGGGAATGCTTGGTGTTCTTAATATCCTGCACCCTTCAGCTTAAAGGGGAGTATTGCAAGCTCAAGATAGAAGAGGAAGTAGTTTTTTTACTGTTCCATTAAAATAAAATAGTTTTTACTATTCATTCATAGTTTCTATTTTTACTATGCAAGTGAGTGCAAGTGGGAGTTAGTTAGTTAGTTAATGTGAGAGCTGATGCTAAGCTGTACAGTTGAGATTCTTATAAGATTGTCTATAAATAGTGAGGTGTATAGATATTATGTACAGTTTTCAATCAGAAAATGCTATGAAACAGTTCTTTTTCTTCTTCCCTGCACATTACTTTGTTCAGCTCCTTGAGCTCATCAGTGGTGGATAAAACTCATAAATGATAGAATGAGCTTAGACATTCAGATTTTCTCAGATGTAACAAAGTTATCGAAGAAAAATGTCGGGTGCATTCTCCCACAACAGAACATGGAAGAGGAGCAATCAAAAGACCATTTTTATCACAATGAAACGTGGGAGATAAAGATCAAAAGATTATCCAACATGCAGCATTTCAATAGAAAATTTAATATTAAAATGCTATAAAAACCCAACAATTTATTTTTTAAAAAAACAATCATTCAGCTACATCAAAACTTAAAAATAGTCAAGTAGAAGAAATAGAACATTGTCCCAAATTTTCTAATACTACTTTATTGAGATTCACTTAGGGATTTCTCGGTTGATCAACACGCTTTTCCAGAGCTTTCCAATTGACATTGTACGAAATTTCTGAGAGATGTAGAAGGAAAAAAAGAGTTATATCATGAATATATCTAATTATCATATGAACTACAAAGTCATTTTTAATGAAAAATATTTTTGATGTTTGATGATTAATGAACGATAACAATCTTTTGAAACAATATGAATTAAAGATTGAATATAATGTTATTTCATTGAATTGTCGCTAAAAAAATGTAGAAATTACCAATGATTAATTAACTTTTATCAGTAAACAAAGTCTATCTCTAATCCTTTTAATTACTGAGTGTTTTAATAAGGATTTTCAAAACTAAAGGTTGAATAATGTCGAATATTTATTGGTGAAAGTGATATAACATTAATTTTTCTTTTTTTTGCTATAGATATAATATTTTAAAATTAAATAGTTGTAGAAAGAATAACTTTTCAGACAAGTGTGATAAAAAATAGTTTCAACCAAACCGTTTTGTAAAATAAAAATTTGAGAAAATAACTTTTATAAAATAATTTCCTTTTGTAGAATAACGACAGTAAATGCATTCAAAAGTTACATAATTTATCACTTCAATTATTTTAAAGACGTACCTAGAGATGACTTATGCATCCTTGTAAGAGCAGGAACATTAATCATTTCTAGAATATCCTTTGGGTAACATTCTACCTGATCTACAAGTATGCAATATAATTTAATAACTATAATATTTTCAAATCAAGCCGAGGCACAAGTAAATACAAGCTGATATTAGACATAAGTATAAATTTTAGCTATTCATGTTGCTCTTTAGAAATAAATTGATAAATTTAAATAATAGTAAAATAAACTTACTTTCTTTATCAAGTTGTTGTAAACTTTTTATGAATTTGGCATGAAGATCCCCAGTCCACTGAATATTGTCCTTTTGCTTAACATCCTTGTTATTTTGGAGGTAGAGATGAGCTCTATTTGTCACAGACAAATACATTAGACTAGTTAACTTCACACATATTTATGAAATTTTTTAATTATAAAAATAACATTACAAGACATACTTAAAATAGGAGTTAGCGATGGATAGTTTATGTCGCTAAACAATAAAATATTCATTATTAATTCTATTTAACGATGAATTATGTCAAATTCTTTTAGCTTCGAACTATTTAACGATATATAATGGTGAAATTGAGAGAATTTTTTTTCATAGTGTATTCATAATTGATTTATGCTCAATAGATATCACAAGTGAAAGAGTAGGGTAAAAAATACTTAGAGAGGGAAATTATATCCAAAGCCACAGCTCTAGCCAAAAGTTTAAAAGAATCTAGATTCGGCGAGTTGACATTTCAATTTTTGTAGTTTTTCTTCGAGAGCATTGACATTGTTGTTGAAGATGTATCAATCATGATAACTGTATCAATACATTTTCAGTAAAATAAATTATAAGCAAAATTACTATGAAGATTTATCTCTCATATACAAATTTGATGTTAATTTTTAGGGTTTATAGTCACTCTTTAATTTATGCGATTGCACATACTTAGGGTTGGGCATATTTTGGTTTAAACCAAAAAAACGAACAGAAATTTAATTTTGGTTTGGTTTTTCATTTTTTCGGATTGGTTTTAATTTCAAATTTTAGAAATTTGGTTAAACGATTTGATTTTTCGATTTACAAAAAGAAAATTCGAATAAATCCAAAATCCAAAATTATATAAATAATATAATATAATATATATATATATATATATATATATAATTTAAGACATATGTAAATATACTAAAAATATAACATAATCTGATATAACATATAAATATATAAATTATAATCATTTAGTAACCCTAAATCCTAATATACTGCTTTGCTTTAGACCCTAACATTAACGTGAAGGCTGCAACGGTGCTCAACCATCCTCAGTTCGTTAGTTCATTTGAAATTTCAATATCGCCAACGACAGCCGTTTGCTAAGTTCGTCACTGCCGTCGGCAGTCTCTGCCGAGTGTGACCACTGCCGTCAGGCCAACGGTGATGACTCAGTGAGATCGATATTTATGGTTATTTCATGTGTGTTGAATTAAGTATATTTGGGAATGAAAAATATGTTGGGAAAAAAGATTATTTTTCTAAAAAAAATCATCAATTTTAATTGCTCACTACTTTAATCTTTAAAATCAAAATAAAAATCCAAAATAGCCCAACCAAATTTGTAAAAACCAAACCAAACCGAAATAATTTTGGTTTAGTTATGGTTTTAATTTTCATCAATCCAAAAATCAAAAAATCGAACTGATATTCAATAATCAAACCGAACAAACCGAATGCCCACCCCTACACATACTAATAAAAACTTATATTATAATCAATATTTACAAATTTTATACATATTTGCATAAAAAATTGAATAAACTATATTTAGAATGAATTGTTGAATCTATTAAATAGAATAGGAAAAACATAGCGATGACACACACAAGTATCATACCATTTCAAGTTTGAAATTTTTTTAAAATAATAAATTTGAGAAAAAAGGCCAATTCAGCTTTTTGATATCAACAAAGTGAATTCAAATTTAAATTAAAATATCCTATCATAATGAAATAATACTTTCACAATATTTGCTTATTTAAATAAACTTAAACATGAATATGTATTTTGAGTTATTATTGTTATTATGTTTAAATGGAAAAGTAAAACTAATTTGAATTGTATTGATTAAAATGTCATGATTATAATATAAAATTAAAAATTAAAATCAAAATACTCAAAATTAAAATAAAACAAAACTGATGATATCGCTTCCTTTATTGTGTATGTGTATTACTTTTCTTTTTTTTTTTCTTTTTCTTTTTAATCTGGTGTTTGACATCTATATTTGGACCCGATTATTCTGGATTCGTGTGCGTGAGGTTCATTCAGAGGAAGCACTCCATATCAAGAATCAAATCTGAGACCTTTAGTTAAGAAAGAAGTAGCCTCATTCGCTGCACCACATTCTTTAGTGGTTGTGTTACTTATCTTCATCAAATGACCAACTTATCTATTCATTCTAGACAATCTAATAGAGCAAATTTGAGTAAAATTGGATATACTTATTTTTACTAAAGGTAAAATATTAAATAAAAATTAATGAAAATATTAGAGTTTATTGAAATTTTAATATGTAAGGAAGGAAAAGAATAAAGTCAAAATATTATAGAATTAAAGATGCGTGAGATGTCAAAATGATTTCCCATGATAAAATACTATGTTAAATTAGAGAGGAAGAAAAGACTCCTCGAAATTAAGAGGAAAATTTCAATTAAAAAAAAAATATTTTTCATGAAAATCATATTTTCTTCCTTTTTTTTTCTACATCTAATATAAGATATAAAAAAAATTATTTTGTGATCAATAATAATAAAAATCAAATTGGTGTTTCTCTTGGTCTTTCTCTTCCCGCTCTTTTTCCTAATCTTGTGTCGACTCTGCCATCCGAACGATCATTTTAAAATGGTAGATAGATTGTAAAAATCAAAATATTTGCACCTTCAAAAATTATTCTTAAGAGATTTAGTTATTTTCTCCTCCGATTCTATATCACTTTGACCTATTGACAAAAATTATTTATACTTCCCTTTTTCTACAAAAGGATCACGTGTAAAACAATTTTAAGTTGATTAAATAATTAATAAATTAGTGTCCCTTCAAGGAGATTTGATAAAATTGAAAGGATACAAATTTTAAGATAAAACTATCGTCCTCCACTGAAAAGTCATATACTATTTATGGGGAAAGCAAATTGTAAGTGTCATGCTTATAGTAAGGATAAAAATAAAGTATCTAATTCAATTCTTTATAAACACATAAAACTCATTTTAACTAGTAAAACAACATAAACAAACATAGAAATGATGTTATGACAACTAGGAAAAGATAAATTCATAATTTATAAGATAAAAATAAACTTTTAAAAGAGATCGATGTTAAAATCGCAGATGAGAAAATTATCAACATATCAATTAAATCTCTTTTAGAAAGAAAAAATCACATATAATTTATTTATATCAAAGAATCAAAGATTATAACTTTAATATAGATTTTTAGAGATGTTACCTTTATAGTCCTTACACTTTAGCAAATCAACAATCTCGATAGCAATATTATTGATCTGACTAACTAGCATCATCCGAACTTCATCTATCATTCCAAAATAAGAAGTTGCCACTGGTTTATCGCTATCATAGTCGTCTGTGATGAAATTGTACTGATAATATGCGGTAACCCTAATGAGCAGAGGGAGGATCAATTTATAGAGATTGAGACTTAATCTAGTACGTCCATCCAATAGATGGTGGACGAACAAGATCTATTCTTTATTAAATATTAGTTATAGACTTTATATTAATTTAGCCATAAATAAAAAAAAAGGGGGAAAATCAAAATATACCATAAATATATCAAAAGGCATTGGTTACCAAAAGATATCAACCACCCTTTTTTAAAAAAATAAAAAATAAAAATTAAACCCCGAAAGAGAAAAGTGCAGGCAAAAGAGGCTGGACCTTACCTTACCATTCTTAATGAGGTAACAAAACCTAGACTAATCAACAAACATGCAAAAACTAAGAACTAGATATTCTGGGATCATCATAGAGTTTATGTTACACTCTACGATAATATTACAAAGAAGGATGCTTAAGTAATAAAAATATATAAAAATGAATGAGAATTTTGAGTTATCAATCACGAACTCCTTTTTAGAAATGTATGAACTAAAAAGGAATGTTGTCCCTTCTAAAGTACATTGATGTATTCAATCCTTGCCTTGTTCTTTGAACCTGCTCAAAATCACTTGAAAATTCATCAATTCTTGAATTTGTTGGATATTCTTAAAAGTTATTGAAAAAATCACTTGAAAATTCATCACTTCTTGAATTTTTTGGGTATTCTTAAAAGTTGTTGACAATGTCGCATGATTTTGCTTTGCCAGTGGTGCCTTGGAACAAACTCCTCAGTTACCTTATCATCCCAACTTCGTTTTCTATTGTGATATATTTTGATTTTTTAATTTCTTTGTTGTTCAGGAGAGATATCAACATCCCTAGCTGCACTTGCAAAGCATATATCCAACATGTCTTCATCCTCACATTCCTCAAATATGTCATTTTTTTGGAGGTTTTCAAAACTCTTTGGAGATAATGTATCACTTCCCACCAATTGTTTGGCAGTATGAATTGGAGAAAGGGAATTTACTACACCACTTGAAGTTTTCTTTCAACTTGATGAATAATTATGAAAAGGAATTTAATACTTTATCCACGTATGAATTTGATACAGGCATTGTAGGATTATTAGTAGTAATTTGTGACCAACTTTATCTGAGAAAAGATGAAAAGGATTTGGAAGAGAGATGTCCTTTGGAGAAGAAGCTCGAGATCATGGAACATTCCTTGCTAGCTGCACATTAATGCAAGCAGGGAGAGCCATTTCAAATGCCTAAATATTTTTTATGTGCCATCATGGTCTAGTCCTTGCCAATACTGTTATCCACACAAATTGATTTTGTTCATTGATTCATCACCAATAGCATGCTTTTTATTGATGGAATGTTCAAACGGAGTAGAATTAGAAGGAAACCGCAAATTATCAACTTCTGAATTCTTATCCATCAATTTCTTAGCAATATTCAAGCACGAATACTGCCTAAAATATTAACTTCTCACCACAACATCGTGAATATGGTCTATATCTGACTATGACGTCTCACCGGTCATCAAAGTTGGAGGTTTTAAAGATGTATTATGATCTTGTTCATCAATGTGTTGTTCAACAATTCAGTCCTGGCTTATAGTCCATATTTAGTTTGATGAAGAGACTAAGACCTTAGAATTCTCTTGAGATTGAACCATCAACTCACGTGCATCCATATCACCTATTGCTAATATTTGCAACAGTTTGTTGCTGCTGAGAATCAACATTCGATGCAGCAAACTTAGCAACATTGTTATGGACCTCAACATCTAGATGGGAACTTGCCAACAAGTCTGGTTGTTGATTCTTTTCATGAGGTTTTCAATCACCATCTTCCCACCCTCTTTTCTCATTCAAAAATTCTCTCAAATTTTTTTGAAATTTTTCTATAGTAGCTTCTTCTTTAAAACCTTCGCCACCGGTATTCTGGATAGTATCTAGCTTCTTTTTCAATATTAAACATGTACCTTCATTATTCCCTTGGTGTGTGCCAAAATTGCATTACAAAGTTAGATTATCATAAACAATTTCCTGAAAATTTTCTAAAAGCTTACCAGTTTTATTGCCCGGTCAAATATTGAAATGTTATTCACTCCAAAAGTTTTTCAAGTCAAATATTGGTCTAGAAGTGCTCGGTATGGACTTACTTATGTTGCTTTGTCTATAGCTATTGGTTTTCCGATTGGGTTTGCTATAGACAATAACGACCTCTTGGCAAATAGATGTGGAGCCAAGTTTGACAAAGAAATCCACACTGCCGCCTTAGTTATTTCTTATTTGTGGTTAAAATCGATGGACAATGGGAATATCCTATCTTGGTGCTCATTTCCATTCTAAAAAAAATATTTCACTAGTCTTACAAACGAGTCAAATATTATCATATTGATTGCACCTTAGCAAGAGTTGTCGTGGTGCCAATTAACCAATTAGACAATGACCCTTGATTCCAAAATGTTTCGGTAGCAATGTTCTTAGGTCCTTCAAATCTGATGCACCTGAAGAGAGTTTAATCACAATTGCTCGATGCAACCCTTCCTCGTTAGAAAACACTTCTCTTTCCTCCATTGTAAACTTCAGTGTATGTTCACCATGAATATATTCAATTGGTTTTAGTTGAGTTCTCGTCATATTTTGGGCAGCTTGTCTTGGATTTTGTAATCCAGAATATGATGTTTGTGGATTAGAAGTAGGGTTTAGTTCTCCCACAACCATAGACTGGGGAGAGATAGACGCGGCCATTACTTCCCTAAGTTTGTATCAGAGTTGGCTGGAGAGAGAACAGAGAGAGAGAGAGTTGCTTACCTAAAATTGTTATCAACCGTCCCTAATTTTTCTCTTAAATGATTTTTTTTCTCATTTCAAATGAAAATATTAACTATTAAAAATAAAAATGTCTCAATATTTTTTATGATTTTCGATATATATCTCAATATTTAATTTTTAAAATTTTAAGAATAATTTATGTATAGTTAATATAGAAATTACTTGGAAATTTTCTCAGAATTTTCTTGTATAAGTTTGGGTAAAATCAATATGAAATATCAATATCCTGCTCAAGGATTAATTGTACATATTTTAGTATATGAAATGTGCATAAAATATGGTACATATAATTAACTTACAATTTTTTCATTTGTTACGTGTTTAAAATCTATATATAAATTTATGCATGTTTAATTTTGTTTTCCGTTTATACATGTTTGTATGTAAGAAATTTATATACAAACTGATGTGAATCATGAATACGAGATTGTTCACTGAATTTGCTATTACATTAAAAAATCATGGATATAAATAAACATGTTTTGTGTATGGATGGTGTCTAAAATATGCTAAATTTCACTAATTTAGGTGTATTTTATTTTCTGGGTTATGAATTTTGTATAAAAATTGATGTATCTTTCGACGTTGTTAGTTACTTGGCATGTTGTATTATTCATTAATAAATACACATAGAAAAGTATAACATATGATTTTTGTAGACATCTGATTTTGTCCCTCTCCGATATCACTTTTACTTAATTTTACCTTATCCTATTGTGTACCCTCAACCATGTGATTATCCCTCCATAAAATGAAAAAAATAACAACCCCTAACAATTCTTATCTTATTTTTAATTTATCCTAACAAACTTTATTCTAATCACCTAATCCAAATGCCTACGCCACCTCACCCTAACCCACATACCACCCCACTCACATTTTATCCTCATAATAACAAAAATAGAAAATAGGGGGCCCACAGTAACAAACGAAAAAGGAATATATACACGCATAATCATCACAAAGGACCCACATCATCATAGCCATTCTCTTGTACACATACTCCTTCATTAATGAGAGCACAGGGTGGATTTTTTATTTTTTATTTTTTTGGGGGGGAGTGGTTGCCTCACTTCATCATCTGAAGGAACACTCCATTTCTTAGAATTGGTACGTAAAACACCACTCAACCTTACCACAAAATGCATGACCCTCACCTCAATTTTTCCATGGTTTCTTAGGAGGGGGTAGACGCACACAAAGAGTAACATACATACACGCACAAACCAGTGAAAGGAAGGGGCCGGATTTTCCATTTTTAGGGAGATATTGGAATAGAGAGGAAGAGAGATCGGAGAAGACAAATCGAGAGAGTGTTAGGTAGAGAAAAGAGATGTGAGGGAGATAGCAAAAAGGGGGAAGTAATCGAAAATGGGCAAACTCGGCCAGAAAACGTTGGGACTCGCCAGAATCCATCTTGAGTCATCATTTTTTTTGCCACCGCCTGAGCTCACAGGATCGCAGGCTACACAGATTTTGTTCTTATGTTGACTGGGTTTTGAGTTAATCTATTCTCGTGGTTCATTTTGGATATAGGATTTCGGGGTCTTCATGATTAAGTGGTCAATATTCGTGGATTGGAACTCTGTTCATCTCAATCCGTCCATCATTGTCAATATCGAAGTCGAAATTCAATTTGGAGATTCGTGTTGAGGTTCCGGTTTGAGGATTTTGATTTCGAATTTCTTTATTATCAACAAGGACATGTTTCATTGAGGTTCATTTCTTCTCCTGATCTTTACTTTATCTTTATTTTTTATTGATGTTGTGGGTGTGGGTGATTTATGTGTTGTGTGTTTACTTCGAATCTTCATTAGTTGTTTGTATTTGATGTTGTTTTCAGATTTTGAGACGTTATTGGATAATTGAAGAATGTGCTAATCATGTGGTTAAAAATAGATTTGGGGTGGAATCAAAAGTTGATAAAAGTTGTGTAGTTAAATTTTGGTCGGTTGTCGTTTTATTCAATTCGGGATATACATGAATGTGATCAAGCTCAGCTAGGTAAACATAGGTCGGGTAGGCGAATTTAGGGATTGTGGATTGATGGAATACTTGAGTTGTGTGATTGAATGGTTTTTGACTATATTGCTTTGGAATCACTTGTATCATTTGGTTGGGGAATGTCCCGAAGTACTTGTATTATTTTATCCGGGGAATGCCCCGGGGTATTTTTGTATCCGAAGGATGTTCGTGATGAAGGCCCAAGGCAGAGGGTAAAACGTCGGAGCATAGTTTAGTATAAGATTTATATTTTTTGGATTTTTTTACTTTGGACTGTATAATTCGACTGAACATTATATTTTGGATTATGATTTGGTTTATGCTTGTTTGCTTGATTGTTGCGTGTTATGTGGTTTATACATTCTTAGTGTTAGAATTAGCCAATACGCTCAACCAAGCGACCGTGGTCGAACCATAGGATTAAGGGGTATCTAACACCTTCCCCTCGGTCAACAAAATTTCTAAGCTAGAATCTCTATTCACGGATCGGTTAAAAGAGTCAAATCATTTTGAAAAGGATTTTTCAACGGTGACTTGGCACACCGGATTTATGTCAAGTGGTGACTCTGAGTTTTGAATGTAAAAATAATCTTGTTTTACAACAAATCGTCATTTTTGTCACTTACTAATAAAAACTCTTTCAAACCATAAAATGAATCTTTTTGGAGTTAAAAAAGGGGGTGTGACAATTTTCATAAAACTTCAGATAACAATTTTGTATCAACTGTGTAAGAAAAATTTTTCATTGAATTTGTTATTTCCTACAAAAAGAATTTAAAAAATCAAAAATGAAAATATGAAATTCACGTTGACTAACGTAAAAAAATATATGAAATCCACGTTGACAAACGTATAAAATTTGATTCACGAATAAAATTTATATTGTAAGAAAATAAGGAAAAAATAAATATTAGTGTATGAAAAAATTAAGAATAAAATGTGGATTTCAATAATCTGATCGAAGTGTATGCAATGAAAGAAATTTAAAGTAATTATTAATATCAATGAAAATAAAGTATGAAAGAACTAAGAAACGCATATGAGAGAAATTTATGAAAAGACAACATTATTAAATTTTTTGAAAGGATTACCTAATATAAAAAAATTATTTAAGAAAATGAAAGAAGGAGAAATTTAGGATTTCTTATAATCCTTTTACCGTATTTTTGTTTTTTTTTTTTTATTACTTTGTTAAGTGGAGGATTTGAGTAAAAAAAAAGTATAAAACAGTAAGGAGAAAATTAAGAATTTATTATCAATCCTTTATTTAAGAAAATAGATGAGGGAGAAAGATAAATTCAAATATTTAAGAGAGATTTTAACTGATATATATATATATATATATATATATATATGTATGTATGTATGTATATTTATGTATATATATATATATAATAGAATTTTTTTAAAATATTTTTTAAAAAACTGCTATAGCTTACAATTAAAAACTTAATTTAACAAATATAAAAAAAAATATAGCTACAGTTTACAATAAATAATTTAAAAAGTACATACAAAATTTTTTTTACATAAAATAATGATAAATTGACACAATGTAAGAATTTATGATCAAATTTGACATCAAATAATGATATTTAACATTTCTAGCCGAAATAAATAACCCATAAACTTTTTCTCTCTCTTTCTATGAATTGTTCTACAGTATATATGAATCAATTTCCTGTTTTTTTGGAAATCAAGTAATCTAAGAATCCAAAGGAAAAACACACTAGTTTTTCATTCCCCTATTAACGTGCATGCATGCGGTGCAGAAACAACAGTAGAAATGCGAAATGATGCCTCGAAAGGGATGCAACCCTTTGAGGAAATAACACACTGTTTTGAGAAAAGGTATGACTGTTTGGATGGTTGTGGTTGTTCGAAAAAGACACACTGTTTTGAATGGACAGTGCTAGGAATCAGGCAGAAATAAAGCAAACCACAAGTAGAAAGAAAATACGAACACATAGATTTACGTGAAAATCCTTGCGGAAAAAACCACGAGCAGAGGCAGAGGATGTTTCATTATAATGAAAGGAGAGGTGTACAATGTGGAGAATGAGTATTTTCTGTATACCCAAAACAACTCAGTAAATACACTTATATAATATGTGCATACAAAAAAGTCCTAGGCCCAAAAAACATAAAGGTCTACAGGCCAATCGGCCCGATCCCTATGCTACCACCACAGACCCCGTTGAAAATAACAAACAAGGATCGCACCGCGAAACTTTCTGGGCCGGATCAACAAAATTCGGGTCACAACTCTAACAATCTCCACCTTGACATGAATTCTAATTCAGAACTCAAATCCATTTCACTACAAACTCTCCATCTCTTCCACAAAAGCCCTTATGGGCACATCTTAACAACTAACACTAACCAAGTCCAAGCAATGCTCAAACTTGGCACTTGGTAGTGTCTTGTTCATCATATCAGCAGGATTATCATGAGTACTAATCTTGCTCACCACAATATCATCATAGGCAATAATTTTATGCACAAAATAATACCGAACATCAATGTGCTTTGTCCTCTCGTGAACATCTGATCTTTCATAAGGAAGATAGCACTCTGACTGTTGCAAAAGACCGTAGTAATCTATAAGTATTTTTCAAGTTCTCCAAACACACCTTTCAACCAAATAGCTTCCTTGAAAGCCTCTGTAATAGCCATATACTTTACTTCAATAGTTGACAAAGCAACCATAGTCTGTAAGGTAGCTTTCCAACTAATAGCATAACAACCAACGGTGAAAACATAGACTGTAAGGGATCTCTTTTTATCATGATCTCCTATAAAATCAAAATCAACATACCCAATTACTCCATCTCTATTTCGCCCAAAATGCAAACAAACATCAGTAGATCCATGCAAGTATCTGAAAATCCACTGAACTACTTTCCAATGTTCTTTTCTAGGATTTTCCATATATCTGCTAACTGCACTGACGACATAAGATAAATTTGATTGTGAACACACCATCACATACATAAGAGACCCGACAACACTAGAGTATGGAACTCGAGACGTATAGTCACACTCATTATCTATTTTTGGAGATAAAGTGACCAAGAGTTTGAAGTGAGCTGTCAATAGAGTACTTACAGGTTTGGCATTTTGCATATTGAACTTGTGAAACACTTTTTCAATTTATCCTTTCTAACTCCAGTATAACTTACAATTCTTTCCATCCCTCAGAATCTCCATTCCAAGAATCTTCTTTGCTGTACTTAGATTCTTCATATCAAACTCCTTACTGAGCTGGGTTTTAACTTTTATTATCTCTCTTATATCCTTTGCTACAATCAACATATCATCAACATACAAGAGAAGAGAGTAATCCACAGATATTCTATAGTCTGTGAGATAATAGTGTAGGAGTAATATTGTAGTATGTTTTGAGAAATAAAAGTGTGTTGTTTCATTTATAAAGAGTATTAGTCTTTTGACACTGTCAAGTTGTAATCACTATTATTGTATTCGTCCATTGAGTATTTTATTCACCCTGTTATAATATTTGGTGTCGTTGTTACTCTCTTGTTATTGCTATTTTGTGTGGATATTATCTTGGGTGGGAATATTTATTTTCCCAACACTAAGAATGTGGAGGTGGACTGGAATAGATTATTTATGCACATACTAGGATGGAAGCACTATGGTTTTGTTCATATTAAAGAGGAACTTGTTTCTAGTAAATCTGGATCAGGGGATGTGTTCTGAAATGAACCATGGCATATGGTATACAGAGTTTGTAATGATGGCAATAATATTGCTTGGTTTGATACTTGCTTTAGTTGGAGGAGTGACGACGAGAGAGGACTTTGACCAAAAAGATTAATTTGAAGTTTCGAAGGGTTTTCATTATTAAGTGACAAAATAGAGATTTGTTTCGAAAAGGAATTTTTATATTTAAAACTCAGAGTCGCCACTTGGCATAATACAGTGTGACAAGTCACCTTTGGAAATCCTTTTCAAAACTGTTTTGACTCTAGCTGATCTGCGAACAGAGATTTCGGTTAAGGAATTCTGTTGACCGAGGGAAAAGTGTTAGGCACCCCTCGATCCAGTGGTTCGACCACAGTTGCTTGGTGGAGCGTATCGGCTAATTTTACATTATGAATATATAAACCACACAAAATCACACAAAACAAACAAACAAAACAAATCCAAAATTATAGTGTCCAGTCCGATTAGTACAATCCCAAATAAGAAAAATGTGAAAATATTAGCCTCTTTTATTCTATGCTAATTCTAAACTACACTCCCTTGCTTTCTCTACTCAACGTTTCGGGAATTGATCGTGTGTTGTCTTCAAGTACATGGTACTTCAGGGCATTCCCCGGATAAATCAATACAAATCCCTCGGGGCATCCCCCGACCAAATGAATACAATAGATCCCAATGCATAAATCAAAACCATTCCACAAATATTTCATCATTCAACAATCACAAATCCTAAGTTTTGCATACCCCCTATCGCTTGCCTATACTTACGACGGCCTATCTTATGCTACTAATATGTTCTACATAATGAATCAAAATTAATCCAAATTCAATGACATCCCTATCCATTTCATGTCAAACAATCGATTCAAATTACTTTATTATTCTTCGATTCCCATCCCCAAATTTATACATGACAGTTTAAATATAAGAACAACTATCCATCCATATCATCATCGATTTCATGCTTACAACTACTTATTTAGGTAAAACAACACCAATTATCAACAAAATTGTTTAGTCAACAAAGAAAGCACTATCATAACATCCATGCACCAAATATCATAAACAAGGAAGTCAAAAGAGTAAAGATTAGAAATAGACCTTCAAAGAACAAATTTCAGTGAGAATAATGTTGAAGAAGGCTCGGACTTAGAATCACGAATAAAATACCATGACAACGAACTAAAATCCAACTCGGTGTTTGAGAAATTACAACCCGCAACAGATCACGATGAACAGACTGACCCAAACTAAATGTAGTACCCACATTGACTGATTTCAAAATTGATTTGTATAAAAATGGGTGACACTTCTGTTGTTCGCCTGGATGTCGTAAATCAATCCGGACCAAATTCAAAACTAGCAATACAAACTCAATATGAATTCCTAAATTGATAATTTTGAAAAAAATTGCAAATCCAAAACCAAAACTAATTTGACCCAGAATAGGAATAGTGAAAACAAACCACGCATGAACCCATTTCTGATCCGGCAAAAACAGATCACCCCCTCTCAAAATTTGGCGAGCTGATCAGGTTTCCCCTCACTTTTTTTTCTTCTCAGTTTCTTATCTCCGACCTCCCTCTATCACACATGATTCACTCTTGGTCCCAACTATTTTTTGTTCTCAATAGTTGTGTGCATGGATGACAGTATGGATTTCACTTCTGTGAGGGTCCTTTTTCGGTGACAGTGGTGTGTATGTGTGATAGTGTGTGTAGTTCTCTTAGGACCAAGAAAAAGGAAAAAGAAATAGAGTATGTATGTGATGGGTGAGGTCCTCCGTAAGAATGAGTTTTGTTGTGATGGTGGAGAAGAAAAGAAAATTCTCCACTATGTGTTGTGCGTCTATAGTGAAGAAGCCATTGAGATTATTCTGTGTGGGTGTTGGGAAAGTGAAATTTTTTTGAAGTGTTCTTTTGTACCCATGGTCAATTGAGAGTGGTGAGTATATGGGTCAATGTGTATGTGCGAATTATGCCCCCCTCTAATTCTTCTCCCTCAATTAGGTATTTTTTTAAGTATATAACAATGGAAAAGATCCCTATGAGTTGTATCCCCCAATTCCCATGGGGCCCCCTTTCTTTTTGGTTGTATGTATAATTTGTTATGGACAAAGAAGGAAAAAATGTGAGATGGAAATAGGTGGGGTCACGTGGGTAGGTAGGGTAGGGGTAGGGTGTGAATGAGGTGTAAAAATTAGTTAGGATAAGGGAATATTTTGGGATTCGTGATTTAATTTGTTAGGATTTGTTTTCTTGTGGGGAAAGTATAGAATGGGTGAGGGTACAATAAAGTGAGGTAAAAATGAATAAAATTAGACTTAGGAGGGACAAAATTAGGTTTCTACAGCATACCCCCTTTGAATGTAAACATGAAGTATTTTCATACAAAGAAATAGACAATGAGACAAAATTTTATCCCGATTATTATTCAACAAGAATGAAACAGAAGGAAGGAGGGAAACCAAGTCTTGACTTTGGACATCATACTCATCCCTAATTATGAGTGAATCAAGTCACAGATATCTCAAAGTATTAGAAGGAGAGGGATATCCAAAGTTGGAGAGTCGAATGAGGTTCCATTGAGGTTTCGGTCTGCGGCTCTGTCATTACATCAAAAATGAAAATTATGAGTTAAAACGTAAATAAAATTACAAAAATCCTATCTATGCGGCTTCTATTGGACTCTTGACTTGAGTTTCATCACCCTATTTTTCAGGCGGGCTCCTAACTTGTAATTTCTTGAACTTGTTTCCTGACTTTCAATTTCTTCACCTTGTTCTCCAGGTGGGCTCCTGACTTGTTATTTTTTAATTTGTTGACTTTCAATTTCTTCACCTTGTTGTTTGACTTTCCTTTTATTCGCCCTGTGCTTCGGGCAGGCTCCAATGTTGCTTGAATTATCAAACTAAGGAAGTGCCTCTCCTTACAGATGTTTCTTGAATTATCGAAATAAGGAAGTGCATCTCCTTACCAATGCCATTTAAATTACCAAAACAAGGAAGTGTGTCTCCTAACCATTGCTGCTTGAATTACCTAAATAAGAAACTGTGTCTTCTTATAAATGTTGCTAGAAATACCCAAATAGGAAAGTGTGTATCCTTACCAATGCCTCTTAAATTACCAAAATAAGGAAGTGCTTCTCCTTACCAATGCCGCTTAAATTACCAAAACAAGGAAGTGTGTCTCCTTACCAATGCTGTTTGAATTACCTAAACAAGGAAGTGCATCTCCTTACAAATGTTGCTTTAATTGTCCAAAAAAGGAAGTGCATTTACTTATAAATGTTGCTTGAATTGACCAAACAAGGAAATGCATCCCTTTACAAATACTGCTTGAATTACCAAACAAGGAAGTACATCTCCTTACAAAAATCACTTGAATTACCAAACAAGAAAGTGTGTCTCCTTACAAATGTTGCTTGAATTGCCCAAACAAGGAACTGCATCTCCTCGAGATATTGGATTATGAGATTCACAGTGGTTTTTGATTACCAGACCTGTGCAACAACATTGCCTCTTGCATTTGTATAAATGAGAATATTACAACCTCTGATGTCTAGGCTTTGAAATTCTTGATCTGAATGTAACATGTGTTCCTGTTTCATACAAAGAAAACTTGTGAGTTTAAAAATATGGTGGCTGGTTTGTGGATTTAGCTTTTGTGGAAATCGCTCTTTCCCCCATCACATTTAACCTTGCTTCAAACCATTAGCATATTTTATCGACTTGCTGCATCATTGACCAAACTCAGATTATCAAGAGTGACTCTGAAACAAGCACAGTATCTCTGCTTTGCCGTGCTTCTCAGATAAACCCTTTGAACCTTGGTATTTCTATCTATTGCCATACTTGTCAGTTGACAAAAATTTTTGTATGTCTTATTTCAGCTCAAAATCATGTCTCTTTCATGGGTTGGCCTTTTTTTTTCTTTGCGCAATTGAAGAAGCTGGTAGCCAATTTTGAAATCTTTTCTCACTTGTTTTGATATGGACTTGACTCAAAGGCAAGACAAAAATGATGATGACTTTTATTTGGAAACTGGCTTAAGAAAACAAAATAAAAACAAAAGAAGAAAGAAAAAATAATGAATGTCCCCATTTGAAACAAAGAAATGAAAAATTATCTAGAAATAACAGTCAACTCTAATGATTATGCCATGCATTTTGGATTAAGCTGCCTGATCTTTCCATCAAAACTTTCTACCAATTGTTGTTGAGTTATTTACCATGAAACTGAGTTGTTTCTTTAGGTCAATTTCCTTTAAGACCTCATTCGGCTAGTGAGACCTTGAAGGGTTTTTACCAACTAGCCTTTATCATTCTCTTTTTATTAGTTCACCATTGTCTTATGGTGTTTGTGAGGGTTTTTGACCAATGAGACTCTTATTTACATTTTTCCCAACTCACAGTCATCTTACAGTTTTCACCGACAAGACTCTCTTATTTTTATCTATCTCTACTTACCATCGCCTTATGGTGCCTGTGAGGGTTTTCACCAATAAGGTTCTCATTTTTATTTATCTCCTGATTTCTTATGCTGAGGAAGACAAGTCGTTCCCAAAATGCGTCATCATATCCCTTGCATGCTTAGCCTTAACATTCTCAAAGATTGATCTGAAGGTCTTTCTTTGGTTGTACCTTGGATTTTGGATAGGGTTAGAAAGAAAAGATGACATGAGGCTCAAATGACACTTGAAGTGGAGTAGGACTTACAACTTTTGGAATCGACTCAAAAAATAAGGATTAACCTATGCCCCAGTTTCTTTGGCTAGGTGACTCTAAACTATTTATTTGGTTACACTGAGCTCAGAGTAGGGCAGCCTACGTGTCTCACCCTCGAAAGAGGAGAATTAGGTCATGCGTAGTTCTGGCGGCTTGTTTTGCTTGATTCTAATTTCTTTTTTTATTTTGACTTTTTTTTTCTTTGTGATTTTCCTGACTTTATTTTTCTTGACACTCTTTTTTTTTGACACATTTTTTCTCTCTTCTTTTTTTTTTTAAAACTTTCTGACTCTATTCTTTTGCTCGACACTTTTATTTTGAGTTTTCCTGACTCTATCTTGATTCCAAAAGAAGGGTATGAAATAAAATAGGACTAAAGCTCAAATGGGGTAAACAAAGGATGGCATGATGTTTGGATAGAAGAATGAAATGCCTTCCTCATATCAATCCTTAAAAAATACAAGTACATATCATGCAATATGGAAGTGAAAGATGAAAGATCATTTGTGACATCTTTTGCAGCATTAACTTTGACTAAGTCTGTGCATCACTACTTCTTCCGCAAACTCCACCTTTGTTGTACTTTCCTCTCATCGAATGACTCATGCTTTCGTGGAGCTGATTTTTCTGTACCTCGGGATCACACAACCGCTATTTGACCTAATTGAGCAATGTTTTTAAATTGATGAACAAATTATTCTTGTGATTCTCAAAATAATTTCCTTAATTTTCAAAGAAGGCTTGAACTTGTCATCAAATGTCTCAGCACTCTACCTATTTTCTCAGATGCTCTCTTTTTCCAAATTTAACCCTCTGATTCAATGTTTCATGGTTAAGCTGGATTTTAAGATCCGGCTGAAAATTCCCCAGGCATGTCATAACACTAGAATAAACATAAAATATGATTTGTAAAGAAAACAAACACATATTTAAAACACAAAGGGAAAGGGACACTTCATTTAGTTGAAATAAAAGATAGAAAGGTTTGAACATAAAAGACACAGGGACAAACAATGATAGATCCCGAACTACAACCTTAAAATAACTAAAAAAAATAGAATAGAAAACAAAACAAACTATGAGACCTCTTCCTAGTAGGGAGAGGGGTGACTTCTCAATTGCTCAGCCTGACATCTTAGCCACTGGTTTGTATATCAGCATGACTATAGCTTTCCTCACTGTCAATGGTCTGCACCATAATTGATTTATCTTGAATCATCTTTTCTATTGCGCTTTTCAAAGAACGAGAATCTTCAATACTCTAACCCTGAACATCAAAAAGATATGCACTTCGTACATTAGCATCGAAATTTCTTGAATGTAGGTCAGGAGTATACATAAGGAGAGGAGTAATTATGCCCTACTATAACAATCTCTAGAATAAACTTATATACGACTCTCCGATTGGTGTGAAACTATCCCTCAACTTCTGTCTTATTTCATCGTTTGGCTTAAATTGAAAACCAGGCCTAGAAGGGCTACGGTATGTATGTGGAGTTAGAAGATGACTCGACAGAGTTGGTACGCACCAGTGTTGGTAAGATAGAGGTTGAACATATGGTTACATATTATACACTTGATATGGAGGTGGGGGAATGAAATATAATGGATTTTGGGAAAGATTTTGTGGAGCTTGGGCATAAACTTGGGTCTGAGCCTATGGGTAACGATGGTATGGTCCTCTTACCCGTGCCTGTTGTTTAACTACAATGGCAGATGCATCTTTCTCATACTTCTTCCCTCCGACACTTCCCGAACCTTTTTGAATTGCTTGAGCAGTTGCTTTTAATATTGCAAAACTCACACTGCGGCCGGGCTTAATTCTATCCTCTATCATCTTTTCCATTTTGAGGACCTCAATAAATGTCTTGCCTATTGCAGGTAACAAGTGTTGATAATATGTTTCATCCTGTGCTTGAATAAATACCTCTACTATCTTACTTTCTTTCATTAACGGTTTCACCCTAGCAGTTTGTTCATGCCATCTAATCACATACTCTCTCAAAGTCTCAGTATTCTTTTTCTTCATGTTAGTTAGGAATTTCTCATCAGTAATCAACTCCACATTGTATTGGAATTGTTACACAAATTCATTAGCTAGGTCATCCCAACTAATCCACTTGTCGATGTCTTGGTCAACAAACTATTCTGATGTTAGGCCTGAACGACTCTCACCGAAATATGCCATGAGTAATTATTCCTTCCCCCCAACACCCCTTATTTGGTTGCAATAACGTCTCAAATGTGCTACAGGATCACCATGTCTATCATACTTCTCAAACTTTAGCATTTTAAAACTAAAAGGAAGATGAACTCCTGGAAACATACACAGATCTTTATATGAGACACTTTTGTACCCCCCAAGTCCCTGGAGGTCTTTCATAGCCAGTTCCAAACTTCTCAATTTTCTGGTCATTTCTTTTTGTTCTTCTGTTATAACAGGCTTCTCAGTGTTAATAGGAAATTCAAGCGGGTGATCATAGCCATAAGGATTAGTCGACTTAGATGTTGGCTCAATACCATGATGTTAATCAGAAAAAATATTCAATACCGGCTCTCTTTCAGAGTTGGGAGGTACAACTTGTGGATAAACCTCAAAAGTAGGAGCTTTGGGTTGGGGTGGTGTTGCAAAAACATGAACAGTGGGTAGAGCCGAGCATGTGGTAGCTTTTTGTTGAGGAGTGAGGAAATGAATATTGGAAGTGTTTGGATAGTGTTGCCCTAGAGCAGGTCCTGATGGATGTCGTAGTGTGTCAACAAAAATAGGAAACTGTATATGTGACACTGGAGGCAAGCTACAAAGATATTCCAGATTCTTAGCGGGAATGGAGGAGGTGGCAACCCATTAGCCCAAGCTCGATGCATTTCTATCATTTGTTTCCTTAGTTTTCGAATCTCTTCATTAGCTCCTAAATTCTCATTTCCCAAAATCCCTATCTGATCAGTGACAACAAACTCGATATCCTTGTAAGCCATAACTTTCTTTGTGACTTGATGCAATATGGAGGACCAGTCAAAATGCCACAAACCAACCACCTTAAACTAACTGAACAAGAGATAGCAAATGCTTTCGAATTCAACATTTTTTTTCAAAGCCTTTATTATAAAAGGTCACCAAACCCAAGAGGGGCGCCTACGTATCTCACCCCCGAAAGAGGAGAATCAGGTGTGCGTAGTTCGTGAAGTCTTGCCAAAATGGCCAATTAATTCTTTTTCCTTTCTTTTTTTTCTTCAAAAACTTCAAAAATAACAAATTGTCAAAAGAATTGATGAAAATCTGTTTGCATTTTTCAGGTTTAAACTCCTTATACAAAACGAAACCTATGATTAACAAAGAAAAATCTTTTTGTGTTTTCAATTTTTGAATTTCATATGAAAATGAGACTTGAAGCTATTAACAAAAAATCTTTTTAGTGATTTTCTTTTAAAGATGTATAGGAAACACCTACTTTAAAGGAAAAGCGAAGAATTTTTTTTTTTTGGATTTTTCAAATAAGATCCCCAAACCCACAATAGGATGCCTACGTATCTCACTCCCGAGAGAGGAGAATCATGGGTGTGTAGTTCGTCCAGATTGGACAATTAAGGATTAAATGACAAACTAAACCCTGAATTGAGAAACACAACTAAAGACATACAAATAAAATCTTTTTGGATTTTTAATTAGAAACTAACACCAACAACTATGAAAGAAAAAAAATCTTTTTGATATTTTCGTTATATAAAAATGTACAAAGCTCTTATTGAAAGGAAAAAATATTTTTGGAGTTTTCGAATTGTGAATACTTACTAAAGAAATAAAAGGAAAATCTTTTTAACGTTTTTGGTTTTTTGGGAAATAAGTGCAAAAAGTAAAAAAACATTTTTTTTAATTGTGAAAAACAAAAGTCATAAAGACCCGTAAAAACTACTAAATCTTTTTTTTTTTTCACTCTTTTTTTTCCTTCCTTTTTTTCAAAAATTTCTTGCCTACACACTTTGCTTCTAACTCATACTTTTTCCCAAATAAGTCAGTCAAATTACCATGTTACCCTCAAAGATGTAACATTTATCACGTAGGGATGCTTTTAGAGGTGAATCTCGTACAAAGGGCCACATGGGTCCCGCTAGGTCTCAATATGATGCAAATAAACATTACCTAAAGGCTGACCTTTGCTGGGGTCTACTAACAAGGCTGTTCAGGGGAACGTATAGTCAATAGTGGATTACTTTAGTTGTCCACCTACTCCATACAACCCAACGGCTCCTTCTCCTAAAATAAGAGTGACTCAACTATAGGTCGTGTACATAGGTGTACTACAAACTTGTTGTAGAAAGAAAGACTCGGGTTATGCACATGATGTCATATATAAAGTGGTAGAACAAAGTAAAAACTGTAAACAAATAGCACGTAGGAAATCAACAATGATAAACAATGACAAAAAACAACACAAACAAAATGTCTATACACCCATAGTGCCAAGCTAAGACGATACAAAATCCAAAATAAGCTCGAATTCTCAAAATTATCTAGCAGAGTCGCCAGAGCAGTCACACCCCTTTTTTCACCAAAAAGATTAATTTAAAGTTTCGAAGGGTTTTCATTATTAAGTGACAAAAAGGAGATTTATTTCGAAAAGGACTTTTTATATTTAAAACTCAGAGTTTCCACTTGACATAATCCGGTGTGCCAAGTCACCTTTGGAAATCCTTTTCAAACGGGTTTGACTCTATAACTGATCTGCGAACAAATATTTTGGTTAAGGAATTCTGTTGACCGAGGGAAAGGTGTTAGGCACTCCTCGATCTCGTGGTTCAACCATGGTTGCTTGGTGGAGCGTATCGGCTAATTTGACATTATGAATATATAAACCACACAAAATCACACAAAATAATCAATCAAACAAACAAACAAAACAAATCCAAAATTATAGTGTCTAGTCTGATTGTTACAATCTCAAAATAGAAAAATGCAAAAATATAAGCCTATTCTATTCTATGATAATTCTAAACTACACTCCCTTGCTTTCTCCACCCGATGTTCCGAGCCTTGATCGTGCAACATCTTCAAGTACATGGTACTTTGGGGCATTCTCTAGATAAATAGATACAAATTTCTCGGGGCATACCCCGACCAAATGAATACAACAGATCCCAATGCATAAATCAAAACCATTCCACAAACATTTCATCATTCAACAATCACAAATCCTAAGTTTTGCATACCCCCTATCGCTTGCCTATCCTTACGATGGACTATCTTATCCTACTATTATGTTTAACATAATGAATCAAAATTAATCCAAATTCAATGACATCCCTATCCATTTCATGCCAAAAAACCGATTCAAATTACTTCATTAATCTTTGATTCCCATCCCCAAATTTATACATGACAGTTTAAACATAAGAATAATTACCCATCCATATCATCATCGATTTCATGCTTACGACTACTTATTTAGGTAAAACAGCATCAATTATCAATAAAATTGTTCAGTCAACAAACAAATCACTACCAAAACATCCACGCACCAAATATCATAAATAAGGAAGTTAAAAGTGTAAAGATTAGAAATGGACCTTCAAAGAATGGATTTCATTGAGAATAATGTTTAAGAAGGCCCAGACTTAGAATCCAAAATGGAATACCTCGACAATGAACTAAAATCAAACTCAGTATTTGAGAAATTAAAACCCGCAATAGACCACGACGAACAAACTGACCCAAACCAAATGCAGTACCCACATTGACTGATTTCAAAATCAATTTAGATAAAAATGGGTGACACTGCTATTTTTTGCCTGGACGTCGTAAATTGATCTGGAACAAATTCCAAACCAACAAGACAAACTCAATACGAAATCCTAAATCAATAATTTTGAACAAAATTGTGAATCCAAAATGAAAACTAGTTTGACCCAGAATAGGAATTGCAAAAACAAACCACGAACGAACCCATTTCTGATCCGGCGAAAATAGACCACCCCCTTCCAAAATCCGGTGAGCTGATCGGGTTTCCCCATACTTTTTTTTGTTTTCTTCTTAGTTTTTGATCTCTGATCTCCCTCTCTCACACATGATTCACTCTTGTTCCCGACTATTTTTTGTTCTCAATAGTTGGGTGCATGGATGGCAGTGCGGATTTCACTTCGGCGAGGGTCCTTTTTCGGTGACAGTGGTGTGTATATGTGATAGTGTGTGTAGTTCTCTTGGAACTAAGAAAAAGAAAAAAGAAATGAAGTATGTATGTGATGGGTGAGGTCCTCCGTGAGAATGAGTGTTGCTGTGATGGTAGAGAAGAAAAGAAAATTCTCACCTGTGTGTTATGCGCCTATGGTGAAGAATCCATTAAGATTATTCTATGTGGATGTTGAGAAAGTGAGGAATTTTTTAAGTGTTCTTCTGTGCCCATGGTCAATTGAGAGTGGTGAGTATATGGGTCTATGTGTATGTGCAAATTGTGCCACCCTCTAATTCTCCTCCCTCAATTTGGTATATTTTTTAAGTATATAAAAAAGGAAAAGATCCCAATGAGTAGTATCCCCCAATTCTCGTGAGCCCCCCTTCCTTCTTTGTTGTATGTCTAATTTGTTATGGACAAAGAAGGAAAAAATGTGAGATGGAAATGGGTGGGGTCACATAGGTAGGTAGGGTAGGGGTAGGGTGTGAATGAGGTGTAAAAATTAGTTAGAATAAGGGAATATTTTGGGATTGGTGATTTAATTTGTTAGGATTTGTTGTATTTGTTTTATTATGGGGAAAGTATAGAATGGGTGAGGGTACAATAATGTGAGGTAAAAATAAATAAAATTGAACTTGGGAGGGACAAAATTAGGTGTCTACAGCATATACAGAGGCAAACGAAGATACCGTAGCATGATTTTATACACAAATGATCAAACAATGACATGATAAGCACCAGAGAAAAGTTCTTATGAACATGTTTTCTAACACGTTAAAGCATCCAATGAGTAAATAGATAATTAAATTTCATCGTTTTAGGTACTTATAGGTGAGCAGCAATAAGAAATAATAGAAATAATAAAGATGAAAACTTGTGAGAATATGATGCGGGGATCCCACTAAGCCTCCCAAAAAACCAAAGAAGAATATTTAATTGCTTTTGCATTAAAATAATAAATGAATTTTGTTAGGAGAGTAATGATTGTGTCACTTATCCATTAACGAAAAAGAAGAGTTGTTTATATAGTGGGAGAGTAGAGAAGTAAAAGGTAAGGAATAGGTAATAAAATCAATCAGTGTCGATATGAAAGGAAAATAAAATATTCTGTAAAATTAGTTAGTTAGTTAATCAATTGAGTGGGCGAGAGATATGCTAATTCGTCGGTTAAGAAAACTTTTTCCTTTAAATATGTGATCCAATCAATCAAAGGGAAAAATAAAAAAGGTAAAAGAATATTCAAGAAAATTCAAATATGTGGATTGAATCCCCAAGAGGAACAAAATATGTTAAGTTACCATAAATGTATACACACAATCTGTCAAGTATATGTAAAGAAAAATTAGAAAGCTCACACGGAAAATTTCTTCCATAAATATGTAACCATGATTCCATTATTTTGTTTTAAAAAATACAACAAACCAATTGATAAACATATTCTCATTCACATACAAGTTATCAATATTCAAGTAATATTTACTAAAAATGACTCAAAAGAAAGGAAAAGTTGTCTCAATTTCAATAAGGAAACTGAATCAATTAACATCATACAAAATAAGAGAATCTTCAATTACTAAAACATCTATTTATGACATGAAATCTCATCAACCAAATATGAGAGAAAATAATAAAGTGTCAGTGTAAGGTAAAGTAAAAAATCAGTCACGTAATTATCCCTTCAACAGTAACCCAATTCATATCAACACGTCAACAGTACATCGCACTATATAGGAATTATGATGAAATATCAATACATGAGTATATGCTAAATTATTTCTAACTTCACAATTGATAGAAATTGGGGTTCATCACTTATGACAATCTAAACAAGTTGTCAATAATGAATTATAAAAAATCGCACCAAAACATCAATCGAACTCCGTCAGTTTTAAACCTTAAACTTTGTAAAAGAAAAGAAAAGAAGAGGATAGGATTAACTTGTCAGTTTTAAAAGTTTTTTCAGTAGGTCTGGAATCACCTTAATCCTAGGCGGTGCTTAGTCTGGACTTAACTTGTGTTTCTTTATCTATAGCTATTGGTATTCCGACTATTGCTTCTATAGACAATAATAACCTCTTTGCAAATAGATCTAGAGCCAAGTTTGACGAAGAAATCTACACTGCTGCCTTAGTGCTCTTTTCCATTGTAAGAAAAATACTTCACTGATCTTGCAAAAGTAGTCACATAATCATCATATTGATCACACCATAGCAAGAGTTGTCATGGTGCCAATGAACCAATTAGACAATGATCCTTGATTTCAAGATGTTTCGGCAGTAGTGTCCTTAGGTCCTTCAAATCTGGTGCACCTGAGGAAAGTTTAATCACAATTGCTTGATGCAACCCTTCCTCGATAGCAAATGGTTCTCTTTTCTCCATTGTAAACTTGAGTGTAGGTCCACCATGAATATATTCAATTGTTTTTAGTTGAGTTCTCATAATATTTTGTACAATCACAATAGAATTTAACTAACACAGAGCTCACAAATGTTCCTATTGAAGTTGTTGATCCTTTAGAGGACTACTTTTTTGCAGAGAATATAGAAATTTCTAGCACTGATATAGATGTGAAGCCTTCTGTCTTCCATTCTACCTCACAAAATACGACAGCATCTGATGATCAAGTTGAAGTCCCTTGCACCTCTATTCCACTGTCCTCTTCTCCTGTAATATTTTCTCTAAGAAGAACATCTAGGATGTCCAGGCAACCTGTTTGGCTAAAGGACTATGCTACTTCTAAGGATGGAAAGAACTGCAGATATTCCCTGGAAAACTACCTCTTCTATGATAAAACTACAAGGTCATTTCATAAATGCTTAAGCAAATTCTCCACCTTGGTTGAACCACATACTTCTAGGCAAGCTGCAGTAGATTCAAGATGGGTCAAAGACATAAAGCTATAGATTTAAGCACTTGAAGAAAACAAGACCTGGAGGTGGTGCCTTTATCGATTGAAAGGAGAGGAGCAAAGTAACTTGACTGAAAAGAGAGGAGCGCTCAACCATTTGACTGGTTGGAGAGGGATAATGTAGTGTATTTCTTGAATGAAATGAGTTCTTTGTGATGTGTTGAATCTTCAATGAACTTTCATCAGCGCTCGAAAATAATACTGTAGGTCCACGTGGGTGTATAAGATCAAGTATCAACCTAATAAAGAGGTAGAGAGATTCAAACCTAGATTGGTAGGAAAATGTTATAGTCAACAAGAAGGTTCGGATTATCATGATACCTTTTCTCATGTGTGTAAGATGGTTACAGTTAGAAGTATAATTGTTGTAGTAGCTTCAAAAGGTTGGTTTCTATATCAGATGGATGTCTACAATACTTTCTTACAAGGTGATCTAGATGAAGAAGTTTACATAGAGATGCTAGACGGTTTCAAACAACAAAGAGACACAAGAGTATGCAGATTGTTGAAATCCTTATATTCTTAAATAGGGTTTCAAACAATGGAACCTGAAACTTACTAATGCCTTGGTAAATGCTGGTTTTGTTTAGAGTGTACATTACTATTCCTTGTTTACATTAAAGAAATAGAAAGACAGTGATAATTTTAGTCTATGTTGATGACTTACTCATCACTATAGCAGTTCCTCATTGATAACTGATGCTAAGGAGGTTTTACACAAGCAATTTAAGTTGAAGGACTTAAGTGAGCTTAAGTATTTTTTTGGTATTGAAGTGCTAAGATCAACCACAAGTGTTTTGTTGAACCATAAGAAATATATTCTGGATATTATCTCTGAACAGGTCTTTAGTGGTGCTAAGCCTATTTTCACTCTATGGGGCATAATCTTAAATTGACTATGATGGAACCTGATCATGCAAATGGTTGTCCTGAAGATGCAATTTGGACAGATATTACCTCTTATCAGAGGCTTGTTGGAAAATTGATGTATGCTACTATTATCTGATATTAGTTTTGTTGTTCAGACTCTTTGTCAGTTCATGCAAAATCCCAAAAGATATCATTGGGAGGCTGCTACTAGAATGGTTGGATACCTTAAGGTTACTATTGGTCAAGGCATTTGGTTAAAGGCTTAACCTGCTGCGACTCTTTTTTATTAGTATAATTCAAATTGGGTAGCCTATCTTAATACTAGAAGGTCTGTTACTAGCTATATAGTGAAGTCTGTAGAATCCATGGTCTCATAAAAGTCCAAAAAGTAGTACACAGTGTCCAGAAGCTCAGCTGAAGCTGAGTACAAAAGCATGGCTTCAGTGATTGTAGAGGTGAGTTGGTTGGTTGGTCTGTTCAAGGACTTGGATGTACCTCTCACAAAACCTATCAAGGTAATCAGCATGTGGGAGTTCGATTTTAGTGTGTTAAATGCAACCTACGGAGTGTACGAGTTGGAATGTGAAAAGGGCTCAAAAGTCATCCCTCTATTGCACTCCATGGGAGCCATTTTGTTCATTTAACACTAAGAGGCACTTTTGTCATTTTGCCTATTATTGTAATAAGTCTATAAATAGAATATGTTAGGGTTTATTTCATTTGGTTGATGAATATTGATGTAAGAACACTTGAGAGAAGGCTCTCTAGGCCGAAAACTAGGGCATGGCAAGTGTGGAAACACTTGTGAATGTGTATTGCTTGAAAACGTTGGTGCTTGAGTGGTGGAATCCCTCTCATGTCTTCGTAAGAGTGTGGTGTTGCTATTGTAAGTTCTAGGGGTCCTTAGATGGAATATGTCTATGGGTTCTTGGATCTTATTGCAGTGTATGTCTCACTTCCTATCTTTACATTTAATGTTTTAGTTTATGTTGTCTAGTTAACCATTGGTTCTTGTTGTTCTTGTAATCTTGTAATCGTTGATTCTTGTTATCATAGTGTTGTTTCTTCCTACCATACTGTTGATTATCTCTTGTTGTTGTTTCTGTTTTTAGGTGTCAAATAAACCTACATATCTTGTATTCTTGTTGTGTTTGTCGAATCAGAGAGAGGTCCCCATTTGGTCCATGATTTGTTGTGATTTGTGGACTATTTTGGGGTGTGATTTCGTGTTCCTTTGTTCTATCCCGTATCATTTGGTATCAAAGCTGAGTTTGATTTTGTTCCTACGAAGTCAATTTTGAGTTTGTTACTTAGAAAATCGAAAAAAAAAGCTGAATACTGAAAAAAAAAATTCAAAAAATTTAAAATCTTTTCATTTTGTTTCTTGGCCGAAAATAGTGTTCTTGTTGTCTTGGCCGAGATTTGTTTGTTTTGTATCTAGATCTAGTAGTGTTCTTGTTTGTTTTGTCATTTCTAGTGTTAGTTTTCTTGTTCACTAACATTTTTTAGTCTAGATCTAAACTTGAGCTTAAACTTGTTGAAAGTTGTTGTTGTGAACATTGTTGTGGCCGTGTGATATTGTTGTTGTTCAAGCTTGGTCGTTTGTTGTATTGTGGATTTGAAGTTGGACATTGGGTTGTTGTTGTTTGTTGTTGGATATTTGAGGTTGAACATGTGTTATTGATGATGGAGAACCCAACATGAACCTTAGAATTTCAAGTGCTGTGTTCTTGGTGTTCTTGGTGTGCTTCACCACCTTCATAACTTGTTGAAGAAAAGGTATTGTTTGATCTTAACTCCAAGAAGAAAGTGGTATTGTTGTTAGTCTTGAAGACTTTTTTCAACCACCCTTAAGCCTTCTCCAACAATCTTCCAAGTTTTAAGGTCTTTCAAGACTTTTCCTACACAAAACAAAGACTTTACAACGACTTCCAACAACCTTCCATGATTTAAGGACCTTGTTTTGTGGGAATAGTTTTAGCCAAGTCAATACTTTTGTTTGAAAATTGAAAAGAGTTTCAAGACTTGTAGTTTCCCTCCATTAGCCAAATCTCAACCATCCATATTGAAAATGGACCAAGACTTCCAAATTGAAAAATAACAATTTGTTTAAAAACCACAACTAATATGTGGCTGCCAATTTTAAGCTCAAATTTTGATCTCTTAAGTTTCAATTTGTTGTTTTCTAGTTTCGTTTGTTGATTCTAATACGAACTTACAAACTAGTGACCATTTACTAGATTGTGAGTTGGTTTTGGAAATCGTTCTTTGTGTTTATGTCCTTGTGTGTTTCTTTGCTTATTCTTTGGAGTTGTTGTAAACGTTTGGTTCACCTCTCAACACCTCATGGAGTAAAAGCAAGCTTACAACACTTATGAGATTAAAGTGTGAGGAATCCTAGAGGCAAAGAAATAAAGAGAGAGTATGAGAACCTTTCTTGTACAACTAATTTGTTTGTGTTTTGTAGGTAACTTCTTAGTGACAATGAATAACAACGTTCCTAATGCTATCTTGTACAAGAATAAAACTCAATTGAGCCGAATGAGATTGAAGGCAAATCTCAAGATGGAGAGAAAGCCGAGGTTCAAAATGAAGTTGTTATGTTCTCGGTTTCTTCTTATTTTGTGGGCTGTTTTGGAACCATTTTCATTTTGTTTGTGCCGTGAATTTGAGGTCAAATTCCTCTCAAGATGGAGAGGATGATACGGGTACAATCATGAAGATAGACGTTTTTTAGTGTGTTGAGTGCAACCTACGGAGTGTACGAGTTGGAATGTGAAAAGGGCTCAAAAGCCATCCCTCTATTGCACTCCATGGGAGCCATTTTGTTCAATTAACATTAAGAGGCACTTTTGTCATTTTGCCTATTATTATAATAATTCTATAAATAGAACATGTTAGGGTTTATTTCATTTGGTTGCTGAATATTGATGCAAGAACACTTGAGAGAAGGCTCTCTAGGACGAAAACTAGGGCATGGCAAGTGTGGAAACACTTGTGAATGTGTATTGCTCGGAAACGTTGGTGCTTGAGCGGTGGAATCCCTCTCATGTCTTCGTAAGAGTGTGGTGTTGCTATTGTAAGTTCTAGGGGTCCTTAGATGGAATATGTCTATGTGTTCTTGGATCTTGTTGTAGTGTATGTCTCACTTCCTATCTTTACATTTCATGTTTTAGTTTGTGTTGTCTAGTTAATCATTGGTTCTTGTTGTTCTTGTAATCTTGTAATCGTTGATTCTTGTTATCATAGTGTTGTTTCTTCCTACCATATTGTTGATTATCTCTTGTAGTTGTTGCTGTTTTTAGGTGTCAAATAAATCTACATATCTTGTACTTTTGTTGTGTTTGTTGAATCCAAGAGAGGTCTCCATTTGGTCCGCGATTTGTTGTAATTTGTGTCTGTTTTGGGGTGTGATTTTGTGTTCCCTTGTTTTGTCCCGTATCAGAGTTAGTTAGTTAGTTAAAGTGAGAGCTGATGCTAAGCTGTATAGTTGAGTTTCTTATAAGATTGTCTACAAATAGTGAGGTGTATAGATATTTTGTACAGTTTTCAATTAGAAAATGCAATGAAACGGTTCTTTTTCTTCTTCCCTGCACATTACTTTGTTCATATCCTTGAGCTCATCAATGGTGAATGAAACTAATCAATGATAGAATGAGCTTAGACATTCAGATTTTCTCAGATGTAACAAAAGTTACCAAAGAAAAATGTCAGGTGCATTTTTCCACAACTAAACATGGAAGAGGAGCAATCAAAAGACCATTTTTACCACAATGAAACGTGGGAGATAAACATCAAAAGATACTCCGGCATGCAACATTTCAATAGCAAATTTAATATTAAAATGCTATAAAAACCCAACAATTTATTTAAAAATAAAAACAATCATTCAGCTAAATCAAAATTTGAAAATAGTCAAGTAGAAGAAATAGAACATTGTCCCAAATTTTCTAATACTACTTTATTGAGATTCACTTAGGGATTTCTCGGTTGATCAACACGCTTTTCCAGAGCTTTCCAATTGACATTGCTATGAAATTTCTGAGAGATATAGAAGGAAAAAAAGAGTTAGATCATTAATATATCTAATTATCATATGAACTACAAAGTCATTTTTAACGAAAAATATTTTTGATGTTTGATGATTAATGAACGATAACAATCTTTTGAAACAATATGAATTAAAGATTGAACATGATGTTATTCCATTGAAATGTCACTAAAAATATAGAAATTAGCAATGATTAATTAACTTTTATCAGTAAACAAAGTCTATCTCTAATCCTTTTAATTACTGAGTGTTTTGATAAGGATTTCCAAAACTAAAGGTTGAATAATGTCGAAATATTTATTGGTGAAAGTGATATGTCGAAATATTTTTTGGTGAAAGTGATATAACATTAATTTTTCTTTTTTTGCTATAGATATAAAATTTTAAAATTAAATAGTTGTAGAAAGAATAACTTTTCAGAAAAGTGTGATAAAAAATAGTTTCAACCAAAACGTTTTGTAAAATAAAAATTTGAGAAAGTAACTTTTATAAAATAATTTCCTTTTGCAGAATAATGACAGTAAATGCATTCAAAAGTTACATAATTTATCACTTCAATTTTTTTAAAGACGTACCTAGAGATGACTTATGCACCCTTATAAGACCAGGAACATTCATCATTTCCAGAATATCCTTTGGGTAACATTCTACATGATCCACAAGTATGCAATATAATTGAAAAACTATAATATTTTTAAATCAAGCCGAGGCACATGTAAATACAAGCTGATATTAGACATAAGTATAAATTTTAGCTATTCATGTTGCTCTTTAGAAATAAATTGAAAAATTTAAATAATAGTAAAATAAACTTACTTTCTTTATCAAGTTGTTGTAAACTTTTTATGAATTTGGCATGAAGATCCCCAGTCCACTTAATATTGTCCTTTTGCTTAACATCCTTGTTATTTTGGAGGTAGAGATGAGCTCTATCTGTCATAGCTTGCTTTTCTAAGAGCTCATTGTGTTCATCACATACAACTGTACAATTATTTTAAGAAGATATCAATTAAAATTGAATTATATCATACATTAGACTAGTTAACTTCACAGATATTTATGAAATTTTTTAATTATACAAATAACATTACAAGACATACTAAAAATAGGAGTTAGCGATGGATAGTTTATGTCGCTAAACAATAAAATATTCATTATTAATTCTATTTAACGATGAATTATGTCAAATTCTTTTAGCTCCAAACTATTTACCGATATATAATGGTGAATTTGAGAGAATTTTTTTCATAGTGTATTCATAATTGATTTATGCACAATAGATATCACAAGTGAAGGAGTAGGGAAAAAATACTTAGAGAGGGGAATTATATCCAAAGCCACAGCTCTAGCCAAAAGTTTAAAAGAATCTAAATTCGGCGAGTGGACATTTCAATTTTTGTTGTTTCTTTCGAGAGCATTGACATTGTTGTTGAAGATGAATCAATCAGGATAACTGTATCAATACATTTTCAGTAAAATATATTATAAGCAAAATTACTATGACGATTTATTTCTCATATACAAATTTGGTATTAATTTTTAGGGTTTATTGCCACTCTTTAATTTATGCGATTGCACATACTTAGGGCTGGGCATATTTTAGTTTAAACCAAAAAAACAAAAAACAAGAATCGAAATTAAATTTTGGTTTGTTTTTTTGGTCCTTCGGATTGGTTTCGATTTCAAATTTTAAAAATTTGGTTAAACGGTTTGATTTTTCGATTTACAAAAAGAACATCCGAATAAATCAAAAAATCAAAATTATATAAATAATATATATATATATATAATTTAATATATAAGTAAATATACTAAAAATATAATGTAATCTGATATAACATATAAATATATAAATTATATTCATTTAGTAACCCTAAATCCTAATATACTGCTTTGCTTTAGACCCTAACATTAACGTGAAGGCTGCAACGGTGCTCAATCATCCTCAGTTCGTTAGTTCATCTGAAATTTCAACATCGCCAACGACTGCCGTTTGCTCAGTTCGTCACTACCGTCTACAGTCGCTACCGAGTGCGGCCACTGCCGTCACGCCAACGGTGATGACTCAGTGAGGTCGATATTTATGGTTATTTCATGCGTGTTGAATTAATTATATTTGAGAATGAAAAATATGTTTGGAAAAAAAGATTATTTTTCTAGAAAAATCATCAGTTTTAATTGCTCACTACTTTAATCTTTAAAATTGAAATAAAATCTGAAATAACCAAACCGAATTTTTAAAAACCAAACCAAACCAAAATAATTTTGGTTTGGTTATGGTTTTCATTTTCATCAATCCAAAAATCTAAAAATCGAACCAATATTCAACAATCAAACCGAAAAAACCGAATGCCCACCCTTACACATACTAATAAAAACTTATATTATAATCAATATTTACAAATTTTATACATATTTACACAAAAAATTAAGTAACGTATATTTAGAATGAATAGTTGAATCTATTATATAGAATAGGAAAAGCATGGTGATGACACACAAGTTTCATACAATTTCTAGTTTAAAAATTATTTAAAATAAGAAATTTGAGAAAAAAGGCCAATTCAGCTTTTTGATATCAACAAAGTGAATTCAAATTTAAATTAAAATATCCTATCATAATGAAATCATACTTTCACAATATTTGATTATTTAAATAAACTTAAACATTAATATGTATTTTGAGTTATATTGTTATTATGTTTAAATGGAAAAGTAAAAATAATTTGAATTGTATTGATTAAAATGTCATGTTTATAATATAAAATAAAAATAAAAATTAAAATAAAACAAAACTAACGTTATTGCTTCCTTTATTGTGTGTATGTATTACTTTTCTTTTGTTTTCTTTTTCTTTTTAATCTAATGTTTCACATCTATATTTGAACCCGATTATTCTGGATTCGTGGGCGTGAGGTTCATTCAGAGGAAGCACTCCCTATCAAGAATCAAATCTAAGACCTTTAGTTAAGAAAGAAGTAGCCACATTCGCTGCACCACATTCTTTAGTGGTTGTGTTACTTATCTTCATCAAACGACCAACTTATCTATTCATTCTAGACAATCTAATAGAGCACACTTGAGTAATATTGGATATACTTATTTTTACTGAAGGTCAAATATTAAATAAAAATTAATAAAAATATTAGAGTTTATTGAAATTTTAATATATAAGGAAGGAAAAGAATAAAGTCAAAATATAATAGAAGTAAACATGCGTGAGATGTCAAAATGATTTCCCATGATAAAATAATATATTAAACTAGAGGGTAAGAAAAAACTCCTCGAAATTAAGAGGAAAATTTCAATTAAAAAGAAAATTATTTTTCATGAAAATCATATTTTCTTCCTTTTTTTCTACAACAAATAAAAGATAAAAAAATATTTTGCGATCACTACTAATAATAATCAAATTGGTGTTTCTCTTGGTCTTTCTCTTCCCGCTCTTTTTCCTAATTTTTTGTCGCCTTTGCCATCCGAACGATCATTTTAAAATGGTAGATAGATTGTAAAAATCAAAATATTTGCGCCTTCAAAAATGATTCTTAAGAGATTTAGTTATTTTCTCCTCTGATTCTATATAACTTTGACCTATTGACAAAAATTATTTATTCTTCCCTTTTTCTACAAAAAGATCAAGTGTAAAACAATATTAAGTTGATTAAATAATTAATAAATTAGTGTCCCTTCAAGGAGATTTGATAAAATTGAATGGATACAAATTTTAAGATAAAACTATCGTCCTCCTCTGAAAAGTCATATACTATTTATGGGGAAAGCAAATTGAATAAGTGCCATGCTTATAGTAAGGATAAAAATAAAGTATCTAATTCAATTCTTTATAAACACATAAAACTCATTTTAACTAGTAAAACAACATAAACAAACATAGAAATGATGTTATGACATCTAGGAAAAGAGTAATTCATAATTTATAAGATAAAAATAAAATTTTAAAAGAGATCGATGTGAAAATCACAGATGAGAAAATTATGAACATATCAATTAAATCTCTTTTAGAAAGAAAATCACATATGATTTATTTATATCAAAGAATCAAAGATTATAAGTTTAATATAGATTTTTAGAGATGTTACCTTTATAGTCCTTACACATTAGAAAATCAACAATCTCGATAGCAATATTATTGATCTGACTAACTAGCATCATCCGAACTTCATCTATCATTCCAAAATAAGAAGTTGCCACTGGTTTATCGCTATCAGAGTCGTCTGTGATGAAATTGTACTGATAATATGCGGTAACCCTAATGAGCAGAGGGAGGATCAATTTATCGAGATTGAGACTTAATCTGGTACGTCCATCAAATAGACAGTGGACGAACAAGATCTATTCTTTATTAAATATTAGTTATGGACTTTATATTAATTTAGCCACAAATAAAAAAAGGGGAAAAATCAAAATATACCATAAATATATCAAAATACGTTGGTTACCAAAAGATACCAACCACCCTTTTTTTTAAAAATAAAAATTAAACCCCAAAAGAGAAAAGTACATGTAAAAGGGGATAGACCTTACCTTACCATTCTTAATAACATAACAAAACCTAGACTAATCAACAAACGTGCAGAAAATAAGAACTAGTTATTCTAGAATCATCATAGAGTTTATGTTACACTCTATGATAATATTACAAAGAAGGATGCTTAAGTAATAAAAAATATAAAAATGAATGAGAAGTTTGAGTTATCAATCACGAACTCCTTTTTACAAATGTATGAGCTAAAATGGAATGCTGGCCTACCTAAAGTACATTGATACATTCAATCCTTGCCTTCTTCTTCGAACCTGCTCAAAATTACTTGAAAATTCATCAATTCTTGAATTTGTTGGGTATTCTTAAAAGTTGTTGACAAAATCACTTTAAAATTCATCACTTCTTGAATTTTTTGGGTATTCTTAAAAGTTGTTGACAATGTCGCATGATTTTGCTTTGCCAGTGGTGCCTTGGAACAAACTCGTCTGTCACATTTTTATCCCAACTTTGATTTCTATAGTGATATATTTTGATCTTTCCATTTCTTTGTGGTCCAGGAGAGATATCAACATCCCTAGCTGCACTTGCAAAGCATATATCCAACATGTCTTCATCCTCATTTTCCTCAAATATGTCATCTTTTTGGAGGTTTTCAAAATTCTTTGGAGACAATGTATCACTTCCCACCAATAGTTTGGCAGTATGAATTGGAGAAAGGGAATTTAAAACACCACTTGAAGTTTTCTTGCAACTTGATGAATAATTATGAAAAGGAATTTAATACTTTATCCACCTCTGAATTTGATATAGGCATTGTAGGATTATTAGGATTAATTTGTGACCAACTTTATCTGAAAGAAGATGAAAAGGATTTGGAAGAGAGATGTCCTTTGGAGAAGAAGCTTGAGATCATGGAACATTCCTTGCTTGTTGCACATTAATGCAAGCAGGGAGAGCCATTTTAAATGCCTAAATATTTTTATGTTCCATCACGGTCAAGTCCTTTCCAATATTGTTATCCACACAAATTGATTTTGTTCATTGATTCATCACCAGTAGCATGCTTTTTACAGATGGAATGTTCAAACGGAGTAGAATTAGAAGGAAACTGCAAATTATCAACTTCTGAATTCTTATCCATCAATTTCTTAGAGTCATTCAAGCACGAATACTGCCCAAAATATTTACTTCTTGCCACAACATCGTGAATATGGTCTATATCTGACTATGACGTCTCACCGGTCATCAAATTTGGAGGTTTTAAAGATGTATTAAGATATTGTTCATCAATGTGTTGTTCAATAATTAAGTCCTGGCTTCTAGTACATATTTAGTTTGATGAAGAGACTAAGACCTTAGAATTCTCTTGAGATTGAACTATCAACTCACGTTCATCCACATCACCTATTGCTATTATTTGCAATAGTTTGTTGCTGCTGAGAATCAACATTCGATGCAACAAACTTAGCAACATTGTTATGGACCTCAACATCTGGATGGGAACTTGCCAACAAGTCTGGTTGTTCCTTCTTTTCATGAGGTCTTCGATCACCATCTTCCCACCCTCTTTTCTCATTCAAAAATTCTCTCAAATTTTTTTGAAATTTTTCTCTAGTAGTTTCTTCTTCACAACCTTCGCCACTGGTATTCTGGATAGTATCTAGCTTCTTTTTCAATATTAAACAGATACCTTCATTATGCCCTTGGTGTTTGCAATAATTACATTACAAAGTTAGATTATCATAAATAATTTCCTAAAAATTTTCTAAAAGCTTACCAGTTTTATTGCCTGGTCAAATATTGAAATGTTATTCACTCCGAAAGTTTTTCAAGTCAAATATTGGTCTAGCAGTGCTCGGTATGGACTTACTTATGTTGCTTTGTCTATAGCTATTGGTTTTCCGATTGTTGTTGCTATGGAAAAGAATGACCTCTTGGCAAATAGATGTGGAGCCAAGTTCGGCAAAGAAATCCACACTGCCGCCTTAGTTGTTTCTTATTTGTGGTTTAAATTGATAGACAATGGGAATATCCTATGTTGGTGCTCATTTGCATTCTAAAAAAAATAATTTACTGGTCGTACAAACGTAGTCACATAATTATCATATTGATCGCACCTTAGCAAGGGTTGTCGTGGTGCCAAAGAACCTATTAGACAATGACCCTTGATTCAAAAATGTTTCGGTGGCTATGTTCTTAGGTCCTACAAATCTGATGCACCTGAAGAGAGTTTAATCATAATTTCTCGATGCAACCCTTCCTCGTTAGTAAACACTTCTCTTTCCTCCATTGTAAACTTGAGTGTATGTTCACCATGAATATATTCAATTGGTTTTAGTTGAGTTCTCGTCATATTTTGGGCAGCTTGTCTAGGATTTTGTAATCCAGAATATGATGTTTGTGGATTAGAAGTAGGGTTTAGTTCTCCCACAACCATAAACTGGGGAGAGATAGACGCGACCATTGCTTCCCTAAGTTTGTATCAGAGTTGGCTGGAGAGAGAATAGAGAGAGAGAGAGAGAGTCGCTTACCTAAAATTGTTATCAACCATCCCTAATTCCTCTTTTAAATGATTTTTTTTTCTCATTTCAAATGAAAATATTAACTATTCAAAATAAAAATGTCTCAATATTTCAAATGATTTTTGATATATATTTCAATATTTAATTTTTAAAATTTTAAGAAAAATTTATGTATAGTTCATATAGAAATTACTTGGAACTTTACTCAGAATTTTCATGTATAAGTCTGGATAAAATCAATATGAAATATCAATATCCCTCTCAAAGCTTACTTGTAAATATTTTAGTATATGAAATGTTCATAAAATACGCTACATATAATTAACTTACGTTTTTTTTTATTTGTTAGGCATTTAAAATCTATATATAAATTTATGCATCTTTAATTTTTTTTCCGCTTATACATGTTTGTATGTAAGAAATTTATATACAAGCTGATGTGAATCATGAATGCGAGATTGTTCACTAAATTTGCTATTACATTAAGAAATCATGGATATAAATAAACATGTTTTGTGTATGGATGGTGTCTAAAATATGCTAAATTTCACTAATTTAGGTGTATTTTATTTTCTGGGTTATGAATTTTGTATAAAAATTGATGTATCTTTCGACGCAGTTAGTTGCTTGGCAAGTTGTATTATTCGTTAATAAGTACACATAGAAAGGTATAAAATATGATTTTTGTAGACACGTAATTTTTTCCCTCCTCGATATCACTTTTACTCAATTTTACCTTATCCTATTGTGTACCCTCAACCATGTAATTATCTCTTCACAAAATGACAAAAATAACAACCCCTAACAATTTTTATCTTATTTTTAATTTATCCTAATAAACTTTATCCTAATCACCTAATTCTAACCCCTACCCCACCTCACCCCTACCCACATACCACCCCACTCACATTTTATCCTCACAATAACAAAAATAAAATAAAATAGGGGGGCCACAGTAACAAATGGAAAAGGAATATATACACACATAATCATAACAAAGGACCCACATCATCATAGCCATTCTCTTGTACACATACTCCTTCATTAGCAAGAACACAGGGGGGATTTTTTTCCGAGGGGGGGGGGTTGCCTCTTCTTCATCTGAAGGAACACTCCATTTCTTGGAATTGGTACGTAAAATACAACTCAACCTTACTACAAAAAGCATGACCCTCACCTCAATTTTTTCATAGTTTCTTAGGAGGGGGTAGACGCACACACACAGTAACATACATACACGCACAAACCAGTGAAAGGAAGGGGCCAAATTTTCCATTTTTAGGGAGAGATTGGAACAGAGAGGGAGAGAGATCGAAGAAGCCAAATCAAGAGTGTTAGGTAGAGAAAAGAGATGCGAGAGAGATAGCAGAAAGGGAGAAGTGATCGGAAACGGGCAAACCCAGCTAGAAAATGTTGGGACTCGCAAGAATCCGTCTTGACTTATCATTTTTTTCCACCGCCTGAGCTCATCGGAGCTCAGGCTACACAAATTTTGTTCTTCTATCGTGTTGACTGGGTTTTGGGTTAGTCTATTCTTTCGGTTCATTTTGGATATTGGATTTTGGGGTTTTCACGATTAAGTGGTCAGTATTCGTGGATTGGAACTCTATTCATCTCAATCGGTCCATCGCTGTCAGTCTCAAAGTCAGAATTCAATTTGGAGATTCGTGTTAAGGTTCCAGTTTGAGGATTTCGATTTCGGATTTCCTTATTATCAACAAGGACAAGTTTCATTGAGGTCCAGTTATTCTCCTGATCTTTACTTTATCTTGACTTTTAATTGATGTTGTGGGTGTGGGTGATTTATGTGTTATGTGTTTTGTTCGAATCTTCGTTAGTTGTTTGTATTTGATGTTTGTTTTGGATTTTGAGACGTGATTGGATAATTGAAGCATGCGCTAATGATGTGGTGAAAAATGGATTTGGGGTGGAATCAAAAGTTGATAAACGTTGTGTAGTTAAATTTTGGTCGGTTGTCGTTTTGTTCAATTCGGGATTAACATGGATGTGATCGAGCTCAGATAGGTAAACATAGGTCGGGTAGGCAAATTTAGGGATTGTAGATTGATGGAATACTTGAGTGGTGTGATTGAATGGTTTTTTGACTATATTGCTTTCGATCACTTGTATTATTTGGCTGGGAAATGCCCCAAAGTACTTGTATTATTTTATTTGGGGAATGCCCCAAGGTATTTTTGTATTCGGAGGATGTTCGTGATGAAGGCCCAAGGCAGCGGGTAAAACATCGGAGCATAGTTTAGTGTAGGTTAGAATAGGATTTATATTTTTTGCATTTTTTGACTTTGGACAGTATAATTGGACTGAACACTATATTTTGGATTTTGATTTGGTTTGTGTTTGTTTGCTTGATTGTTGCGTGTTATGTGGTTTATACATTCGTAGTGTCAGAATTAGCCGATACGCTCCACCAAGAGACCGTGGTCGAACCATGGGATCGAGGGATGCCTAACACCTTCCCCTCGGTCAACAGAATTCCTTAGCCGGAATCTCTATTCGCAGATCAATTTAAAGAGTCAAATCATTTTGAGAAGGATTTTTCAATGGTGACTTGGCACACCGGATTTATGTCAAGTGGCAACTCTGAGTTTTGAATGTAAAAATAATCCTTTTTAGAACAAATATTCATTTTTGTCACTTACTAATAAAAACCCTTTCAAATCATAAAATGAATCTTTTTGGAGTTAAAAAAGGGGTGTGACAATTTTCATCAAACTTCAGATAATAATTATGTATCAACTGTGTAAGAAAAATAATTCATTGAAGTTATTTCCTACAAAAAGAATTTAAAAAATCAAGAATGAAAATATGAAATTCACGTAGACTAACGTATAAAAATATATGAAATTCACGTTGACTAATGTATAAAATTTGATTCACGGATAAAATTTATATTGTAAGAAAATAAGGAAAAAATAAATATTTGTGTATGAAAAAATTAACAATAAAATGGGGATTTCAACTGTTTGATCGAAGTGTATGCAATGAAAACAATTTAAAGTAATTATTACTATCAATGAAAATAAAGTATGAAAGAACTAAGAAACACATATGAGAGAAATTTATGAAAAAACAACATTATTAAATTTTTTGAAAGGATTAACTAATATAGAAAAATTATTTAAGAAAATGAAAGAAGGAGAAATTTAGGATTTCTTACAATCCTTTTACCGTATTTTCTTTTTTTTTCTTTTTACTTTGTTAAGTGGAGAATTTGAGTACAAAAAAAGTATAAAACAGTAAGGAGAAAATTAAGAATTTATTATCAATCCTTTATTTAAGAAAATAGATGAGGGAGAAAGATAAATTCAAATATTTAAGAGAGATTTTAACTGATATATATATATATATATATATATATATATATGTATATATATATAATAGAGTTTTTTATAAATATTTTTTAAAATCTGCTATAGCTTACAGTTAAAAACTTAATTCAACGAATATAAAAAAAAATATAGCTACAGTTTACAATAAATAATTTAAAAAGTACATAAAATATAATTTTTACATAAAATAATGGTAAATTGACACAATGTAACAATTTATGATCCAATTTGACATTAAATAACAATATTTAACATTTCTAGCTGAAATAAATAACCCATAAACTATTTCTCTCTCTTTTTATTAATTGTTCTACAGTATATATGGATCATATTCCAGTTTTTTTGGAAAATCAAGTGATCTAAGAATCCAAAGGAAAAATGGACTAGTTTTTTGTTCCCCCATTAACGTGCATGCATGCTGTGTAGAAACAACTGTAGAAATGCAAAATGTTGCCTCAAAAGGGAAGCAACACTTCGAGAAAATAACACACTGTTTTGAGAAAAGGTATGATTTTTTGGATGATTGTGGTTGTTCAGAAAAGACACATTGTTTCTAATGGACAGTGTTAGGAATCAGGCAGAAATAAAACAAACCACAAGCAGAAAGAAAATAAGAACACACAAATTTACGTGAAAACCCTTGCGAAAAAAAACTACGGGTAGAGGCAGAGGATGTTTCACTAAAATGAAAGGAGAGGAGTACAATATAGAGAATGAGTATTTTCTGAATGCCCAAAACAACCCACTAAATGCACTTATATAATATGTGCATACAAAAAAGTCCTAGGCCCCCAAAAAAATAAAGGTCTACGGGCCTATCGGTCCGATCCCTATGCTACCACCACAGACCCCATTGAAAATCACAAACACTGATCGCAACGCAAAACTTTCTGGGCTGGATTAGCAAAATTTGGGTAACAACTCTAACAATCTCCACCTTGACACGAATTCTAATTCAAAACTCAAATCCATTTCAAGACAAACTCTCCACCTCTCCCACAAAAGCCCCTAAGGGCACATCTTAACAACTAACACTAACCAAGTCTAAGCAATGCTCAAATTTGGCACTTGGTAGTGTCTTGTTCATCATATTAGCAGGATTATCGTGAGTACTAATCTTTCTCATCATAATATCACCACGAGCAATAATTTCACGCATAAAATAATACCAAACATTAATGTGTTTTTTCCTCACATGAACATCTAATCTTTCATAAGGAAGATAGCACTCTGACTGTCACAAAAAACCGTACTAATCTGTAAGTCTTTTCCAAGTTCACCAAACAGACCTTTCAACCAAATAGCTTCCTTGAAAACCTCTGTAATAGCCATATACTTTGCCTCAGTAGTTGACAAAGAAACCATAGTCTATAAAGTAGCTTTCAAACTAATAGTACAACAACCAATAGTGAAACATAGCATGTAAGGGATCTCCTTTTATCACGATCTCCTGAAAAATAAGAATCAACATACCCGATTACTCCATCTCTATTTCGCTCAAAATGCAAACAAACATCATCAGATCCATGCAAGTATCTGAAAATCCACTGAACTGCTTTCCAATATTCTTTGCTAGGATTTTCCATGTATCTGCTAACTGCACTGATGAAATAAGATAAATCTAGTTGTGAACACACTATCGTATACATAAGAGACCCGACAACACTTGAGTATGGAACTCGAGACGTATAGTCAAACTCATCAATCTATTTTTGGAGATAAAGTGGTCGAGAGTTTGAAGTGAGCTGCCAATGAAATACTTACAGGTTTGGCATTTTGCATATTGAACCTGTGAAACACTTTTTCAATTTATCCTTTCTGACTCTAGTATAACTTTCAATTCTTTCCATTCCTTAGAATCTTCTTTGCTGCACTTAGATTCTTCATATCAAACTCCTTACTGAGCTGGGTTTTAACTTTTATTATCTCTCTTATATCCTTTGCTAAAGTCAACATATCATCCACAAACAAGAGAAGAGAATAATCCATAGATATTCTATAGTCTGTGAGATAATAGAGTGGGAGTAATATTGTAGTGAGTTTTGAGAAATAAAAATGTGTTGTTTCATTTATAAAGAGTAGTAGTCTTTTGACACTGTCAAGTTGTAATCACTATTATTGTATTCCTCCATTGAGTATTTTATTCACCCCGCTATAATATTTGGTGTCGTTGTTACTCTCTTATTATTGCTATTTTGTGTGGATATTATCCTGGGTGGAAATATTTATTTTCCCAACACTAAGAATGTGGAGGTGGAGTGGAATAGATTATTTGTGCACATTCTAGGATGGAACCACTATGGTTTTTTCCATATTAAAGAGGAATTTGTTTCTAATAAATCTAGGTAAGAGGATGTGTTCTGAAATAAACCATGGCATGTGGTATATAGAGTTGCAATGATGGCAATAGTAGTGCTGGGTTTGGTACTTACTTTAGTAGGAGGAGTGACGACGAGAGAGGACTTTGACCCAAAAGATTAATTTGAAGTTACGAAGGGTTTTCATTATTAAGTGACAAAATGGAGATTTGTTTTGGAAAGGACTTTTTATATTTAAAACTCAGAGTTGCCACTTGGAATAATCCGGTGTGACAAGTCGCCTTTGGAAATCCTTTTCAAAATGGTTTGACTCTATAACTGATCTGCGAACTGAGATTCCAGTTAAGGAATTCTGTTGACCGAGGGGAAGGTGTTAGGCACCCCTGATCCTGTGGTTCGACCACAGTCTCTTAGTGGAGCGTATCGGCTAATTTGACATTATGAATATATAAATCACACAAAATCACACAAAACAATCAAACAAACAAACAAACAAAACAAATCCAAAATTATAGTGTCCAGTCCGATTATTACAATCCCGAAATAGAAAATGCAAAAATATAAGCCTATTCTATTCTATGATAATTCTAAACTACACTCCCTTGCTTTCTCTACCCGATGTTCCGGGCCTTGATCATGCATCGTCTTCAAGTATATGGTACTTCAAGGCATTCCCCGGATAAATCAATACAAATCCCTCGGGGGATCCCCTGACCAAATGAAAACAATAGATCCCAATGCATAAATCAAAACCCTTCCACAAACATTTCATCATTCAACAATCACAAATCCTAAGTTTTGTGCACCCCCTATCGATTGCCTATCCTTACGACGGCCTATCTTATGCTACTATTATGTTCAACATAATGAATCAAAGTTAATCCAAATTCAATGACATCCCTATCCATTTCATGTCAAACAATCGATTTAATTTACTTCATTAATCTCCGATTCCCATCCCCAAATTTATACATGATAATTTAAACATAAGAACAACTATCCATCCATATCATCATCGATTTCATGCTTATGACTACTTATTCAGGTAAAACAACACCAATTATCAACAAAATTGTTCAGTCAACAAAAAACGCACTACCACAACATCCATGCACCAAATATCACAAACAAGGAAGTCAAAAGAATAAAGAATAGAAATGGACCTTCAAAGAACAAATTTCGTTGAGAATAATGTTTAAGAAGGCCTGGAATTAGAATCCCAAATAGAATACCTCGACAATGAACTAAAATCCAACTTGGTATTTGAGAAATTACAACCCGCAACAGACTACGGCGAACAGACTGACCCAAACCAAATGAAGTACCCACATTGATTTTCACGACCCAAACCGGGGCCCTGGCCGTGACGAGTATTCCCGAACTGTGAAGGCTCGAGACGCCCTTTGTCTATCCGGTAGTCATGCACAAGATTCATATAATAAAAGATAATGTAAAAATAGAAATCTAAGACAGAAACATGGTCAGTCTGAATGTGATCATAATACTGAAAAATTGAAATACAAAAATATCTGGATAATAATAATTTCTGACTTAGTCTGCGAAATCTCTACTATAAACTAAACAAAACTGTCTGAAAACTGGAACAAGGCCTCAGAAGACCAAAACATGACTAAAGATAAATATCTGAAGGTAAAAAGGCCTTCTGGAATATAGAAGGCTCACCCCTGCACAATCTGCTCTGCGATCTGAAATACCTACTGTTCATCTCGACCCCTAGATTGTGTCTCAAAACATGGAAGGAGGGAGGGTTCAACACAAATGTATTGGCACGTGAAGCAATCCAAAATAAAGTATTTAAACATATATATAATAGATGAGAGCAATTTTCATCAATACATCATGAATAAAATAGTTTCTGAAAACACATGGGCATCATTCGAAAATCATAAGACATTCTTGTCAAAGCAATTTTTTATCTTTGTATAACTTCTGAGTTAGGTGGCACTCCCCTACAAGTCTGATATTCCACAGGCTATATGGAATCCGCCATTGACTCGGCGGGGAAGCCCCCAACCCAAGTGTATCGCAAAGGTTGGAGTGTATTACAATTTTAGGAAATGAGTTGTCTGAACTCATGCCTTCTTCGAGGACCACCTAACATCTCTTTATTCCCAATTTTTAACCTTTTCTGAACATGTATCATTATGAATTTTCTAAATTATGAAAGTCTGATAAAATCTGATTTCTGAACTAGTCTGTGTCTGTTATGGTATTTGTCTGAGTTGGTATCGTCATACCAAGACTTGCAAGTCCTATTTCTGAGCCATAATGCATTAAGCATGATCTTTCATAAAAGTGTAGTTTCAGACCACCCAAACATGTAATTAGCATAAAAGATTTCATGTTCCGAAACTCAAGTCAAAACCATGCAAAAACATTCATCAAACATATGGTGTTCATGTGCTTTTGGAAAAATTATGCACTCTTTCATTATATGTATATTCAACATTTACAGCCCTCTCTTTCGTGTTCAAAATCGTATTCCAAACATAGAAAAGTCAAAGCTATTTCATATCATGATTTTTCAAGACGTATTTCAAAGCAATTTATATCATGTGAAACATAGGAAAATTACATCAAGAGAGGGATTTCATGTAAATCGTGCTATCAATTCATATTTCAAGGGAAAACACATATATACATATACATATAATTTTCAAGTCACTTTGGGGGAAATCCAAAAGGCTAAAACAATATGATTTAAAGCTTCTAAAACATGAATATGTACATGAATTCAAAAACCCCTTTCTTAACACATGATTTCTATGCCCATGAGAATTTAGAAAAACCCCGAGTACCTCTATTTAAGAAATTGAGGGATGATCCTTGAAGCCTACGATGTGGGGATTTCAAATCTCTAATTATCTTCCAAAACCCACGGTTGAATCTTGAGTTATTTGAGATTTTTGTTTGAAACCCTAAGGGGTGTTCTTGAGAGAAAATTTGAGAAAAGGATTATATTTTGATGAATTGGGGGATATAGAAGAAATTTGGGTGAGGTGAAATGACTAAAATTCCCGTAAGAAAACAAACAAAGTCAAAACTGTCCCTCAGTTGCCGAACTGACAAGCTGAAGTAAACCGGGTATAACTCCTTACTCAGATGTTGGATTTAGATGAAACTAGTTTCATTGGAAAGAAAACTCAAAGGTCTTACATTTGATAGGTAGAATCTCTCCCATTTCTTTATATTCATAGAGTTATGATCGTTTGAAGTTGACCCTGAAATGCTGAAAACTAGGCAATAGGCTATGCGTTTTGCTACTATTTTGAAATCCAAACGCAGCCTTATACGTTTCGAAAAATTCCAAAACTTATCCGAGATGTACTATGAGATTGTACAATCGTAACACAACTTGAAAATCTAAAAACAGAGGTCGGAAAGGTTGAAAAGTTGTATCCCAAAGATTGCCAGCTAAAATGACTCTAAGTCCTCATTAATTGCCAGCTAAAATGACTCTAAGTCCTCATTACACTTAGAAAAATTTTCAAGTTTTTAAGTCTAAGAGCACTCTATTAAAGGCTAATCCATGCACGACTTTTACGGGATGTTACATTATCTCCCCCCTTGGGATCATTCATCCCCGAATGCTGGATTGGAAATGTTGAAGCTCAAAGGTATAGAATGATGCTGACACGATGTGTCTTTTAAGAAAGTAAATAACTGATCTGAAACATTTAAACTTCTATCATGAAACTGAATTCTGAGTTGACTTTCCCTTACTTGCTTCAAGAAGCTGATTCATGCAAAGAGTTTAGGATTCCCTTGGAGTTTTCATGATCCAATCATACATATTAAATTGAGAAGTGATAACTTATGCGATTACGAATCATGAGGCATCAAGACATAGATCGTACCAAGGTATTATACTAACTGGGCTTAAATACTTGGAAGTATTTGAGATTATACACTGAACACTTATGAACTGAGTCACGACTAAATAGCTGAATCTGAAACATGATGCTTTGACTGAACTGAATTTACAACTTAGGATGAAATATATTATAGCTTGGGATGGTCATACGCATGAGACTTCGGATAGCAGGATTGGGTGAAAAGGTGGAAAACCACCATAACTTGTCTGCCTGACTGCTAAAATGAAATACACCGGAAACTTATATTCAATGGGAGTATCTCTTCAACACTCTGTCAAAGAAATTCTAGTAGCATTATGGAGCAAAAGATCTTGGACAATGCAACTTCTTGTTTTTCAAGCTTAGCACACTTCTTTAATACTCCCTTAACTATACTATTTCCCTTAAATACCATATTCATTCCATTCAACTTATAATTCTCATATGGGCGTTGATAGCTCTTTCTACAATGTCTATAGTAGCTTAAATCCTTTCACTACGATCAAGCCTAAATCCAAGTCACAAAAATATAACATGTCATACCATGATACTAGTCTAAACAATATGATTCAATCTTTCATATCTTTTTAAATTTCACACCCTAAGCATATCATGCCTTCCCACATTAATGACTAACTCTGAACTCGTACTATAGATTCACTAGCGCATATTGCGTCCCTTCACTAAAATTCCAACATGTCATTCAAGCCTATCTTTATAAGCTTATATGAAATACGAGGCAAACACCCATGAAGACATACTTCACATAATCTCTAAACCACTATTAATATAACTCCCACACGCTACCCCAAGAACATACACACACAAATTTCCACTAACCATCACATATATCAAAAACTTGGACCCAGATCTTACTTCACACTTATGGTCTTATCTAAAACAAGCATACTATAAAGCGTGAGTACATGAGTCATGAGCTACATGGCCTCAATTTGGAGTTCATAACTTATGGAATGGGATTCTAACTACTGAATGAACTGAAACTTCTCATTTTTGAACTTGAAGAGTACATGATTCTCTATCATATGCATGAACATGAATTTTGATCATTGGACTAAAGTGTAAGGCATGAGTAGATATTGGGATAACTGGAAAAAAATACTGAGATAAGAATGGGTTGAGTCTCACCCTCACTTTCTGACGTTCTATATCATCATGACATCACAACTAGAATCTGAAAGCCTGACTTGGTTATTCTCTTTATCATCTCCCCCTTAGCTTCAAGCCATCATATTAAGTTTGGGAGATCCCTTACTAGACTCTAAATTGAAGTACACTCACTGCACTCTAGGATCTGGAAAACTACTATACACACATATCATGGCACTTAACCCGAATGACTACACCTGAAAGTGGAAAACCCACTGTTAATACTACCTTCTGAGATACAATTTTATAATTCTATAGACCCAGCAGTCATCATATAATACTTGCACACTTACTAACTTAGAGTTTTCATGAGTATCCCCATAGTCGGAGTGCACACCCTCTAGTTCTTTAACTCTTATTTCTATTAGTTCAACCTTCAAAAACTCAAACTTAGAATCTAGCAGTCAACATGGATATCACCAAGCCTTTAATGAATCATACTACTTCCGACATAGCCTACCAATATCGCGACTCCAAACTTACATCTCTCTACTATGAGAATCAAGATCATATAAAACGGCTCAACACAATCAATCAAAACTCCTTAACTTGGCTATTTAGAACACCATATACCATCTAACTAGTCTTTCTCCACCTAGCAACTCAACATTACCACTCGTCACACAAAACGTGTAATAGTCTTAGAAAATACCGCAACCTCAGATCACCGTGGGCATACTTCTACATTATATATGCAACATCATACTTCACTACTAATCAAATAAACTTAGGCTCTTGCATATACCATTCAAGCCTATTAGATTACTTCCATAAAACTAGTATCATTAACCAAGAAACCATCACATCCACCTTCATGGACATCAATAGTTCAAACTTAATGTCTAGTGCTAAACATGATTTACAACTCAACCTTATACATAATTCTTACAAAACATACATCATTAATCTTTATTCACTATTTTTACAACCACATTGTGATGCTCAACGTCACAACCCATTAAACTCCTCACGTTTTGGGCATGTTTCGGACTATTCGGGTGCGTTTTCGAGCTTGGCAGGGCTTCGATAAATGCCCCGCATTGCTGCCAACGTTCCAACACCTTCTAGATGGTCAAAATAGGCTGGCAGGACATTTATTAGAATTTAGGAAGTTCACACGGGCTGGTATGAAAGTGCAGATTTTCCATCTTTAAAAGGTCCACAAAGGTTGGCATGCATGTGCAGAAATTTCAGCATGCATGTGCAGGATTTTCAGATTTTCAGCTTGTAGTTGATAATTGTATAGCTTGCATTGTTGTACCTTGTTGACTTAAGGACTTTTAAGTACTATAAATACATGTTGTAAGGCATCATAGGTATCAGCTCATACTTGTTTTATTCAGTAAATACCACCCAGGAAGAATACAATATAATTTACTAGTCCATCAAATTGGGACATTCTACCCCAAATACCAGATTTTATCTAGATACTATCCACGACCAAAGCACCTTTATGACATTACTACTATACCTCAAAAATCTACTACATACCTTCTCACAAGTAGTACTAGTTTACAACTACCAAGGAAAAGAAGGTCAAGGGGTAAAGTCACATAATAGACATGATCGACTTAATCCTATACTATAACCCCATACAATCTTATCTACTTATACGGCTTCTCACATCACGCTTACTTACCCAATCATACATTTAGACTACCTTCAAATTCCACAAACAACCATGAGTCTATACTTACAACTTACTGGCTAATATAGCCATTTTCACACATCAAGCAACCGACAAATCACCCTAACTAACAACTCCTTCTCTACCTTCTACTAAACTAACACACAAGGACGAATCACCTCTTTACCAACTCATTCTCATGCAAACAAATTCAGCTATATATATATTAAACCAACACAAGAACAAAAAGTTGGACAACAAGTTGCTAGTGAATCGAAATAGGCCACACACGGCTTCACTAGACTTTGATTTTGTATTTTGAACAAGAAAATGAGATGAATGACAAGTCAACTATGTTAGTGAATCGAAAGAGCCCCACACGGCTTCACTAGACTTTATTTTTTTCAACAACACCTTGATGACAAGATTACATGAGATAGAAATTTAATACGCAATATCCAATGAACTAAGAATACACATCTTACTCTGTATAAATAAAATCGGAGTCAAACACTTCCTTCATGGACTACCGTACCATCCATACATTCTACTAGTTACCACATTAGTCTATCACCATAAGGGTGGTAAATCATTCTCGAACATCGATTATTCAACTAAAATATTCATTTACACAAAATTCATCCTCACTCTGACTTCTAACTTTGTGACTTCACATCACCAACTTCTTGGTCTAATTTCACTACGAATAGGTCATGAAAACAACACTCTAATGCATACTACTATTCGGGTGGAAATACAGTTCCAACATTCTACTACACATCATCCCCCCTTAAGCAAGACATTTGTAACATAAATTTGAAGGGGAGTAAATGCAATTAATACCTCAAGCTGAAAAGCACGATTCCATTAGGATCAATGTTTACATCGGAATCAATACACGTTGAAGCACTAACAGACTCTTCTCAAGTCCTTGCACAAATTTTAACTCTTATATGGTTCAATCAGAAAGGACCATACCATTTAGATTCTAAACTTCTGCACTTAAATCACCTCAATAATGAGACATATCTGAAGACATTAGAGTAAGGAAAGAATTTGGGATGACTTTTTACTTTTGTATGGGCGACACCATAGCACCAATTAGAGTATGAAAGAGGAACATTCTGAATCTATTGCACGAACTAGAACATGAAGAAACAGAGACATTCCTAAATGCCTAGTAGCCTCCTACTTATAAGTGTGGCGTGCTACACACCCATACATAAGACTCTACCCAACACTATTTCACAGACACCCTGGGACCATGAACCGTGCTTTGATACCAAGTTTGTCACAACCTGAACCGGCGCCCTAGCCATGATGAGCATTCCCAAATCGTGAAGTCCCAAGATGCCCTCTTTCTACCCAGTAGTTATGCACAACATTCATATAATAAAAGATAATGTGGAAATAGAAATCTAATACGAAAACATGGTCAGTCTGAATGTGATCATAATACTGAAAAATTGAAATCCAAAATATATCTGAATAATAATAATGTCTGACTCAGTCTGCGAAATCTCTACTATGTACTAAACAAAATTGTCTAAAAACTAGAACAAGGCCCCCAGTAGACCAAACCATGACTAAATATAAATATCTGAAGGTAAGCAAGCCTTCTGGAATATAGAAGGCTCACCCCTTCACAATCTGCTCTACGATCTGAAATACCTACTATTTATCTCGACCCCTAGACTGTGTCTCAAAACCTGGAAGGATAGGGGGTCAGCACAAATATACTGGCACACGAAGCAATCCAAAATAAAGTATTTGAACATATATATAATAGATGAGAGCAATTTTCATCAACACATCATGAATAAAATATTTCTGAAAACACATGGGCATCATTTGAAAATCATAAGACATTCTTTTTAAAACAATTTCTGATCTTTGTTTTACTTCTGAGTTAGGTGGCACTCCTCTACAAGTCTGATATTCCACGGGCTATATATTATCCGTCATTGACTCGGCGGGGAAGCCCCCAACCTAACTGTGCCGCAAGGGTTGGAGTGTCTGAGTCTGATATGCCACACGGCACTTAAGCCAGCGTATAATAATATACCCGGATCGGTAAATCACGGTTTTGGAAAATGAGTTGTTTGAACTCTTGCCTTCTTCGGGGACCACCTAACATCTCTTTATGCCTAATTTTTAACCTTTTCTGAACATGTATCATTCTGAAATTTCTAAATCATAAAAGTCTGATAAAATCTGATTTCTAAACTAGTTTATGTCTGTTATGGCATTTGTCTAAGTTGGTATCGTCATATCAAGACTTGCAAGTCCTATTTCTAATCCATAATACATTCATCTTGATCTTTCTTAAAAGTGTAGTTTCAGACCACCCAAACATGTAATTTGCATAAAAGATTTCATGTTCCGAAACTTAAGTCAAAACCATGCAAAAACTTTCATTAAACATATGGTGGTCATGTGCTTTTGGCAAAATTATGGACTCTTTCATTATATGTATATTTAACATTTACAACCCTCTCTTTCGTGTTCAAAATTGTATTCCAAACATAGCAAAGTCAAAGCATTTCATATAATGACTTTTCAAGACATATTTCAAAATAATCTATATCATGTGAAACATGGAAAAATTACATCAAGAGAGGGATTTCATATAAATCGTGCTCTCAATTCATATTTCAAGGCAAAACACATATATACATATACATATAATTTTTAAGTCACTTTGGGGGAAAGCCAAAAGGCTAAAACAATATCATTTAAAGCTTCTAAAACATAAATATGTACATGAATTCAAAAACCCCTTTCTTAAAACATGATTTCTATGCCCATGAGAATTTAGGAAAACCCTGTGTAACTCTATTTAAGAAATTGAGGGATGATCCTTGAAGCCTACGGTGCAGGGATTCCAAATCTCTAATTATCTTCCAAAACCCACGGTCGAATCTTGAGTTGTTTGGGATTTTTGTTTGAAACCCTAAGGGGTGTTCTTGAGAGAAAATTTGAGAAAAGGATTATATTTTGATGAATTGGAGGCTAAATCTGGTGTTATAGATGAAATTTGGGTGAGGTGATATGACTTAAATGCCTCTAAGAAAACAAACAAAGTCAAAACTATCCCTCAGTTGATGAACTGACAGGATGAATTAAAACGGGTATAACTACTTACTCAGATGTTGGATTTGGATGAAACCAGTTGCATTGGAAAGAAAACTCAAAGAGCTTTCATTTTATAGGCAGTATCTCTCCCATTTCATTATATTCAGAGAGTTATGATTGTTTGAAGTTGACCCTGAAATGCTGAAAATTGGGCAACGGGCTATGCATTTTGCTACAGTTTTGAAATCCAAACACAGCCTTATGCATTATGAAAAATTCTAAAACTTATCCGAGATGTAATCTGAGCTTGTACGATTGAAACACAACTTTAAAATCTAAAAACGGAGGTCGGAAAGGTTGAAAAGTTGTATCCCGAAGATTGCCAGCTAAAATGACTCTAAGTCCTCATTACACTTAGAAAAATTTTCAAGTTTTTAAGTCTAAGAGCACTCTATTAAAGGCTAGTCCATGCACGACTTATATGGGGTGTTACATTGACTGATTTCAAAATCGATTTGGATAAAAATGGGTGACGTTGTTGTTGTTTGACTGGACATCGTAAATCGATCCGGACCAAATTTAAAACCAGCAAGATAAACTCAATACGAACTCACTCCTAAATCGATAATTTTGAACAGAATTGCGAATCCAAAACCAAAACTAGTTTGACCAAGAATAGGAATTGCAAAAACAAACCACACACGAACCCATTTCAGATCCGGCGAAAACAGACCACCCCTTCCCGAAATCCGGCGAGCTGATCGGGGTTCCCCTCACTTTTTTTTGTTTTTTTCTTAGTTTTTGATCTCCGATCTCCCTCTCTCGCACACGATTCACTCTTGTTCCCGGCTATTTTTTGTTCTCAATAGCTGGGTCCCTTGAGGTATTTCATAGTCAGTTCTAAAATTCTCAGTTTTCTGGTCATTTTCTCTTGTTCTTTTGATATAACAGACTTCTCAATATTAAGAGGAAATTCAGGCGGGTGAGTATAACCATAAGGATTAGTCGACCTAAATGTGGGATCAATAGCATGATGTTAATCAGCCAAAATATTCAATACAGGCTCTCTTGCAGAGTGGGGAGGCATAACTTATGGATAAACCTCAAAATTAGGAGCTTCGGGTGGGGGTGGTAAGGCAAAAACATAAACAGTGGGTAGAGTCGAGCTTGTGGTAGCTTTGTGTTGAGGAGTGAGGAAATGAATATTAGAAGTATTTTGATAGTGTTGCCTCGGAATAGGTCCTGATGCATGTCGTGGTGTGTCAACAAAAATAGGAAACTGTGTATGTGACACTGGAGGGAAGCTACAAAGATATTCAAGATTATCAGCGGGAAATGGAGGAGGTGGAAACCCATTAGCCCAAGATCGATACATTTCTATCTTTTGTTGCCTTAATTTTCGAATTTCTTCATTAGCTCCTAAATTCTCATTGCCCAAACTCCTTATCTGATCAGTGACAAAAAACTTGATATCCTTGTTGGCCGTAACTTTCTCTGTGACTTGGTGCAATATGGAGGACCAGCCAAAATGCCACAAACCAACCACCTTAAACTAACTGAACAAGAGATAGCAAATGCATTAGAATTCAACATTTTTTTTTCAAAATCTCTTTTTTTTCTTTTTGAAAAGGTCACCGAACCCAAGAGGGGCACCTACTATCTTACCCCCGAAAGGGGAGAATCAAGTGTACGTAGTTCATGAAGTCTTGCCAAAATGGCCAATTAATTCTTTTTCCCTTTTTTTCAGAAACTTCAAAAATAACAAATTGTCAAAAGAATTGACGAAAATCTTTTTGCATTTTTCAGGTTTAAACTCCTTATACAAAACGAAACCTATGATTACCAAAGAAAAATCTTTTTGGGTTTTCAATTTTTGAATTTCATACGAAAATGAGACTTGAAGCTATTAACAAAAAATCTTTTTTGTGATTTTCTACTAAAGATGTATAGGAAACACCTACTTTGAAAGAAAATTGAAGAAAATCTTTTTTTGGATTTTTCAAACAAGATCCCCGAACCCACAATAGGCTGCGTACGTATCTCACTCTGGAGAGAGGAGAATCATGGGTGTGTAGTTAGTCAATATTGGACAATTAAGGAGTAAATGACAAACTAAACCCTGAATTGAGAGAAACGACTAAAGACATACAAATAAATTCTTTTTGGATTTTTAATTAGAAACTAACACCAACAACTATGAAAGGAAAAAAATCTTTTTGATATTTTTGTTATATAAAAATGTACAAAACTCCTATTGAAAGGAAAAAATATTTTTGGAGTTTTTAAATTGTGAATACTAACTAAAGAAATAAAAGAAAATTTTTTTTAACGTTTTTGATTTTTTGGGAAATGAGAGAAAAAAGTAAAAAAAAAAATATTTTTTTTGAATTGTGGAAAATAAAAGTCATAAAGAACCCTAAAAACTACCAAATCTCTTTTTTTTTCTTCCTTTTTTCCAATAATTTCTTGCTTACACACTTTGCTTCTAACTCATGCTTTTTCCCAAATTACCGTGTTACCCTCAAAGATGCAACATTTAGAATGTAGGGATGCTTTTAGAGGTGAATTTCGTACAAAGGGCCACGTGGGTCCTGCTAGGTCTCAATATGATGCAAATAATCATGACCTAAAGGCTGACCTATACTAGGGTCCACTAACAAGGCTGTTCGAGGGAGCGTATGGTCGATAGTGGATTGCTTTAGCTGTCCACCTACTCCCTACAACCCAACGGCTCCCCCTCCTAAAATAAGGGTGACTCAATTATAGGTTGTGTACACACGTGTACTACGAACTTGTTGCAGAAAGAAAGATTCAAGCTATGCACATGATGCCAAATATAAAGCGGTAACACATAAAGTAAAAAATGTAAACAAAGAGCACATAGACACTCAACAATGATAAACAATGACACAAAACAACACAAACAAAATATCTATACACCTATAGTGCCAAGCTAAGCTGATACAAACTCCAAAATAAGCTCGAATTCTGAAAAATCCCCAGCAGAGTCGCCAGAACAGTCACACCCTTTTTTTTCACCAAAAAGATTAATTTAAAGTTCGAAGGGTTTTCATTATTAAGAGACAAAATGGAGATTTATTTCGAAAAGGACTTTTTATATTTAAAACTCAAAGTCGCCACTTGGCATAATCCGGTGTGCCAAGTCATCTTTGGAAATCCTTTTCAAAATGGTTTTGACTCTATAATTGATCTGCGAAAAGAGATTTCGGTTAAGGAATTCTGTTGATCGAGGGAAAGGTGTAAGGCACCCCTCGATCCCATGGTTCGATCATTGTTGCTTGGTGGAGCATATCGGATAATTTGACATTATGAATATATAAACAACACAAAATCACACAAAACAATCAATCAAATAAACAAACAAAACAAATCCAAAATTATTGTGTCTAGTCCGATTATTACAATCCCGAAATAGAAAAATGAAAAAATATATACCTATTCTATTCTATGCTAATTCTAAACTACACTCCCTTGTTTTCTCCACCCGATGTTCCAAGCCTTGATCGTGCGTCATCTTTAAGTACATGGTACTTTGGGGCATTCCCTAGATAAATCAATACAAATTCCTCGGGGCATCCCCCGACCAAATGAATACAATAGATCCCAATGCATAAATCAAAACCATTCAATAAATATTTCATCTTTCAACAATCACAAATCCTAAGTTTTGCGTACCCCCTATCGCTTGCCTATCCTTACAATGGACTGTCTTATGCTACTATTATGTTCAACATAATGAATCAAAATTAATCCTAATTCAACTACATCCCTATCGATTTCATGTCAAACAACCGATTCAAATTACTTTATTAATCTCCAATTCCCATCCCTAAATTTATACATGACAGTTTAAACATAAGAATAATTATCGATCCATATCATCATCGATTTCATGCTCACGACTACTTATTCAGGTAAAACAGCACCAATTATCAACAAAATTGTTCAGTCAACAAACAACGCAATACCACACCATCCATGCACCTAATATCATAAATAAGGAAGTCAAAAGAGTAAAGATTAGAAATATACCTTCAAAGAATGGATTTCATTGAGAATAATGTTTAAGAAGGCCCAGACTTAGAATCCCAAATAGAATACCTCATAACAAACTAAAATCGAACTCGGCATTTAAGAAATTTCAACCCGTAACAGACCATGACGAACAGACTGACCAAAACCAAATGCAGTACCTATATTGACTGATTTTGGAATCGATTTGGATAAGAATGGGTGACACTGCTGTTGTTTGCCTGGACGTCGCAAATCAATCCATACCAAATTTAAAACCAGCAAAACAAACTCTTAAATCGATAATTTTGAACCAAATTACAAATCCAAAACCAAAACTAGTTTGACCCAAAATAGGAAACACAGAAACAAACCACGAACGAACCCATTTCTGATCCAGTGAAAATAGACCACCCCCTTCCGAAATCCAGCGAGATGATCGGGTTTCCCCTTACTTTTTTTTTTGTTTTCTTCTCAGTTTCTGATCTCTAATCTCCCTCTCTCATAAACGATTCACTCTTGTTCCTGACTATTTTTTGTTCTCACTAGATGGGTATGGCAGTGTGGATTTTACTTCAGTGAGGGTCCTTTGCTGGTGACAGTGGTGTGTATATATAATAGTGTGTGTAGTTCTCTTGGGACCAAGAAAAAGGAAAAATAAATAGAGTATGTATATGATGGGTGAGGTCCTTCGTGAGAATGAGTGTTGCTGTGATGGTGGAGAAGAAAAGAAAATTCTCCACTGTGTGTTATGCGTCTATGCTGAAGAACCCATTGAGATTATTCTATGTGGATGTTGAGAAAGTAAGGATTTTTTGAAGTGTTCATCTATGCCCATGGTCAATTGAGAGTGGTGAGTATATGGGTCTATGTGTATGTGAAAATTGTGCCCCCCTCTAATTCTCCTCCTTCAATTTGGTATATTTTTGAAGTATATAAAAATGGAAAAGATCCCTATGAGCTGTATCCCCCAATTCCTGTGGGCCCCCTTTCTTTTTTGTTGTATGTGTAATTTTTTATGAACAAAGAAGGAAAAAATGTGAGATGGAAATGGGTGGGGTCACATGGGTAGGTAGGGTAGGGTAGGGGTAGGGTGTGAATGAGGTGTAAAAATTAGTTAGGATAAGGGAATATTTTGGGATTGGTGATTTAATTTTTTAGGATTTGTTGTATTTGTTTTCTTGTGGGGAAAGTATAGAATGGGTGAGGGTAAAATAAAGTGAGGTAAAAATGAATAAAATTGGACTTGGGAGGGATAAAATTAGGTGCCTACAGCAAACACAGAGGCAAACAAAGATACCATGGCATGATTTTATACACAAATGATCAAACAATGATATGATATGCACCACAGAAGAGTTCCTATGAACATGCTTTCTAACATGTTAAAGCATCCAATAAGTAAATAGATAATTAAATTGCATTGTTTTAGGTACTTAAAGGTGAGCAGCAATAAGAAATAATAGAATTAATAAAGACGAACACTTGTGAGAATACGATGCGGGGATCCCACTAAGCCTCCCAGAAAAACAAAGAAGAATATCTAATTGATTTTGCATTAAAATAATCAATGATTTTTGTTAGGAGAGTAATGATTGTGTCACTTGTCCGTTAACGGAAAAGAAGAGTTGTTTATATAGTGGGAGAGTAGAGAAGTAAAAGGTGAGGAATAGGTAATAAAATCAATCAGTGTCGATATAAAAGAAAAATAAAATATTCTATAAAATCAGTTAGTAAGTTAATCAATTGAGTGGGCGAGAGATATGATAATTCGTCGGTTAAGAAAATTTTTTCCTTTAAATAAGTGATCCAATCAATCAAAGGGAAAAGAATATTCAAGAAAAATTCAAATCTGCGGATTGAATCCCCAAGAGGAACAAAATATGTTAAGTTACCATAAATGTATACACACAATCAGTCAAGTATATGTAAAGAAAAATAAGAAAGATTACACGAAAAATTTCTGCCATAAATATGTAACCATGATTTCATTATTTTGTTTAAAAAAAAATACAACAAACCAATCAATAAACATATTCTCATTCACATACAAGTTATAAATATTCAAGTAATATTTACTAAAAATGACTCAAAAGAATGGAAAAATTGTCTCAATTTCAACAAGGAAACTGAATCAATTAACATCATATCAAATAAGAGAATCTTCAATTAGTAGAACATCTATTTACGACATGAAATCTCATCAACCAAATATAATAGAAAATAATAAAGTTTCAGTGTAAGGCAAAGTAAAAATCAGTCACGTATTTATTCCTTCAACAATAACCCAATTCATATCAACACGTCAACAATCCATCTTACTATGTAGGAATTATGACGAAGTGTCAAGGCATGAGTGTATGCTAAATTATTTCTAACGCCACAATTGATAGAAATTAGGGTTCATCACACATGACAATCTAAACAAGTAGTCAAGAACGAATTATAAAGAATCGCACCAAAATATCAATCGAACTTCGTCAATTTTAAACCTTAAACTTTGTCAAAGAAAAGAAAATAAGAGGATTGCATTAATCAGACATGCAACTTTAACATGTAAACAAACCTGTGGATGGGTTATTGAGAGCCCAACTTTTTTTTTCAGAAATAGGTCAGCGGTGCAGAGAAGGTTGATGGTGGGTAGATGGCAGAGATGACTTGGGGCGGCGACGGTTGGTTTGCGAAGGAGGTTAGACAGCAGGGGGGTCTTGTTATGATGTTAGGGAGGTGATGGAGTTCTGGTTCATTGTCGGAAGGGGAAAATGGAGGGAGAGATGGTGATAGAGGTGGAAGGGGCTGGTGGCGCAGCGTTGGCAGCGGCGAGAACGGACGGCGGGACGCGAGTGAGGGAGCTGTCATCGCTGGTCGTTGTTGTTTTACCAGAGACAAAAATTTCTCCGATGGTTGAAGCGACGATGGCTCATGGCAGTGTTAATGGTGAACGGAGGGACGACGCCTGAGCGGATTGGTTGCTGGATGTTGTTCGACGGTGTGGGGGATGATTTTTCTAGAGGGAGAAGAGAGAGAGGTTTATGGGGAGAGGGAGAGAGAGGCGGATGAGATAGGGAGGTAGAGGCTGATAGGAATGAAAATTAGGGTTAGGTTTGGTTTTGGTTGTATAAAAGGAAGATAAATGGGATTTAATCTCAGTCGTTAGATTAATCTTGATCAACGGCTGATATTTAAGCTTATGTGAAATTAAAAATATGACTAGGAACATAATAGATTAGGCTAAAATTGACGTAAATATGGATAAAATTGAAATGAATAAAATGTAAATTGGCTATATTTGTAATAGATAAGGTAAAAATTAAGCAATAAATAAATTAGACAAATTGATTTAAAAAATAGGCTGTTATTTAAATTAAAGGAGAGATAACAATATATAATAATAATAATAATTAAATAATAAATTATAATAATAAATAACAAAAAATAACATATATAATAACGATTTTAATAATAATAAATAAAAATACTAATATAAATAAACATTATTTAATAATGAAAAACTAGACAATGTTTTTGAGAAAAAAATGTGAATGTGCACAATTACGTGAAAACAAAATTTAATAAAATTACATAAAATATCATATTTAAAAATTATAAAATGATGCTAAAAGATAGTAAAATAATTTATGCATTTTTATGAATTATGAAGGTGATACGTCAGTACATATTTAATATAAAAAATGATGTGTAAAAATATTGATAGTTAAAATTAAATAATTTGATAAAAATAACAGCCTAAAACTGATATCGGGAGGTCAAAATTGGGTGTCAACACCCTCGCATGTCTGGGGGTGTGTCTTTGAATGATCACCTAACTTTATTTAAGGAAATCGTCTGTAATTTAGAGACTTTGGAGGTTAAGTACAATGAGGAAGATCTAGGGTTAATTTTTCTATGTTCACTGCCTGTATCATATTTGACCTTTAGGGATACGATTTTATATAGTCGTGATACCCTAACCCTAGCTGAAGTTTATGATTTATTGTTCTCTAAGGAGAAGATAAAGTATCTTGTGAATGGGCCAGTGAATCAAGGAGATGGTCTCACTGTTCGAGGAAGGACTCATGAGAGGAACTCCAGAGGTGATGACAACAATAGGTCAAAATATAGGAACAGAAACAAAACCTATAATTACTGCGAGAAGAAGGGCCATATCAAATCTGAGTGTTATAAGTTACAGAATAGAAATAAACGGGAAGCTCAAAACTAGAAAGGAAAACAACCAGAGAAGTCCGGTGAAGCCAATTTTGTTAAAGATGGAAGTAGTGATGGAGAACTCTTGGTAGTTTTTGATGGTAACTCCAAACCCTGTAAGAATTGGATTCTTGATTCAGCTTGCACATTTCATATGTGTCGCAATCGGGATTGGTTTACAATATATGAAATGGTCTCTAAAGGTGTTATGTTGATGAAAAATAGCACACCTTATAATATAGATGGTATTGGAATAATAAGGATTAAGATGTTTGATGGGATTGTAAGGACACTTGTTATTGTGCAGTATGTCCCAAACCTGAAGAAAAATCTTATTTCCTTGAGTATCCTTGATTCAAACGGATATAAGTACACTGGTGAAGGTGGAGTCCTGAAGGTTAGTAAAGGTGATCTTGTTGTGATGAAGGGACAGAGAAAAACTGCTAATTTATACATCTTGCAAGTCTTTACGATTACAAGTGATGTTGTTGTTTCTACTTTCTCTCTATCAGATAGTCATGTTACTAAGCTTTGGCATATGCATCTGGGACATATGAGTGAAAATAGGATGGCTGAGCTAAGTATGAGAGGCCTTCTTAATGGCTAAAGTATTACCAAATTGGAGTTTTGTGAACACTGCATTTTTGGGAAGTAGAAGAGAGTCAGATTTACTAAAGGAATCACTCTACTAAAAGCACACTTGATTACATTCATTCTGATCTATGGGGGTCCTTCTAGAGTACTTTCTAGAGGATGTGCTAATTACATGTTGACTATTATTTATGACTATTCCAGAAAAGTTTGGTTGTAATTCCGAAAGAAAAAGAATAATGTATTGCCTATTTTCAAGGAGTGGAAGACTATGATTGAAAAACAAATAAGGAAGCAGGGAAAACGCCTTCGGACTGATAATGGTTTAGAGCTCTATTCTAATGAATTTAATGTTCTGTGCAAGTCAGAAGGAATTGAGAGGAACTTAACAGTTCATCATACTCCACAGCAGAATAGTGTGGCCAATGAATAAATAGGACTATAATAGAGAAGGTACATTGTACTCTCTCTAATGCTAGTTTCCCCAAGTCTTTTTGGGGCGAAGCTGCTTCCACAACTTGTCTTCTTATTAACTGCTCTCCTCCAATTGCGATTAACAAAGAGACTCCACGAGAGCTATGGTTCAGTACTCCTGCCAGTTACTCTGATTTGAAGATTGTCCTTCTTATGCTCATGTTGATAATTGAAAGTTTGAACCTAGATTTGTCAAGTTCTTATTTATGGGTTATAAGTCTGGTGTTAAATAATATAAGCTTTGGTGTCCAGAAAACAAAAAGGTTATAATTAGCAGGGATGTTGTGTTCAATGAAAATGTCATGCTTTGGGCTTCGCCCCTAGATGAGCCTAGTGACATGAATAAGCAAAAGTCAAGAAACCCAGTTGACTTATATATTGGAGCCATACCAGTGCCTACTTCTCAGTCTAGCCTGGAGATATAAAGTGATACTATTTTATCTTCACTACCAGTGGCACCACAATATTCTATTACTAAAAATAGACCTAGGAGAGATATTAGACCTCTTCAGATGTATGATGATTCTAAATTGGTTGCTTATGCATTGAATGTAGAAGAAGGTATTGATTCCGGAGAAGAACCTTCTTCTTACACAAAGACATTTAGTTGTGATAATTCTAGCCGATGGATGATTGCTATGCAGGAGGAAATAGAATCATTTCATAAGAATGATAGATGGGATTTGTTGAGATTCCCTAAAGATAAGAAAGATGTCTGTTGCAAGTGGATATTTTAAAAAAAAGGAACATCGGGAGTTAAAGATGCTAGGTACAAAGCAAAACTACTTGCTAATGGTTACAATCAGGTTCTAAGTGTTGACTTCACATATGTGTTTTCTCCAGTTCTAAAGCATAGTTCGATTTGAGCCTTGCTTGATATCGTGGCCATACACAATCTTGAGCTTGAGCAGTTGAATGTCAAAACTGCATTCATACATGGAGAACTTGAGGAGGACATCTATATGCAATAACCAGAGGGTTTTGCAGTCTCAGAAAAGTAAGATGATGTATGCTTGCTGAAAAAGTCCCTTTTATGTCTTAAAACAGTCGACCAAACAGTGGTATAAGAGGTTTGACTCTTTTATGACTTCACATATGTTTAGGAGGAGTAGTTATGATAGTGTGTTTATTTCAAAGAGGTAAGTGATAGTTCGTTCGTGTATCTTCTCTTGTATGTTGATGATATATTGATTGCAGCAAAGGATATGAGAGAGATAAGAAAAGTCAAAGCCCAGCTTAGTAAGGAGATTCAGATGAAGGATTTAGGAGCAACAAAGAAGATACTTGGAATGGAAATTTTGAGGGATAGAGAGAAGTGTAAGTTATACTTGAGTCAGAAAAGGTACATTGAGAAAGTACTTCACAGATTCAATAAGCAAAATGCAAAACCTATTAGTACTCTATTGGCAGCTCATTTCAAATTCTCGACCACATTATCTACAAAGACAGACGATGAGTGTGACTATATGTCTCAAGTTCCATACTTTAGTGTCGTTGGGTCTCTTATGTATGAGATGGTGTGTTCACGACTAAATTTATTATATGCAGTCAGTGCAGTTAGCAGATACATGCAAATACTGGTAAATAACATTGGAAAACAGTTCAGTGGATTTTTAGATACTTGCATGGATCTGCTGTAGTTTGAGCGAAATAGAGATGAAGTGATCGGGTATGTTGATTCTAATTTTTAGGAGACCTTGATAAAAAGAGGTCCCTTAAAGGCTATGTTTCCACCATTGGTGGTTATGCTATTAGTTGGAAAGCTACTTTACAGATTACAGTTGCTTTGTCAACTACTGAGGCAGGGTACATGGCTATTACAGATGCTTACAAGGAAGCTATTTGGTTAAAGAGTCTGTTTGGTGAACTTAGCAAAGACTTACAAATTACTACTAGGGGTGGCTCAAGCGTATTGGTGGCCTAATGTGAAAATTAAATAGAGGCCTTAAACTTTTTTTAAAAAAAATGATTTTTTTACTAACTCTATTTTCAAAATTATATAATTGATTTTTTCTAATTATTCTTTTTTAAGTAACAATATAATTAATGCATTTAATCTTTCTTGAGACATAATACTCTAGATATATGAACTTCTAATAATTCTTTTTTTATATAAAAAATAATTTTTCTATAAATAATATTTATTTATTGTTTTCAAAATTCTATAATATATTATCGTGAAAAATGAGGCCCCTCAAATTTGGGGGCCTAAGGCGACCGCCTATTTTTTTCTAGGGTAGAGCTATCCTTGATTACTGCTATCTTTTGTGACATTCAGAGTGCTATCTTCCTTACAAAAAATTAGTTGTTTCATGAGAGGACAAAATGTTCGGTATCATTTTATGCGTGCAATTATTGCTCGTGGTGATATTGTGTTAAGCAAGATTAGTACTCATGATAACCTTATTGATATGATGACCAAGAACTACCAAGTGCCAAGTTTGAGCATTGTTTGGACTTGGTTGTTGTCAGCAGTTAAGATGTGCCCTTAGGGGTTTTTTTGTAGAAGAGGTGGAGAGTTTTCTTAAAACGGATTTGTGTTCTGAATTAGAATTTGTTGATCCGGCCCTGAAAATTTCGCAGTGCGACCCATGTTTGTATGTTTTTAGGCCTAGGATTTATTTGTACGCACGTATTATATAAGTGCAATTTAGTGGGTCGTTTTGGACGTTTTTAATACGTCATTCTCCTCATTGTATTCTCCATCCTTCATAGTGAATTTCCTCTGCCTTTGCCCGTGGTTTTACCCGCAAGGGTTTCCACATAAATATATATGTCTTCTTCTTATTTTATTTTGTTTTGTGGTATTGCTTATTCTACCCAATTATAATAATGAAGCTGCCGAAGGTACTGCCTACTGTGCCATCATCCAGGCATCTTTTTGATTTCCCTAATTTTCTTGATTTTGGGTTAAAGTATGGTGAATATGCAATTGTTATATAGATTGTACCAGTTAAATTTCTGCCCTTTTCTGACTCCTCAAGTAGGATTCGAGGTCTTTTTGCTGATTTTTTCAACTGGACTGGTTCAACTACTACTTAACTTAGAACTGTCTCCACACCTCAAAATGTGGTACGTAGAACTAAGGGAACAAAAAAATGCTTGTCCCGTGGATGAAGCATCCTACATTTAGTAGGGTTTCGGGAAGGGCCATACCTCAAGAGAGTGATGGTTAAATCTGTGATCTATAGGCTATAAGGGTACAATTTTACCGTTGCTTCAAGACTTTTAGCAATTTTGGGTAAATTAAGCATATCAACGGCGGCACAAAAATACTATTGTAATAACTAATAGCAGGGACATCCTCTTTTCAGTACCATCCCCATTTCTCCCTTGCACAAAAGTACTTGAGGTCAGCTTGCTGAAAGTATCATTCTTTACTATTGGAGTTATTCACCTTCCGGTTATTGAGCAATTCAAATAGTTCAATTACTTTAAAAGTAACAAAAACTGGTTATGTGATTTACTGTTATAGTGGGTTACTTTCGGTAATTAATTTGATGTGACAAGATAATTTTGTCACTTCAATATTACATATGTGAAATTAACACGAATTAGATGTATGTTACTAATGAAGTTTATATGTATGGAGTAATTGTTGGATCAATAATTGGATTCTTCCACTAAATGAATAAGAGGGGTGTGGGGAAACGAATGACTTATAAGTTACATGAGTTATAAAACATAGAGAGGAAGAACTATTAGTGAATAATTAGTGAGATGTAACAAAAGAAAAATGCCACATTCATTCTTCCACAATTAAACATGGAAAATGAGTCATCAAAAGACCATTTTTACCACAATGAAACGTGGGAGATAAAGATCAAAAGATACTCTAGTATGCAGCACTTCAATGCACGTCAACATGGAACATTTCAATAGCAAATTTAATATTAAAATGCTTTAAAAACCCAACAATTCATATAGAAAAAAAAAAAAACAATCATTCCTACTAGATCAAAACTTGAAATAGTCAAGTAGGAGAAATAAAACATTGTCCCAAATTTTCTAATACTACTTCTTTATTGAGATCACATTTCTGGGCTGATCACTGCGCTTTTTCAGAGCTTTTCAATTGACGTTGCTGCGAAATTTCTGAGAGATGTTAGATGATATTAGATTAAAAAGAAGAGAGTTATACCATAAATATATTTAATTATCATATGAACTACAGAGTTATTTTTAATAAAAAATATTTTTGATGTTTGATGATTACTGAACGATAACAATCATCTGAAACAATATGAATTAAAGATTGAAAATAATGTTATTTCATAGAATTGTCACTACAAAAATATAGAAATTAGCAATGATTAATTAACTTTTATCATTAAACAAAGTCCATCTCTAATCCTTTTAATTACTGAGTGTTTTGATAAGACTTTCCAAAACTAAAGGTTGAATAATGTCGAAATATTTACTGGTGAAAGTGATAGTATTACATTTAATTTTTCTTTTTTGCTATAGATAAACAATTTTAAAATTAAGTAGTTGTAGAAAGAATAACTTCACCATCTCTAATCCTTTTAATTACTGAGTGTTTTGATAAGACTTTCCAAAACTAGAGGTTTAATAATGTCGATATATTTATTGGTGAAAGTGATAGTATTACATTTAATTTTTTATTTTTTTTTGCTATAGATATACAATTTTAAAATTAAGTAGTTGTAGAAAGAATAACTTCTCAGACAAGTGTTCGATAAAAAATAGTTTCAACCAAAACATTTTGTAAAATAAAAATTTGAGAAAATCACTTTTATAAAATAATTTGCTTTTGCAGAAAAACTGCAGTAAATGCATTCAAAAGTTACATAATTTATCACTTTAATTTTTTTAAAGACGTACCTAAAGATGACTTGCAATTTGCATCCTTATAAGACCAGGAACATTCATCATTTCCAGAATATTCTTTGGGTAACATTCTACATGGTCCACAAGTAAGCAATATTATTTAATGCCTATAATATTTTCAAATCAAGCCAAGATACTTATAAATACAAACTGATATTAGACATAAGTATAAATTTCAGCTATTCATGTCGCTCTTTAGAAATAAATTGTAAGGAAATTTAATTAATAGTAAAATAAACTTACTTCATTTACCAAGTTGTTGTAAACATTTTATGAATTTCGCATGAAGATCCCCAGTCCACTTTATGTTGTCCTTTTGATTAACATCCTTGTTATTTTTGAGGTAGAAATGAGCTCAATCTTTCATAGGTTGCTTTTCTAAGAGCTCATTGTGTTCATCACATGTAACGCCCTGGAAAACGGGTCCCAGAGGGTCACATGGTGCTTGATGCTATGAGTAGCCCCAAGCTAACCCTTTGAGCCATTTTCATTTAGTTCAACACAAATCTACGGGGTTTCCATAAATAACCCTCAAATATCAACAGAGTGATCATCATCCAAGAATAAAAGAATTTTAGAAAGATAACAAAATATGACTTATTAGTCAGCTCCTAACATCTATACTAGTATGACAAGTCTCTAGGAAGATCAATAAAACCCGCGAGCGATTGAGACATGCCCCAACTGACTCATACTCAGTTATCAAATGTAAATAATTCCGTGAAACCAAAATCAGACATCACGTCCTCGGAACATGAGGAATCACCAATACAGAGGATGTAGAACAACTTGCCTGAAGAATCACTGTCGAACCTGGAACTAAGCACCTGCACCTAAATTCTGAGAAAATGCAGCCCACATTCGAAGATGTGGGTCAGTACCATGGAAAGGAACCAAGTATATGGGGTGTATGCAGTTGTATAAACATCATCATCATAAATATTTATAAGAAATATGCAGGATGTATGAAAGACTCACATAGCCCGAAGAAAATCATCATAATCATGAGAGGATGAAATAAGTACATTAACACATGTGAGTCATCATATAATTTGTCAATCACTTTCAGTCAATCAGGAATATCAATTCTCATGATGTAAATATCATTTAAATCTTTTGAAAGAATAACTTTCACAATTCCACTTTCAAATCACTTCACCATTCACCATAGACACAAGGAAACACACACACACTGGGAGATCCTATAACTGACATAAACCATGTGAGCTACATGGAGTCCAACATACAAACCATGTTGGGGAGAGCCACCCTATCCTTGCCATCGGAGTAGGACTATCGATATCAAATCCACACAAACTAGTGATCACTATATAAATCAGCCTCAGGCTCACTCCTACGGGGGCATGTAGTTCTAGGGTAGTAAGGTCGCTTTATACCTCCCACTCGGTGCTAAAGATTTCTCCTGGACTTAGCTCAGATCATTTCAAATATAATCCACAACAAAAAAATTTCAGTAATATATAAATATACATCGGGAGCCATCATGCTTCCCATCTATCAAAATCAACCACGTTGTGGATTTCTTTCACACTCGAGTTCAAAACAACTCCACTAAGACCAAAAGGTCAAATCATTCAAAATATCTCAAATATTCAACATCAACGTGCTTATAACACACACTTTCTCAAAAAATCACAATTTCCAACAGGGATTCACGACCCAAATATCAAAATCATGATAAATATCATTCAAGATTCATGCTTTATATCTCAACACATTAAATTCATCTTTCAAAATCATAAACATCAAGATTTCATAATAATCATCATAATATAACACATTAAATCTGGATGGTCCGCGCAGCCTGATCATCGATCTGTGGATGAAAAGCAGAACTTAAAAGCACTTAGGTACCAAGACCCTTCTGAAAACCTTTCCAAAATTGCAAAGTGAACTGAGTACCCCTATCTGAAATGATAGGCAAGGGAACTCCATGCAGTCTGACTAGCTCTCGGATATACAATCTAGCGTAATCCTCAGTACTATATGAAGTATGAACTGGCAAAAAATGAGCAGACTTAGAACCTATCAACCACAACCCAAATGGAATCATGATAGCATCAGAAAGGAGGTAAACCGATCACTAAGTCCATATTTATCTCTTCCCACTTCTACGTAGGAATACTAAAATCTTGCATCATACCACCAGGTCTTCGGTGTTTGACCTTAACCTGTTGGTATGTTGCACACCTAGCTACAAACGCAGCTATATCTTTCTTCATGCCACTTCACCAATAGATTTCCCGCAAGTCTTGGTACATCTTGGTGGCACCAGGATGAATAGAATATCGCGCCCCATGCTCTTCAGCCATAATCCTCTATCTCAAATCATCAACATTCGGGACGCACAATCTACCCTACAATCTCAAAACACTATCTCTCCCTTGGGAGAAAACCTCTACTTTTTGGTCCTTGACTGACTCCTTCAGTCTGACCAAACTATCATCTAAGTATTGCTTTTCCTTCACTTCCAAAACCAAGGAGGATTCAGAACTACTCTGAACCCCTATATTACCTTCAGCAGAGTCAAAAAACCTAACCCCTAATCTAGCCAAACGATGTACATCACGAGCCAACTCTTTCTTACCTTCTACCAGATGCGAAACACTACCTATGGACACTCTACTTAGGGCATCTGCCATAATATTGGCCTTGCCCGGATGGTACAACACACTCATATCATAGTCCTTTAACAATTCTAACCATCATCTCTGCCTAAGATTCAATTCTCTCTAGGTAAACACATACTGCAGACTCTTATGATCAGTGAAAACATCAACATAGACACCATACAAATAGTGTCTCTAGATTTTCAAAGCAAACACAACAATAGCCAACTCAAGGTCATGGGTGGGGTAATTTTTCTCATGGGGTTTCAACTGTCTTGAAGCATAACCTATCACCTTACCCTTTTGCATCAATACGCAACCCAACCCAACTCTCGAAGCATCACAGTACACCACAAAACCATCAACACCATCAAGCAAAGTCAAAACAGGGTCTGAAGTAAGTCGAGTCTTCAACTCCTTAAAACTCTTCTCACAAGATTCGGACCACAAAAACTTCACTTTATTTTGGGTCAACCGAGTCATAGGAGACGCTATAGAGGAGAAACCCTCAACAAAACGATGGTAATAGCCATCTAAACCCAAGAAACTTTGGATATCATTCGGAGAAATAGGTCTAGGCCAATTTCTAACAACTTCAGTCTTTTGGGGATCAACTCTAATACCCTCAGAAGAAATGATATGACCCAGAAAAGCAACTGATCTTAGCCAAAACTCACACTTATTGAACTTGGCAAACAACTTGTGATTTCTAAGGGTTTGTAAGACAGTTCGGAGATGATCAGAATGTTCATCCTTACTACGGGAGTACACCAGTATATCATTAATCAAACTATGATAAACATATCCAGATATGGTCTGAACACTCGATTCATGAGGTCCATGAAAGCTGTTAGGGCATTAGCTAACCCAAAAGACATAACAAGAAACTCAAAATGGCCATAACGAGTTTGGAAAGTGATTTTCGAGATGTCACACTCCCTAACTTTGAGTTGATGATAGCCGAAATGAAGGTCTATCTTTGAGAAATAACTTGCACCTTGCAATTGGTCAAACAAATCATCTATTCTTGGAAGGGGTACTTATTTTTTATGGTGACTTTATTCAGTTGGCGGTAATCAATGCACATATGCAAAGAGCCATATTTCTTTCTCACAAACAACACAGGAGCACCCCAAGGAGAAACACTGGGCCTTATGAAACCTTTATCTAGTAGATCTTTGAGTTGCTCTTTCAACTTCTTAAGTTCTGCAGGGGCCATACGGTAAGGAAGAATAGAAATGGGCTGCGTATCGGGAAGAAGATCAATCCCGAATTCTATCTCTCTATCAGGAGGTATCCTTGGGAGATCATCCAGAAAGACATCAGAAAACTCATTGAAGATGTTAACAGACTGGAGAGTTGGATTCTCAGACTTAGTGTCTTTGACTCTAACCAAATGGTAAATACACCCCTTGGAAATAAGCTTTCTAGCTTTGAGGTAAGAAATAAAATGACTCTTGGGTGACACAGAATTCCCAGACCACTCAAATACGGATGCACCTGGAAATTGAAACTTGACCACTCGGGTCCGACAATCAATAGAGGCATAAGAAGAATACAGCCAGTCCATACCCAGAATCACATCAAAATCTACCAACAAGACTCTATGAAGAAAGGTAGCAGGACACTTTTTATACACTTTCTGGGCAACAATCGAATCACCCACTGGGGTAGAAACTAAGATAGGCTTAAGAATAATCTCAGGACTTATTTCAAAATTCACAGCAATTAAAGGTGTAATATATGAGAAACTGGATCCAGGATCCAACAAAGCATACACATCAAACTAAAATATATGAAGCATACTAGTAACAACATCGGGAAAGTCCTCCTGTTCCTAGAGGGATGGTAAAGCATAGAATCTATTTTGGTGCTGCCCCCCAGCATTGCTAGAAGAGGCGCCCTGGGCTGGGGCTGGGCGAGTCGCTGGAACTGGAGCATTAACAGTCTGAGTCTGGGTTTGAGGGCGATACTCAGGATGCCCTTGTCCATCTTGTGAACAATCTCTAACTCTATGAACCATGTCACCACACCAGAAATAACCCCTCTTCTCACCCCAACACTCACCCGAATGAGCGCTACCACACTTAGAACACAAGGGACAATTTCGCTTACTGCCAACACTGTACTAGGACCTGGATGCATATGACCTGCTACCTTGCTCCTGCCTACCTCTAAGCACGGGAGCACTAGCAGATGATGGTGTTGGCATAGATAAATGACCCTGAGGGCGAATCCCTCCCTACTATCTAGTCTGACCCTGTCCGTGCTGCTCGAACCTAGCTCTCTTATTCTCTCTCATTCTATCTCTCTCCTTAATCTTGTCTGCCTCAATCTGTTGGGCATGAGTTATTAGCCTAGAAAGATTCATCTCACTATTCAGCATACAAGACCTATACTCCTTAACCATATAACTAGACACTCCAGTCACAAACTTACTCATACTAGCCTAATTATCAGCCACTAAGTTAGGAGTATACTTGGCCAACTGATTGAACTTTAGACAGTACTCCCTAACAGTCATAGAGCCCTGTCGCAGGTTCATAAACTCTTCCAACTTCGCCTCCCTCAACTCCAAAGGGAAAAACTTATCCAGGAATGCATCCTGAAACTCTTGCCAAGTTGTAGGGACAGCTCCCTTACCTATACCTTTCCTCCAAGAAACAACCCAATCATAACAAAGGTCTTTCAACCTATACGTAGCCAACTCCACACTATGTTCCTCAAATACATGCATCACCTGAGTATCTTTCGCACCTCCTCTAAAAATAATCGTGGATCCTCATCAGACATAGACCTATAGAATTCTGGTGGATTCATCTGCAAGAAGTCACGGATCTTGAAAGCAGCTGAATCACCTCCCTGCTACTGTAGAGCCATGGCCAGGTTAGCCTGAACATTTGCAGTAACAGCTTGGGCCAGCATTGGAAAGGCAGCCCGAAATTCAGCATTAGACATATTTTCATTCAATGGGTCAGCGGGTTGAGGTTGCTGACCATCATTATTTATTCTCTCTCAATGTGGAGGCATATTTCTGAAAAAGGAGAGCACGGATCAATAGCAGAGAGAGACACTTTAAGCACGATAGACTTCTGAAAGAAAGAATCATATTTTTTCCTAAAATGTCTTGTAGCCTCTTGCTCATAGATGTGGTGCACTGCACATCAATGATCAAGACTCTACTAAACGCGGCTTGTCAGACTCCCTAGGACACCTAAAAACCTTAAGCTCTGATACCAAGTTTGTAACGCCCCAAAAAATGGGTCCTGGAGCATCACACGGTGCTTGAGGCTATGAGTAGTCCCAAGCTAACCCTTTGAGCCATTTTCATTCAGTTCAACACAAATCAATGGGGTTCCGATAAATAATCCTCAAATATCAACAGAGTAATCATCATCCAAGAATAAAAGAATTTCAGAAAGATAACAAAATACGACTTATATAGTCAACTCCCAACATCTATACTAGTTTGACAAGCCTCTAAGAAAATCAATAAAACCAGCGAGCCATTGAGACATGCCCCAACTGACTCATACTCAGTTATAAAATGTAAATAATTCCATAAAACCAACATCAGATATCATATCCTCAGAGCATGAGGACTCACCACAACAGAGGATGTAGAACAGTGTGCCCGAAGAATCACTGTCAAACCTGGAACTGAGCACCTGAACCTACATTCCGAGAAAATATAGCCCACATCCGAAGATGTGGATTAGTACCATGGAAAGGAACCAAATATGTGGGGGTGTATGCAGTTTTATAAACATCATCATCATAAATATTTATAAGAAATATGCAGGATGTATGAAAAACTCACATAGCCCGAAGAAAATCATCATAATCATGAGAGGATGAAATAAGTACAATAACAGATTTGAGTCATCATATAATTTGTCAATCACTTTCAATTCATCAAGAATATCAATTATCATAATGTAAATATCATTTAAATCTTTCGAAAGAATAACTTTCACAATTCCACTTTCAAATCACTTCACCATTCACCATAGACACAAGGACACAAACACACACTAGGAGATCCTATAACCGACATAAACCATGTGAGCTACATGGAGTCCAACATACAACCCACGTTGGGGAGAGCCATCCTATCCTTACCATCGGAGTAGGACTATCGATATCAAATCCACACAAACTAGTGATCACTATATAAATCAGCCTCAGGCTCACTCCTATGGGGGCACGTAGTTCTAGGGAAGTAAGGTCGCTTTATACCTCCCACTCGGTGCTAAATATTTCTCCTGGACTTAGCTCAGATCATTTCAAAGATAATCCACAACAAAACAATTTCAGTAATATATAATTATACATCGGGAGCCATCATGCTTCCCATCTACCAAAATCAACCACGTTGTGGATTTATTTCACACTCGAGTTCAAAACAACTCCATTAAGACCAAAAGGTTAAATCATTCAAAATATCTCAAATATTAAATATCAACGTGCTTATAACACACACTTTCTCAAAAAAACACAATTTCCAATGAGGATTCACGACCTAAATATCAAAATCATGATAAATATCGTTCAAGATTGATGCTTTATATCTCCACACATGTGAAATTATCTTTTAAGATAATAAACATCAAGATTTCATAATAATCATCATAAGATATGGGTTCATGCATCAAATTTGTAAAAATCAAATAAAAATCTTGCCTTTGTAAAGAAAATTACTTTTGGGCACAAGAACGAAAGAGAGTTCTTGTTGAAAAACCCCATATACCTTGAATGATGAACTTTAGATCGATACTCATTTTTGAGATGTTAATCGTGTCTTTGAATGATGGTTCTTGGAGTTCTTGAACTAGGAACTTGGAATCTTGAATAAATTTGCAGAATTAATGGTGAACTTTGGAGGTTCCTAAAGTTGGATGTAGGAGCTTAGGGTTTACTTTTTGAGGGAATTTAATGAAATATAACATATAATGCTTCTAATAGGCTTTAATATAGGGTTTGGATGGATTTTAGGTGAGGGGGAATGACCAAAACGCCCCTAAAAATCAAATAATTCTCGAATCTGTCCTTTGGTGGACTGTTTTGATAGTTTGAAGTAGATCAACCATAACGTTTTACTCCGATATCCAAATTGGATGAAACCAATTTCATTAGTAAGAAGATTCTCATATCTTTCCGTTGATATATAGTATATCACCAAGATCATTGTGTATGAGGAGTTATGATCATTTGAAGTTGATCCAAAAATTCACTTTTGATAGGCTAAAGTAGATCGACCATAACTTTTTGCTCCGATAGACAAATTAGATGAAACCAATTTCATTGGAAAGAGGACTCGCAGAGCTTTTCGTTGATATATAGTATATCACCTAGATCATTATGTACAAGGAGTTATGATCATTTAAAGTTGGAGCCAAGAAACGCCAGGCCTCAGTACTTTTTCCTGCATGTTTTACTGTTCACTACTATTCACGGTTCGATCGGAATGTTCATAACTCGTCGCTCGGGTGTCCGTTTTGGATGATCCACATATCGCTTGAAAGCTTATCGATACTATACGAAATGGTGGGTCATAATCTAAGACATTCTGCACGAAAAAATTATTATTCATTCTAGAAGATAGAACCAAATATGTTTACGCACAAAATTTCAATGAAAAATTTCCCGGGGTATTACATCACATACAACTGTGGATTTATTTTAAGAAGATATCAATTATAATTGAATTATATCATATATTATATGAATAGTTAACTTCACACATATTTATAAAAAAAAAATAATTATAAAAATAACATTACAAAACATACTAAAAATAGGAGTTAGCGATGGATAATTTATGTTTCTAAACAATAAAAAATTCATTACTAATTTTATTTAACGATGAATTACGTTAAATTCTTTTAGCTCCGAACTATTTAACTATTTATAATGGTGAATTTTAGAATATCTTTTTTAATGTGTATTTATAAAAATAATTGAATTTATCCAGAATAGATATCATAACTAAAAGAGTATGGATAATTACTCAAGGAATTACATCCAAAGCCACAACTCAAGCCAAAAGTTTTAAAAAATCAAGGTTCGGTGAGTGGATATTTATTATCATTATATCAATTTTGTAGTTCCTTCGGAAAGCATTGACATTGATGTCGAATACGTATCAACCATAATAACTGTATTAATACATTTTGAAAGTCAGTAAAATGTTTACCAAAAAAAAAAAGAAAGTCAGTAAAATAAATTATACGCAAAATTACTATGAAGATTTATCTTTCATATACAATTTCCATATTAATTTTTAGGGTTTATTGCTACTCTTTAGCTTATGCAATTGCACATTTATAAACTTATATTATAATCAGGGACGGAGCCAAGCCTTGTTAGGGGGTTCGGCCGAACCCCCTTGACGGAAAAATACATACTTATATATGGTTGAAATTATTTTAATTTATTTATAGTAGGTGTTGAACCCCCTTCGACTAAGTTTACTTCGATTATTGAACCACCTTAGTTGAAATCCTGACTTCGCCTCGGATTATAATCAATATGTACAATTTTATACATATTTACACACAAAAAATTAATTAACGTATAGTAATTTAGAAAGAATAGTTGAATCTATTATATAGAATAGGAAAAGCATAGTAATGACACACATAAGTATCACACAATTTCAAGTTTGAAAATTATTTAAAACAAAAATTTTGAGAAAAAAGACCAGTTCAGCTTTTTGATATCAACAAAGGGAATTCAAACTCAAATTCAAATTAAAATATCTTATCATAATCATACTATCACAATATTTGATTATTTAAATAAACTTAAACATGAATATGTATTTTGAATTATTATTGTTATTATTTTTAAATGGAAAAGTAAAAATAATTAGAATTGTATTGATTAAAATGTCATGTTTATAATATAAAATTAAAAAATAAAATCAAAATATTCTGAATCAAAATTAAAATTAAACAAAATTAACAATATCACTTCCTTTATTGTGTATGTGTATTACTTTTCTTTTTTCTTTTTATTCCCTATCTAGTGTTTGGCATCTATATTATTGGAACTCGATTAATCTGGATTCGTGTGCGTAAGGTCCATTTGGAGGAGGCACCCCCTATCAAGAATTTTTTCATATCCAAAAATCAAATATGTGACCTCTAGTTAAAAAAGGAGTAGCTCCAGCCACTGTACCATATTTTTTAGTGGTTGTATTACTTATCTTCATCGAAGGACCAACTTATCTATTCATTCTAGACAATCCAATAGTGCATATTTGAGTAAAATTGGATATACTTATTTTTACTGAAGGTAAAATATTAAATAAAAATTAGAGAAAATATTAGAGTTTTTGAAATTTTATTATATAAGGATGAAAATGAATAAAGTTAAACCATTACAGAAGTAAAGATGTGTGAGATGTCAAAACGATAAAATAATATGTTAAATTAGAGTGGAAGAAAAAACTCCTCAAAATTAAGAGGGGAATTTCAATTAAAAAGAAAATTATTTTTCATGAAAATCATATTTTCTTGCTTTTTTTTTCTACATCTAATATAAGATTTAAAAAAAAAAGAAAATTATCTCGCGATCAATAGTAATAATAATCAAATCGATGTTTTCCTTTGTCTTTCTCTTCCCTCTCTATTTCCTAATCTTGTGTCGCCACTACCATCCAAACGATTGTTTTAAAATGGTAGATAGACTGTAAAAGTCAAAAGATCTGCACCTTCAAAAATTATTCTTAAGAGATTTAATTTATTTTCTCCTCCAATTCTATATCACTTTGACCTATTGACAAAAAATTATTTATTCCTCCCTTTTCCTTCAAAAAGATCAAGCGTAAAACAATTTTAAAGTCATTAAATAATTAATAAAATGGTGTCCCTTCAAGGAGATTTGATAAAATTGAAAAGATACAAATATTAAGTAAAACTATCGTCCTCTTCTGAAAAGTCATAGGGAAAGCTAATGGAGTAAGTGACATGCTTATAAAGAATCTAATTTAATTCCTTATAAACACATAAAACTCATTTTAACTAGTAAAACAACATAAACAAACATAGAAATGATGTTGTGACAACTAGGAAAAGAAAAATTCAAAATTTATAAGATAAAAATAAAATTTTAAAAGAGATCGATGTTAAAATCGCAAATGAAAAAATTATCAACACATCAATTAAATCTCTTTTAAATAGAAAATCACATATAATTTATTTATATCAAAGAATCAAAAATTATAAGTTCAATATAAATTTTTAGAGATGTTACCTTTATAGTCCTTACACTTTAGCAAATCAACAATCTTGATAGCAATATTATTGATCTGACTAACTAGCATCACGCGAACTTTTAAATTTTTATCCAATGATATCTTAGTGACATTCAAGCACGAATGTTGTCCAGAATTTTCACTGATCTCCACAACATCGTGAATATGGTGCAAATCTGACTATGACATCTCACGGGTCACAAAATTTATGGGTTTTAAAGATGTATTATGCTCTTGTTCGTCAGTGTATTGTTCAACAATTAAGTTCCACACTTGTAGTCCATATTTTTTTTGAGATGAAGGGACTAAGACCTTAGAATTCTCTCCAGATTGGACCATCAACTCACGTGCATCCACATCACCTATTGCATTATTGTTTGTAATAATTTGTTGCTACTGGGAATCAACATTTGACACAACAAGCTCAGCAACATTGTTATGGACCTCAACATCTGTACGGGACCTTGCGAACAAGTTTTGTTGTTGGTTCTTTTCATGAGGTCTTCGATCTCCATTTTCCTATCCTCTCTTCTCAATCAAAAATCCTCTCATATTCTCTTGAAATTTTTCTTCAATAGCTTCTTCACAACCTTCACCACCTGTATTTTAGATAGTATCTAGTTTCTTTTTTAATATCAAACAACATGTACCTTCATCATGTCCTTGGTGTTTGCGCAAAAATTACATAGAAGGGTAGATTATCTTAAATAATTTTATGGAAACTCCCTACAAGATTACCAGTTTTATTGTCCAAATATCAAAATAATATTTCCTTTAAAAGTTTTTTCAGTAGGTCTGGAATCACCTTAATTCTAGTGGTGCTCGGTCTGGACTTACCTTGTGTTGCTTTATCTATAGCTATTGGTATTCCAACTGTTTCTTCTATAGACAATAATAACCTCTTAGCAAATAGATCTAGAGCCAAGTTTGGCAAAGAAATCCACATTGCTTCCTTAGTCGTTTCTTCTTTGTAGTTAAAATCGATAAACCACGAGAATGTCCTATATTAGTGATCCTTTCCATTGTAAGAAAAATATTTCACTGATTTTGCAAAAGCAGTCACATAATCATCATATTGATCACATGCACCTTAGCAAGAGTTGTCATGGTGCCAATGAACCAATTAGACAATGACCCTTGATTTTGAGATGTTTCGATAGCAGTGTCCTTAGGTCCTTTAAACTAGTGCACCTAAGGAAAGTTTAATCACAATTGCTTGATGCAACCCTTCCTCGATAGCAAATGCTTCTCTTTTCTCCATTGTAAACTTGAGTGTAGGTTCACCATGAATATATTCAATTGGTTTTAGTTGAGTTCTCGTAATATTTTGCAAAATCACAATAGAATTTCGTTAACACAGAGCTTACAAATGTTCCTATTGAAGTTGATGATCCTTTAGAGGAATACTTTTCTGCAGAGGATATAGAATTTTCTAGCACTGATATAGATTGCAGCCTTCTATGGTTCAGTCTACCTCACAAAACACGGCAGCATCTGATGATCAAGTTAAAGTCCCTTGCACCTCTATTCCACTGTCCTCTTCTCCTGTAATATTTTCTCTAAGAAGAACATCTAGGATGTCCAGGCAACCTATTTGGCTAAGTACTATGCTACTTCTAAGGATGGAAAGAACTGCAGATATTCCCTGGAAAACTAGCTCTTCTATGATAAAACTTCAAGGTCATTTCATAGCTACTTAAGCAAATTCTCCACCTTGGTTGAACCACATACTTCTAGGCAAGCTTCATTAGATTCAAGATGGGTCGAGGACATAAAGCTATAGATTCCAACACTTGAAGAAAACAAGGCCTAGAAGTGGTACCTTTACCTCTTGGAAAGAATGCTGTAGGATCCACGTGGGTGTATAAGATCAAGTATCAATCTAATAAAGAGTTAGAGAGATTCAAAGCTAGATTTGTAGCAAAATGTTATAGTCAACAAGAAGGTTCGGATTATCATGATACCTTTTCTCATGTGTCTAAGATGGTTACAGTTAGAAGTGTAATTTATTGTAGTAGCTTCAAAAGGTTGGTTTCTATATCAGATGGATGTCTACAATGCTTTCTTACAAGGTGATCTAGATGAAGAGGTTTACATAGAGATGCTGGAAGGTTTCAAACAACAAAGAGACACAAGAGTATGTATATTGTTGAAATCCTTATATTGTTAAACAGGCTTCCAGATAATGAAACCTGAAACTTACTAATCCCTTGGTAAATGATGGTTTTGTTTAGAGTGTACATGACTATTCCTTGTTTACATTGAATAAATAGAAAGACATAGTGATAATTTTAGTCTATGTTGATGACTTACTCATCACTGGTAGCAGTTCCTCATTGATATTGATGCTAAGGAGGTTTTACACAAGAAATTTAAGTTGAAGGACTTAAGTGAGCTTAAGTATTTTTTTGTATTGAAGTTCTAAGATCAAGCATAGGTGTTTTGTTGAACCAGAGGAAATCTATTCTGGAGCTTATCTCAGAAATAGGTCTTAGAGGTTCTAAGCCTGCTTTCACTTTATAGGGCATAATCTCAAATTGACTACGATGGAACATGATCATGCAAATAGTTGTCCTGAAGATGCAATTTGGACCGATATTACCTCTTATCAGAGGCTTGTTGGAAAATTGATGTATGCTACTATTACCGGACCTGATATTAGTTTTGTTGTTCAGACTCTTTGTCAGTTCATGCAAAATCCCAAAAGATATCATTAGGAGGCTTCTACTAGAGTGGTTGGATACCTTAAGGTTACTATTAGTCAATGCATTTGGTTAAAGGCTTAACCTGCTAAGACTCTTTTTATTGGTATGATTCAAATTAGGCAGCCTGTCTTAATACTAGGAGGTCTGTTACTGGCTATATAGTGAAGTTTGTAGATTCCTTGGTCTCATGGAAGTCCAAGAAGTATTAGACAGTGTCCAGAAGCTTAGCTGAAGTTGAGTACAGAAGCATAGCTTCAGTGATTGTAGATGTGATTTGGTTGGTTGGTCTGTTGAAGGACTTGGATGTACCTCTCACTAAACCTATCAAGGTAATCAGTGATAGTAGATCAGTTATTCAATTGGCTGCAATCCCTGTGTTTCATGAGAGAACTAAACATATAGAAATTGATTGTCACTTTATTAGAGACAAAATCAAGTATGGTTTGGTTCAAACTTAGAGGCGGAACCAAGATTTCAACTGAGGGGGTTCAATATTCAAAGAAAAATTAGTCGAAGGGGGTTCAAAACCTACTATAACCACATAAAAAATAATTTTAATCATGTATAAATAGTATATTTTTTCGTCGAAGGGGGTTCGGCCGAACTCCCTAAAGGAGGCTAGCTCCGCCTCTGTTCAAACTCATGATCAAGTGTCTGATTTACTTACTAAGTTTCTGTCAACCTCAAGATTTGGATTTGATGGGCAAGCTTGGTGTGCTTAATATCCTGCACCCTTCAGCATGAGGGGGAGTAGTGCAAGCATAAGATAGACGAGGAAGTAGGTTTTTTACTGTTCCATTGAAATAAAATAGTTTTTACTATTAATTCATAGTTTCTATTTTTACTATGCAAGTGAGTGAAAGTGGGAGTTTGATACGGGTACAATCATGAAGATGGACATTTTTTATTGTGTTGAATGCAACCTACGGAGTGTACGAGTTGGAGTGTGAAAAGGGCTCAAAAGTCGTCCCTCTATTGCACTCCATGGGAGCTATTTTGTTCATTTAACACTAAGAGGCACTTTTTTTATTTTGCCTATTATTGTAATAAGTCTATAAATAAAACATGTTAGGATTTATTTTATTTGGTTGCTGAATATAGATGTAAGAACACTTGAGAGAAGCCTCTTTAGGCCCAAAACTAGGGCATGGCAAGTGTGGAAACACTTGTGAATGCGTATTTCTTGGAAACGTCGGTGTTTGAGTGGTGGAATCCCTCTCATGTCTTCGTAAGAGTGTCGTGTTGCTATTGTAAGCTCTAAGGGTCCTTAGATGGAATATGTCTATGGGTTCTTGGATCTTATTGTAGTGTATGTCTTACTTCCTATCTTTACATTTGATGTTTTAGTTTGTGTTGTCTAGTAAACTATTGGTTCTTGTTGTTCTTGTAATCTTATAATTGTTGATTCTTGTTATCATAGTGTTGTTTCTTCCTACCATATTGTTAATTATCTCTTGTTGTTGTTGCTGTTTTTAGGTGTCAAATAAACCTACATATCTTGTATTCTTGTTGTCATTGTCAAATCCAAGAGAGGTCCCCATTTGGTCTGCAATTTGTTGTAATTTGTGATTATTTTGGGGTGTGATTTCGTGTTCCCTTGTTTTGTCCTGTATTATTTGGTATCAAAGTCGAGTTTGATTTCGTTCCTATGAAGTCAATCTTGGGTTTGTTACTTAGAAAATTGAAAAAAAAAAAAAACTGAAAACTGAAGAAAAAAATTCCAGAAAAGTTGAAATATTTTCATTTTTGTCTCTTGGCCGAAAATTGTGTTCTTGTTGTCTTGGCCGAGATTTGTTGGTTGTGTATATAGATCTAGTAGTGTTCTTGTTTGTTTTGTCGTTTCTAGTGTCAGTTTTCTTGTTCACTAATATTTTTTAGTCTAGGTCTAAACTTGAGCTTAAACTTTTTGAAAGTTGTTGTTGTGAACATTGTTGTGGCCGTATGGTATTGTTGTTGTTCAATCTGGGCCGTGTGTTGTATTGTGGATTTGAAGTTGGACGTTGGGTTGTTGTTGTTTGTTTTTGGAGATTTGAGGTTGAACATGTGTCATTGATGATGGAGAACCCAACATGAACCTTAGAATTTCAACATGAACCTTAGAATTTCAAGTGTTGTGTTCTTGGTGTTCTTCACCACCTTCATAACTTGTTGAAGAAAAAGTATTGTTTGATCTTAACACCAAGAAGAAAGAGAATGGTATTGTTGTTAGTGTTGAAGACTTTTTTCAACCACCCTTAATCCTTCTCCAACAATCTTCCAAGTTTTAAGGTCTTTCAAGACTTTTCCTACATAAAACAAAGACTTTACAATCACTTCCAACAACCTTCCATGATTTAAGGACCTTGTTTTGTGGGAATAGTATTAGCCAAGTCAATACTTTTGTTTGAAAATTGAAAAGAGTTTCAAGACTTGTAGTTTCCCTCCATTAACCAAATCTCAACCATCCAAATTGAAAATTGACCAAGACTTCTAAATTGAAAAATAACAACTTGTTTAAAAACCACAACCAATACGTGGCTGCCACATTATTATTTACTGTTCACACGATAATTTTAAGCTCAAATTTTGATCTCTTAAGTTTCAATTTGTTGTTTTCTAGTTTCATTTGTTGATTCTAATACCAACTTACAAACTAGTGACCATTTACTAGATTGTGAATTGGTTTTGGAAATCGTTCTTTGTGTTTACGTCCTTGTGTGTTTCTTTTCTTATTCTTTGGAGTTGTTGTAAATGTTTGGTTCTTCTCTCAACACCTCATGGAGTACAAGAAAGCTTACAACACTTGTGAGATTAAAGTGTGAGAAATCCGAGAGGCAAAGAAATAAAGAGAGAGTGTGAGGACCTTTCTTGTACAACTAATTTGTTTGTGTTTTGTAGGTAACTTCTTAGTGAGAATGAATAACAACGTTCCTAATGCTATCTTGGCCGGGAATAAAAATCAACTGATCCGAATGAGATTGAAGGCAAATCTCAAGATGATGAGAAAGCCGAGGTTCAAAATGAAGTTGTTATGTTCTTGGTTTCTTCTTATTTTGTGGGCTTTTTTGGAACCATTTTTATTTAGTTTGTGCCGTGAATTTGAGGTCAAATTCCTCTCAAGATGGAGAGGATGATACGGGTACAATCATGAAGATGGACGCTTTTTAGTGTTTTGAGTACAACCTACGGAGTGTATGAGTTGGAATATGAAAAGGGCTCAAAAGCTGCCCCTCTATTGCACTCCATAGGAGCCATTTTTTTCATTTAACACTAAGAGGCACTTTTGTCATTTTTCCTATTATTACAATAAGTCTATAAATAGAACATGTTAAGGTTTATTTCATTGGTTGCTGAATATTGATGTAAGAACACTTGAGAGAAGGCTCTCTAGGCCGAAAACTAGGGCATGGAAAGTGTGGAAACACTTGTGAATGTGTATTGCTTGGAAATGTTGGTGCTTGAGCGATGGAATCCCTCTCGTGTCTTCGTAAGAATGTGGTGTTTCTATTCTAAGTTCTAGGGGTCCTTCGATGGAATATGTCAATGGGTTCTTGGATCTTATTGTAGTGTATGTCTCACTTCCTATCTTTACATTTAATGTTTTAGTTTGTGTTGTCTAGTTAACCATTGGTTCTTGTTGTTCTTGTAATCTTGTAATCGTCGATTCTTGTTATCTTAGTGTTGTTTCTTCCTACCATATTGTTGATTATCTCTTGTTGTTGTTGCTATTTTTAGGTGTCAAACAAAGCTACATATCTTGTATTCTTGTTGTCTTTGTCGAATCCGAGAGAGGTCCCCATTTGGTCCGCAATTTGTTGTGATTTGTGGACTGTTTTGGGGTGTGATTTCGTATTCCCTTGTTTTGTCCCATATCATAGTTAGTTAGTTAGTTAAAGTGAAAGCTGATGCTAAGCTGTATAGTTGAGTTTCTTATAAGATTGTCTATAAATAGTGAGGTGTATAGATATTTTGTACAGTTTTCAATCAGAAAATGCAATGAAATAGTTCTTTTTCTTCTTCCCTGCACATTACTTTGTTCAGTTCCTTGAGCTCATCAATGGTGGATGAAACTCATCAATGATAGAATGAGCTTAGACATTCAAATTTTCTCAGATGTAACAAAAGTTACCGAAGAAAAATGTCAGGTGCATTCTTCCACAACTGAACATGGAAGAGGAGCAATCAAAAGACCATTTTTACCACAATGAAACGTGGGAGATAAAGATCAAAAGATACTCCAGCATGCAGCATTTCAATAGCAAATTTAATATTAAAATGCTATAAAAACCCAACAATATATTTTTTTAAAAAAAACAATCATTCAGCTAAATCAAAATTTGAATATAGTCAAGTAGAAGAAATAGAAAATTGTCCCAAATTTTCTAATACTACTTTATTGAGATTCACTTAGGGATTTCTCGGTTGATCAACACGCTTTTCCAGAGCTTTCCAATTGACATTGCTACGAAATTTCTGAGAGATGTAGAAGGAAAAAAAGAGTTAGATCATGAATATATCTAATTATCATATGAACTATATAGTCATTTTTAATGAAAAATATTTTTGATGTTTGATGATTAATGAACGATAACAATCTTTTGAAACAATATGAATTAAAGATTGAACATAATGTTATTTCATTGAATTATTGCTAAAAAAATATAGAAATTAGCAATGATTAATTAACTTTTATCAGTAAACAAAGTCTATCTCTAATCCTTTTAATTACTGAGTGTTTTGATAAGGATTTCCAAAACTAAAGGTTGAATAATGTCAAAATATTTATTGGTGAAAGTGATATGTCGAAATATTTTTGGGTGAAAGTGTTATAACATTAATTTTTCTTTTTTTGCTATAGATATAAAATTTTAAAATTAAATAGTTGTAGAAAGAATAACTTTTCAGACAAGTGTGATTAAAAATAGTTTTAACCAAAACATTTGGTAAAATAAAAATTTGAGAAAATAACTTTTATAAAATAATTTCCTTTTGCAGAATAACGGCAGTAAATGCATTCAAAAGTTACATAATTTATAACTTCAATTTTTTTAAAGACGTACCTAGAGATGACTTATGCACCCTTGTAAGACCAGGAACATTCATCATTTCCAGAATATCCTTTGGGTAACATTCTACGTGATCCACAAGTATGCAATATAATTTAATAACTATAATATTTTCAAATCAAGCCGAGGCACATGTAAATACAAGATGATATTAGACATAAGTGTAAATTTTAGTTATTCATGTTGCTCTATAGAAATAAATTAAAAAATTTAATTAATAGTAAAATAAACTTACTTTATTTATCAAGTTCTTGTAAACTTTTTATGAATTTGGCATGAAGATCCCCAGTCCACTTAATATTGTCCTTTGGCTTAACATCCTTGGTATTTTGGAGGTAGAGATGAGCTCTATCTTTCATAGCTTGCTTTTCTGAGAGCTCATTGTGTTCATCACATACAACTGTACAATTATTTTAAGAAGATATCAATTAAAATTGAATTATATCATACATTAGACTAGTTAACTTCACACATATTTATGAAATTTTTTAATTATAAAAATAACATTACAAGACATACTAAAAATAGGAGTTAGCGATGGATAGTTTATGTCGCTAAACAATAAAATATTCATTATTAATTCTATTTAATGATGAATTATGTCAAATTCTATTAGTTCCGAACTATTTAACGATATATAATGGTGAATTTGAGAGAATTTTTTTTCATAGTGTATTCATAATTGATTTATGCACAATAGATATCACAAGTGAAAGAGTAAGGGGTAAAAATACTTAGAGACGGGAATTATATCCAAAGCCACAACTCTAGCCAAAAGTTTAAAAGAATCTAGATTTGGCGAGTTGTCATTTCTTTTTTTGTAGTTTCTTTCGAGAGCATTGACATTGTTGTTGAAGATGTATCACTCATGATAACTGTTTCAATACATTTTCAGTAAAACAAATTATAAGCAATATTACTATGAAGATTTATTTCTCATATACAAATTCGATATTAATTTTCAGGGTTTATTGCCACTCTTTAATTTATGCAATTGCACATACTTAGGGCTGGGCATATTTTGGTTTAAACCGAAAAAACAAAAAAAAACTGAAATTTAATTATGATTTGGTTTTTTGGTTTTTCAAATTGGTTTCGATTTCAAATTCCAGAAATTTGGTTAAACGGTTTGATTTTTCGATTTACAAAAAGAAAATATGCATAAATCAAAAAATTAAAATTATATAAATAATATATTATAATATATATATATATAATTTAATATATATGTAAATATACTTTAAAATATAATATAATCTGATATAACATATAAATATATAAATTATAATCATTTGGTAACCCTAAATCATAATATACTGCTTTGCTTTAGACCCTAACATTAACGTGAAGGTTGCAGCGATGCTCAACCATCCTCAGTTCATTAGTTCATTTGAAATTTCAACATCGCCAACGAAAACCATTTGCTCAGTTCGTCACTGCCGACGACAGTAGTTGCCGAGTGCGGCCACTGCCATCACGCCAACGGCGATGACTCAGTGAGGTCTATATTTATGGTTATTTCATGTGTGTTGAATTAATTATATTTGGGAATGAAAAATATGTTTGGAAAAAAGATTATTTTTCTAGAAAAATCATCAATTTTAATTGCTCACTACTTTAATCTTTAAAATCGAAATAAAAATCCAAAATAACCGAACCGAATTTGTAAAAACCGAATACCCACCCCTACACATACTAATAAAAACTTATATTAGAATCAATATTTACAAATTTTATACATATGTACATAAAAAATTAAGTAACGTATATTTAGAATGAATACTTGAATCTATTATATAGAATAGGAAAAGCATAGTGATGACACACACAAGTATCATACCATTTCAAGTTTGAAAAATAGTTAAAACAAGAAATTTGAGAAAAAAAGGCCAATTCAGCTTTTTGATATCAATAAAGTGAATTCAAATTTAAATTAAAATATCCTATCATAATGAAATCATACTTTCACAATATTTGATTATTTAAATAAACTTAAACATGAATATGTATTTTGAGTTAATATTTTTATTATGTTTAAATGGAAAAGTAAAAATAATTTCAATTGTATTGATTAAAATTTCATGTTTATAATATAAAATAAAAAATTAAAATCAAAATACTCAAAATTAAAATAAAACAAAACTAACGATATCGCTTCCTTTATTGTGTATGTGTATTACTTTTCTTTTTTTTTTCTTTCTCTTTTTAATCTGGTGTTTAACATCTATATTTGAACCCAATTATTCTGAATTCGTGTGCGTGAGGTTCATTCAGAGGAAGCACTCCCTATCAAGAAACAAATCTGAGACCTTTAGTTAAGAAAGAAGTAGCCCCATTCGCTGCACCACATTCTTTAGTGGTTGTGTTACTTATCTTTATCAAATTACCAACTTATCTATTCATTCTAGACAATTTAATAGAGCATATTTGAGTAAAATTGGATATGCTTATTTTTACTGAAGGTAAAATATTAAATAAAAATTAATGAAAATATTAGAGTTTATTGAAATTTTAATATATATAAGGAAGAAAAAGAATAAAGTCAAAATATTATAGAAGTAAACATGCGTGAGATGTCAAAATGATTTCCCATGATAAAATAATATGTTAAATTAGAGAGGAAGAAAAAACTCCTCGAAATTAAGAGGAAAATTTCAATTAAAAAGAAAATTATTTTTCATGAAAATCATATTTTCTTCCTTTTTTTTCTACATCTAATACAAGATAAGATAAAAATTATTTTGCGATCAATAATAATAATAATAATCAAATTGGTCTTTCTCTTCCCGCTCTTTTTCCTAATCTTGTGTCGCCTCTGCCATCCGAAAGATTGTTTTAAAATGATAGATAGATTGTAAAAATAAAAAGATTTGCACCTTCAAGAATTATTCTTAAGAGATTTAGTTATTTTCTCCTCCGATTCTATATCACTTTGACCTATTGAAAAAAATTATCTATTCTTCCCTTTCTCTAAAAAAAGATCAAGTGTAAAACAATTTTAAGTTGATTAAATAATTAATAAATTAGTGTCCCTTCAAGGAGATTTGATAAAATTGAAAGGATACAAATTTTAAGATAAAACTATCGTCCTCCTATGAAAAGTCATATACTATTTATGGGGAAAGCTAATTGAATAAGTGGCATGCTTATAGTAAGGATAAAAATAAAGTATCTAATTAAATTCTTTATAAACACATAAAACTCATTTTAACTAGTAAAACAACATAAACAAACATAGAAATGATGTTATGACAACTAGGAAAAGAGAAATTCATAATTTATAAGATAAAAATAAAATTTTAAAAGAGATCGATGTTAAAATTGCAGATGAGAAAATCATCAACATATCAATTAAATCTCTTTTAGAAAGAAAATCACATATAATTTATTTATATCAAAGAATCAAAGATTATAAGTTTAATATAGATTTTTAGAGATGTTACCTTTATAGTCCTTACACTTTAGCAAATCAACAATCTTGATAGCAATATTTGATCTGAATAACTAGCATCATGAGAACTTTATCTATCATTAAAAAATAAGCAGTTGCCACTGGATTATCGCTATCAAAGCCATCTGCGATGAAATTGTATTGATAATATGTGGTAACCCTAATGAGTAGAGGGAGGATCAATTTATAGAGATTGAGACTTAATCTGGTACGTCGATCAAATAGATGGTGGATGACCAAGATCTATTCTTTATTAAATATTAGTTATAAACTTTATATTAATTTAACCATAAATAAAAAAAGGTGGAAAATCAAAATATACCACAAATATATCAAAATACATTGGTTACCAAAAGATATCAACCACCCTTTTTAAAAAAAATAAAAAATAAAAATTAAACCCCAAAAGAGAAGTACACGCAAAAGGGGCTAGACCTTACCTTACCATTCTTAATGAGGTAACAAAACCTAGACTAATCAACAAACGTGCAAAAAATAAGAAATAGATATTCTGGGATCACATAGAGTTTATGTTACACTCTATGATAATATTACAAAGAAAGATGCTTAAGTAATAAAAAAATATAAAAATGAATGAGAAGTTTGAGTTATCAATCATGAACTCCTTTTTGCAAATGTATGAACTACAAAGGAATGTTGGCCCATCTAAAGTACATTGATATATTCAATCCTTGCCTTCTTCTTCGAACCTGCTCAAAATCACTTGAAAATTTATCACTTCTTGAATTTGTTGGGTATTCTTAAAAGTTGTTGACAAAATCACTTGAAAATTCATCACTTCTTGAATTTTTTAGGTAGTCTTAAAAGTTGTTGACATGTCGCGTGATTTTGCTTTGTCAGTGGTGCCTTGGAACAAACTCCTCTGTTACTTTTTCATCCCAACTTCAATTTCTATCGTGATATATTTTGATCTTTCTATTTCTTTGTTGTCCAGGAGAGATATCAACATCCCTAGCTGCACTTGCAAAGCATATATCCAACATGTCTTCATCCTCAATGTCATCTTTTTTGGAGGTTTTCAAATCTCTTTGGAGACAATGTATCACTTCCCACCAATAGTTTGACAGTATGAATTGGAGAAAGGGAATTTAATACACCACTTGAAGTTTGCTTGCAACTTAATGAATAATTATGAAAAGGAATTTAATACTTTATCCACCTTTGAATATTATACAGGCATTGTAAGATTATTTGGATTAATTTGTGACCAACTTTATCTGAGAGAAGATGAAAAGGATTTGGAAGAGAGATGTCCTTTGGAGAAGAAGCTCGAGATCATGGAACATTCCTTGCTAGCTTCACATTAATGCAAGTAGGGAGAGCCATTTCAAATGCCTAAATATTTTTATGTGCCATCATGGTCCAGTCCTTGCCAATACTGTTATCCACACAAATTGATTTTGTTCATTGATTCATCACCAGTAGCATGCTTTTTTTTGATGGAATGTTCAAACTGAGTAGAATTAGAAGGAAACTGTAAATTATGAACTTCTGAATTCTTATCCATCAATTTCTTAGCGACATTCAACCATGAATACTGCCCAAAATATTCACTTCTCGCCACAACATCGTGAATATGGTCCATATCTGACTATGACGTCTCACCAGTCATCAAATTTGGAGGTTTTAAAGATGTATTATGATCTTTTTCATCAATTTGTTGTTAAAAATTTAGTCCTGGCTTGTAGTCCTTATTGAGTTTGATGAAGAGACTAAGACCTTAGAACTCTCTTGAGATTGAACCATCAACTCACGTGCATCCACATCACCTATTGCTATTATTTGCAATAGTTTGTTGCTGCTGAGAATCAATATTCTATGCAGCAAACTTAGCAACATTGTTATGGACATCAATATCTGAATGGGAACTTATTGGTTTTTTTCATGAGGTCTTCGATCACCATCTTCCCACCCTCTTTTCTCATTCAAAAATTCTCTCAAATTTTTTTGAAATTTTTCTCTAGTAGCTTCTTCTTCACAACCTTCGCCACCGGTATTCTGGATAGTATCTAGCTTCTTTTTCAATATTAAACATTTTCCTTCATTATGCCTTTGGTGTTTGCAAAAATTACATTATAAGGTTAGATTATCATAAACAATTTCCTGAAAATTTTCTAAAAGCTTACTAGTTTTATTGCCCAGTTAACTATTGAAATGTTATTCACTCCAAAAGTTTTTCAAGTCAAATATTGGTCTAGCAGTGCTCGGTATGGACTTACTTGTGTTGCTTAGCTATAGACAATAATGACCTCTTGGCAAAGAGATGTGGAGCCAAGTTCGGCAAAGAAATCCACACTACTGCCTTAGTTGTTTCTTATTTGTGATTAAAATCGATAGACAATGGGAATATCCTATATTGGTGATCATTTCCTTTCTAAAAAAAATATTTCACTGGTCTTACAAACGTAGTCACATAATTAGCATATTGATCGCACCTTAGCAAGAGTTGTCGTGGTGCCAATGAACCAATTAGACAATGACCCTTGACTTCAAAATGTTTTGGTAGCAATGTTCTTAGGTCCTTCAAATCTGATGTACCTGAAGAGAGTTTAATCACTATTTCTCGATGTAACCCTTCCTCGTTAGCAAACACTTCTCTTTCCTCCATTGTAAACTTGAGTGTATGTTCACCATGAATATATTCAATTGGTTTTAGTTGAGTTTTGGTCATATTTTGGGAAGCTTGTCTTTGATTTTGTAATCCAGAATATGATGTTTCTGGATTAGAAGTAGGGTTTAGTTCTCCCACAACCATAGACTGGGGAGAGATAGACGCGACCATTGCTTCCCTAAGTTTGTATCAGAGTTGGCTGGAGAGAGAATAGAGAGAGAGAGTTGCTTACCTAAAATTGTTATCAACCATCCCTAATTTCTCTCTTAAATGATATTTTTTTCTCATTTCAAATGAAAATATTAACTATTGAAAATAAAAATCTCTCAATATTTTTAATGATTTTCGATATATATTTCAATATTTAATTTTTAAAATTTTAAGAATAATTTATGTATAGTTCATAGAGAAATTACTTGGAACTTTTCTAAGAATTTTCGTGTATAAGTCTGGATAAAATCAATATCCCGCACAAGGATTACTTGTAAATATTTTAGTATATGAAATGTGCATAAAATATGGTACATATAATTAACTTACGTTATTTTTATTTGTTATGCGTTTAAAATATATATATAAACTTATGCATCTTTAATTTTTTTTTCCGTTTATATATGTTTATATGTAAGAAATTTATATACAAACTGATGTGAATCATGAATACGAGATTGTTCACTGAATTTGCGATTACATTAAAAATTCAGGGATATAAATAAACATGTTTTGTGCATGGATGGTGTCTAAAATATGCTAAATTCCACTAATTTAGGTGTATTTTATTTTCTGGGTTATGAATTTTGTATAAAAATTGATGTATCTTTCTACGCTATTAGTTGCTTGGCAAGTTGTATCATTCGTCAATAAATTCACATAGAAAGGTATAAAATATGACTTTTGTAGACACCTAATTTTGTCCCTCCCCTATCTGGTTGGACTGAACATTATATTTTGGATTTTGATTTGGTTTGTGTTTGTTTGCTTGATTGTTGCGTGTTATGTGGTTTATATATTCGTAGTGTCAGAATTAGTCGATACGCTCCACCAAGCGACAATGGTCGAACCACGAGATCGAGGGGTGCTTAACACCTTCCCCTCGGTCAACAGAATTCCTTAGCTGGAATCTCTGTTCGCAGATCAGTTTAAAGAGTCAAATCATTTTGAAAAGAATTTTTCAACGGTGACTTGGCACACCGAATTTATGTCAAGTGGCAACTCTGAGGTTTGAATGTAAAAATAATCCTTTTTTAGAACAAATCTTCATTTTTGTCACTTACTAATAAAAACCCTTTCAAACCATAAAATGAATCTTTTTGGAGTTAAAAAAAGGGTGTGACAATTTTCATAAAACTTCAGATAACAATTTTGTATCAACTGTGTAAGAAAAATTATTCATGAATTTGTTATTTTCTACAAAAAGAATTTAAAAAATCAAGAATGAAAAATATGAAATTCACGTTGATTAACGTATAAAAATATATGAAATTCACGTTGACTAACGTATAAAATTTGATTCACGGATAAAATTTATATTGTAAGAAAATAAGGAAAAAATAAATATTAGTGTATGAAAAAATTAAGAATAAAATGTGGATTTCAACAATCTGATCGAAGTGTATGCAATGAAAGCAATTTAAAGTAATTATTAATATCAATGAAAATAAAGTATGAAAGAACTAAGAAACGCATATGAGAGAAATTTATGAAAAGACAACATTATTAATTTTTTTGAAAGGATTAACTAATATAAAAAAAATTATTTAAGAAAATGAAAGAAGTAGAAATTTAGGATTTCTTATAATCCTTTTACCGTATTTTCTTTTTTTTTTTCTTTTTACTTTTATAAGTGGAGGATTTGAGTAAGAAAAAGTATAAAACAATAAGGAAAAAATTAAGAATTTATTATCAATCCTTTATTTAAGAAAATAGATGAGGGAGAAAGATAAATTCAAATATTTAAGAGAGATTTTAGCTGATATATATATATATATATATATATATATATATATATATATATATATGTATGTATATATATATATATAATAGTTTTTTTTTAAATATTTTTTAAAAAACTGCTAAATTAAAAACTTAATTCAACAAATATAAAAAAATATAGCTACAGTTTACAATAAATAATTTAAAGAGTACATACAAAATAATTTTTACATAAAATAATGGTAAATTGACATAATGTAACAATTTATGATCCAATTTGACATCAAATAACAATATTTAACATTTCTAGCCAAAATAAATAACCCATAAACTTTTTTTCTCTCTTTCTATGAATTGTTCTACAGTATGTATGAATCATTTTCCTGTTTTTTTGGAAAATCAAGTGATCTAAGAATCCTAAGGAAAAATGCACCAGTTTTTTGTTCCCCCATTAACGTGTATGCATGTGGTGCAAAAACAACTGCAAAAATGTGAAATGCTGCCTCGAAATGGATGCAACCCTTCGAGGAAATAACACACTGTTTTGAGAAAATGTATGATTGTTTGGATGGTTGTGGTTGTTCGAAAAAGACACACTGTTTCGAATAAATAGTGTTAGGAATCAGGCAGAAATAAAGCAAACCACAAGCAGAAAGAAAATAAGAACACACTGATTTACGTGAAAACCCTTACGAAAAAAACCACGGGCAGAGGTAGAGGATGTTTCACTATAATGAAAGGAGAGGAGTACAATGTGGATAATGAGTATTTTCTAGATACCCAAAACAACCCACTAAATGCACTTATATAATATGTGCATACAAAAAAGTCCTAGGCCCGAAAAACATAAAGGTCTATGGGCCTATCGGCCCGATCCCTGTGCTACCACCACAGACCCCATTGAAAATTACAAATATGGATAGCACTGCAAAAATTTCTGGGCCGGATCAACAAAATTCGGGTTACAACTCTAGCAATCTCCACCTTGACATGAATTCTAATTCAGAACTCAAATCCATTTCAAGACAAACTCTCTAACTCTTCCACAAAAACCCCTAAGGGCACATCTTAATAGCTAACACTAACCAAGTCCAAGAAATGCTCAAACTTGGCACTTGGTAGTGTCTTGGTCATCATATCAGCAAGATTATCATGAGTACTAACCTTTCTCACCATAATATCACAACGAGCAATAATTTCATGCACAAAATAAAACCGAACATCAATGTGCTTTGTCCTCTCGTGAACATCTGATCTTTCATAAGGAAGATAGCACTCTGACTGTCGCAACAGACTATAGTAATCTATAAGTCTTTGGCAAGTTCACCAAACATACCTTTCAACCAATATACCCAATTACTCCATCTCTATTTTACCTAAAATGCAAACAAATATCAGCAGATCCATGCAAGTATCTGAAAATCCACTTAACTGCTTTCCAATGTTCTTTGCTAGGATTTTCCATGTATCTGCTAACTGCACTGATGAAATAAGATAAACCTGGTTGTGAACACACCATCGCATACATAAGAGACCCGACAGCACTAGAGTATGGAACTCGAGACGTATAGTCACACTCATCATCTATTTTTGGAGATAAAGTGGTCGAGAGTTTAAAGTGAGCTGCCAATAGAGTACTTACATTTTGGCATTTTTCCTATTGAACCTGTGAAACACTTTTTTAATTTATTCTTTCTGACTCTAGTATAACTTACAATTCTTTCCATCCCTCAGAATCTCCATGCCATAAATCTTCTTTGCTGCACTTAGATTCTTCATATCAAACTCCTTACTGAGCTAGGTTTTAACTTTTACCTTCTCACTTATATCCTTTGCTACAATCAACATATCATCAACATACAAAAGAAGAGAGTAATCCACAGATATTCTATAGTCTGTGAGATAATAGTGTGGGAGTAATATTGTAGTAAGTTTGGAGAAATAAAAGTGTGTTGTTTCGTTTATAATGAGTAGTAGTCTTTTGACACTGTCAAGTTGTAATCACTATTATTGTATTCCTCCATTGAGTATTTTATTCACCCCGTTATAATATTTGGTGTCGTTGTTACTCTCTTGTTATTGATATTTTGTGTGGATATTATCCTGTGTGGGAATATTTATTTTCCCAACACTAAGAATGTGGAGGTGGAGTGGAATAGATTATTTGTGCAAATTCTAGGATGGAACAACTATGGTTTTGTTCATATTAAAGAGGAACTTGTTTCTAATAAATCTGGGTCAGGGGATGTGTTCTGAAATGAACCATGGCATGTGGTATATAGAGTTTGCAATTATGGCAATAGTAGTGTTGGGTTTGGTACTTGCTTTAGTAGAAGTGACGACGAGAGAGGACTTTGACCAAAAAGATTAATTTGAAGTTTCGAAGGGTTTTCATTATTAAGTGACAAAATGGAGATTTGTTTCGAAAAGAACTTTTTATATTTAAAACTCAGAGTCACCACTGGGCATAATCTGGTGTGACAAGTGACCTTTGGAAATCCTTTTCAAAACGGTTTTGACTCTATAACTGATCTATGAACAGAGATTCCGGTTAAGAAATTCTGTTGACTGAGGGGAAGTGTTAGGCACCCCTCAATACCGTGGTTCGACCACAGTCACTTGGTGGAGCGTATCGGCTAATTTGACATTATGAATATATAAACCACACAAAATCACACAAAACAATCAATCAAACAAACAAACAAAACAAATCCAAAATTATAGTGTCTAGTCCGATTATTACAATCCCGAAATAGAAAAATGTGAAAATATAAGCCTATTCTATTCTATGATAATTCTAAACTACACTCCCTTTCTTTCTTCACCCGATGTTTTGGGCCTTGATCGTGCGTCGTCTTCAAGTATATGGTACTTTAGGGCATTCCCCGAATAAATCAATACAAATCCCTTGGGGCATCCCCCGACCAAATAAATACAATAGATCCCAATGCATAAATCAAAACTATTCCATAAATATTTCATCATTCAACAATCACAAATCCTATGTTTTGTGTACCCCCTATCGCTTGCCTATCCTTACGACGGCCTATCTTATGCTACTATTATGTTCAACATAATGAATCAAAATTAATCCAAATTCAACGACATCCCTATCCATTTTATGTCAAACAATCAATTCAAATTACTTCATTAATCTCTGATTCCCATCCCTAAATTTATACATGACAATTTAAACATAAGAACAACTATCCATCCACATCATCATCGATTTCATGCTTACGACTACTTATTCAGGTAAAACAACACCAATTATCAACAAAATTGTTCAGTCAACAAATAGCGCACTACCACAACATCCATGCATTAAATATCATAAACAAGGAAGTCAAAAGAGTAAAGATTAGAAATGGACCTTCAAAGAATGAATTTTATTGAGAATAATGTTTAAGAAGGCCCGGACATAGAATCCCGAATAGAATACCTCAAAAACGAACTAAAATCCAACTCGGTATTTGAGAAATTACAACCTGCAATAGACCGCGATGAACAGACTGACCCACACAAAATGTACTACCCATATTGACTTATTTCAAAATCGATTTGGATAAAAATGGGTGACGCTGTTGTTTTTCGCCTGGACGTCATAAATCGATCCGAACCAAATTTAAAACTAGTAAAAAAAACTCAATACGAACTCCTAAATCGATAATTTTGAACAGAATTACGAATCTAAAACCAAAACTAGTTTGACCCAGAATAGGAATTGTGAAAACAAACCACGCACAAACCCATTTTCGATCCGACGAAAACAGACAACCCCCTCCCGAAATTCGGCGAGCTGATCGGGTTTCCCCTCACTTTTTATTTATTTTTTTCTCAGTTTTTGATCTCTGATCTCCCTCTTTTGCACATGATTCACTCTTGTTCCGGACTATTTTTTATTCTCAATAGTTGGTTGCGTGGATGGTAGTGTGGATTTCACTCCAGTGAGGGTCCTTTCTCGGTGACAGTGGTGTGTATATGTGATAGTATGTGTAGTTCTCTTGAGACCAAGAAAAAGGAAAAAGAAATGGAGCATGTATGTGATGGGTAAGGTCCTCCGTGAGAATGAGTGTTGCTGTGATGGTGGAGAAGAAAAGAAAATTCTCCACTGTGTGTTGTGCGTCTATGGTGAAGAAGCCATTGAGATTATTCTGTGTGGGTGTTGAGAAACTGACGAATTTTTGAGTGTTCTTCTGTGCCCATGGTCAAGTGAGAGTGGTGAGTATATGGGTCTATGTGTATGAGAGAATTGTGCCCCCCTCTAATTCTCCTCCCTCAATTTGGTATTTTTTTGAAGTATATAAAAATGGAAAATATCCCTATGAGCTATATCCCCCAATTCTCGTGGGCCCCTTTTTTTTTTTTTTGTATGTGTAATTTGTTATGGACAAAGAAGGAAAAAATGTGAGATGGAAATGGGTGGGGTCATGTGGGTGGTTAGGATAGGGGTAGGGTGTGGATGAGGTGTAAAAATTAGTTGGGATAAGGGAATATTTTGGGATTGGTAATTTAATTTGTTAGGATTTGTTGTATTTATTTTCTTGTGTCGAAAGTATAGAATGGGTGAGGGTACAATAAAGTGAGGTAAAAATGAATAAAATTGGACTTGGGAGGGACAAAATTAGGTGTCTACAGCAAACACAGAGGCAAACGAAGATACCATGCCATGATTTTATACACAAATGATCAAACAATGAATGACATGATAAGCACCACAGAAGAGTTCCTATGAACATGCTTTCTAACGCGTTAAAGCATCCAACGAGTAAATAGATAATTAAATTGCATCGTTTTAGGTACTTACAGGTGAGCAGAAATAAGAAATAATAGAAATAATAAAGACGAACACTTGTGAGAATACGATGCGGGGATCCCACTAAGTCTCCCAGAAAACCAAAGAAGAATATCTAATTCCTTTTGCATTAAAATAATCAATGATTTTTGTTAGGAGATTAATGATTGTGTCACTTGTCCGTTAACAGAAAAGAAGAGTTGTTTATATAGTGGGAGAGTAGAGAAGTAAAAGGTGAGGAATAGGTAATAAAATCAATCAGTGTCGATATGAAAGGAAAATAAAATATTTGTAAAATCAGTCAGTAAGTTAATCAATTTAGTGGGCGAGAGAAATGCTATTAAGAAAACTTTTTCCTTTAAATAAGTGATCCAATTAATCAAAGGGAAAAGTAAAAAAGGTAAAAGAATATTCAAGAAAAATTCAAATATGTGGATTGAATCCCCAAGAGGAACAAAATATGTAAAGTTACCATACATGTATACACACAATCTGTCAAGTATACGTAAAGAAAAATAAGAAAGCTCACACGAAAAATTTCTTCCATAAATATGTAACCATGATGCCATTATTTTGTTTAAAAAAATACAACAAACCAATCGATAAACATATTCTCATTCACATACAAGTTATAAATATTCAAGTAATATTTACTAAAAATGACTCAAAAGAAAGGAAAAGTTGTCTCAATTTTGACAAGGAAACTGAATAAATTAACATCATACCAAATAAGAGAATCTTCAATTAGTAAAACATCTATTTATGACATTAAATCTCATAAACCAAATATGACAGAAAATAATAAAGTGTCAGTGTAAGGCAAAGTAAAAATCAGTCACGTAATTATCCCTTCAACAATAACCCAATTCACATCAACATGTCAACAGTCCATCTCACTATGTAATAATTATGAAACTTTCAAGACATGAGTATATGCTAAATTATTTCTATTGCCACAATTGATAGAAATTGGGGTTCATCACACTTGACAATCTAAACAAGTAGTAAATAACGAATTATAAAGAATCGCACCAAAACATCAATCGGACTCCGTCAATTTTAAACCTTAAACTTTGTCAAATAAAATAAAAGAAGAGGATAAGATTAATCAGACATGCAACTTCAACATGTAAACAAACCTGTGGATGGGTTATTGATAGCCCATCTTTCTTTTCAAAAATGGGTCAGTGGTGTAGAGAAGGTTGGTGGTGGGTGGATGGCGGAGATGACTTAGGGTAGCGACGGTTGGTTCGCAGAAGAGGTTGGAGAGCAGGGGGGTCTCGTGGTGATGTTGGAGAGGCGCTGGCATGCTAGTTCATCGCTGGAAGGGGAAAATAGAGGGAGAGATGGTGATAGAGGCGGTGGGGGCTCGTGGCGCGGCGTTGGCAGCGGCGAGGATGGACGACGGGACATGAAAAAGAGAGCTGTTGTCGCTTCTCGTTGTTGTTTTGCTAGAGACGAAACTTTCTCCGGTGGTTGAGGCGGCGGTGGCTCGTGGTGACATTAATGGTGAACGAAGGAACGACGCCAGAGCAGGCTGGTTGTTGGCTGTTGTTCGATGGCGTAGGGGATGATTTTTCTAGAGGGAGAAGAGAGAGAGGTTTGTGGAGAGAGGGAGAGAGAGGCAAAAAAGAGAGGGAGGTAGAGGCTGATGGGAATTAAAAATTAGGGTTAGGTTTGGTTTTGGTTATATAAAAGGAAGATAAATGAGATTTAATCTCAATCATTAGATCAATCTTGATCAACGGCTGACATTTAAGCTTATATGGAATTAAAAATGTGACTAGGATCATAATAGATTAGGCTAAAATTGATGTAAATATGGCTAAAATTGACATGAATAAAATGTAAATTGGCTAGATTTGTAATAGATAAGGTAAAAATTAAGCTATAAGATAAATAAATTAGCCAAATTGATTTAAAAAATAGGTCATTATTTAAATTAAAGTAGAGATAATAATATATATTAATTAAATAATAAATAATAAATAATAACATTTATAATAACGATGTTAATAATAATAAATAAAAATACTATTATAAATAAATAGTATTAAATAATGAAAACTAGACAATATGTTTTGAGAAAAAATGTGAGTGTGCACAATTATGTGAAAAAATAATTTAATAAAATTACACAAAATATCGTATTTAAAAATTATAAAATGATGCTAAAAGATAATAAAATAATTTATGCATTTTTTTGAATTATGAATGTGATATGTCAGTACATATTTAATATAAAAAATGATGTGTAAAAATATTGATAATTAAAATTAAATAATTTGATAAAAATAATATCCTAAAACTGATATCGGGAGGTCAAAATTGGGTGTCAACACCCATCACATGTCTGGGGGTATGTCTTTGAATGATCACCTAACTTTATTTAAGGAAATCGTCTCTGATTTAGAGACTCTAGAGGTTAAGTACAATGAGGAAGATTTAGGGTTAATTTTCCTATGTTTGCTGCCTGCATCATAATCGACCATTTATATAGTCGTGATACACTAACCCTAGCTGAAGTCTATGATGCGTTGTTCTCTAAGGAGAAGATAAAATATCTTGTGAATGGGTCGGTGACTCAAGGAGATGGTCTCATTGTTCAAGGAAGGAATCATGAGAGGAACTCTAGAGGTGATGACAACAATAGGTCAAAATCTAGAAACAGAAACAAAACCTATAATTACTGCCAGAAGAAGGGCCATATCAAATCTGAGTGTTATAAGTTACAGAATAGAAATAAACGGGAAGCTGAAAACTTGAACGGAAAACAACCAGAGAAGTCCGGTGAAGTCAATTTTATTGAACTTGGAAGTAGTGATGGAGAACTCTTGGTAGTTTCTGATGGTAACTCCAAACCCTGTGAGAATTGGATTCTTGATTCAGCTTGCACATTTCATATGCGTCGCAATTAGGATTGGTTTACAATATAGGAAATGGTCTCTAAAGGTGCTATGTTGATGAATAATAACACACCTTATAATATAGCTGGTATTGGAATAATTAGGATTAAGATATTTGATAAGGTTGTGAGGACACTTGTTATTGTGCGGTATGTCCCAAACCTGAAGAGAAATCTTATTTCCTTGAGTACCCTTGATTCGAACGGATATAAGTACACTAGTGAAGGTGGAGTCCTAAAGGATAGTAAAGGTGATCTTTTTATGATGAAGGGACAGAGAAAAACTGCTAATTAGTACGTCTTGCAAGGCTTTATAGTTATTGGTGATGCTATTGTTTTTACTTTCTCTCTATCAGATAGTGGTGTTGCTAAGCTTTGGCATATGCGTCTAGGACATATGATTGAAAAAAGGATGGCTGATCTAAGTATGGGCGGCCTTCTTGATAGCTAAAGTATTACCAAATTTGAGTTCTGTGAGCACTGCATTTTTGGGAAGCAGAAGAGAGTCATATTCACTAAAGGCATCCACTCTACTAAAAGCACACTTGATTACATTTATTCTGATCTGTGGGGGTCTTTCTAGAGTACTTTCTAGAGGATGTGCTAATTACATGTTGACTATTATTGATGACTATTCCAGTAAAGTTTGGGTGTACTTCCTTGGGAAAATAATGATGTATTGCCTATTTTGAAGGAGTGAAGACTATGATTGAAATACAAACAGGGAAATAGGGAAAACGCCCTCGGACTGAAAATGGTTTAGAGCTCTATTCTAATGAATTTAATGCTCTATGCAAGTCAGAAGGAATTGTGAGGCACTTAATAGTTCGCCATACTCCGCAGCAGAATGGTTTGGCCAACGAATGAATAGGACTATAATAGAGAAGGTACGTTGTACTATCTCTAATGCTGGTTTACCCAAGTCTTTTTGGGCCGAAGCTGCTTCCACAACTTATCTTCTTATTAACCGCTTTCCTCCAGTTGTGATTAACAAAAAGACTCCACAAGAGGTATGATTCAGTACTCCTGCCAGTTACTCTGATTTGAAAATTGTCCTTCTTATGCTCATGTTTATAATGGAAAGTTGGAACCTAGATCTGTCAAGTACTTATTTATGGGTTATAAGTCTAGTGTTAAATGATATAAGCTTTGTTGTCTAGAAAATAGAAATGTTATTATTAGCAGGGATGTTGTGCTCGAGGTAATTGTTTTGCTTTGGGCTTTGCCCCCAGATGAGCCTAGTGACATAAATTAGCAAAAGTCAAGCAACCACGTTAAGTTATAGATTGGAGCCATACCAGTGCCTACTTCTTAGTCTAGCCAGGAGATACAAAGTGATACTATTTTTTCTTCACTACCAGTGGCACCACAATATTCTATTGCTAAAGACAGACCTAGGAGAGATATTAGACTTCCTTAGAAGTATGGTGAAAATGAATTGGTTGCTTATGCATTGAATGTAGCAGAAGGTATTGATACCGGTGAAGATCCTTCTTCTTACTCAGAGACACTTAGTTGTGATGATTCTAGCCGATGGATGATTGCTATGCAGGAGGATATGGAATAACTTTATAAGAATGACAGATGGGATTTGTTGAGATTTCCTAAAGATAAGAAAGATGTCTATTGCAAGTGGATATTTAAAAAGAAAGGAACATCGGGAGTTATTGATGCTAGGTACAAAGCAAGACTAGTTGCTAAAGCTTACAGTCAGGTTCTAGGTGTTGACTTCACAGATGTATTTTCTCCAGTTGTAAAGCATAGTTCGATTCGAGCCTTGCTTGATATCGTGGCTATGAATAATCTTGAGCTTGAGCAGTTGGATGTCAAAACTGCATTCATACATGGAAAACTTGAGGAGGACATCTATATACAATAACTAGAGGGTTTTGTAGTCTCAAAAAAGTAGGACGATGTATGCTTGCTGAAAAAGTCCCTTTTATGTCTTAAAACAACCGAACAGATAGTGGTATAAGAGGTTTGACTCTTTTATGACTTCACATATGTTTAGGAGGAGTAGTTATGATAGTGTGTCTATTTCAAGGAGATAAGTGATGGTTCGTTCGTGTATCTTCTCTTGTATGTTGATGATATATTGATTGCAATGAAGGATATGAGAGAGATAAGAAAAGTCAAAGCCCAGCTCAGTAAGGAGTTTTAGATGAAGGATTTAGGAGCAACAAAGAAGATCCTTAGAATGGAAATTCTGATGGATAGAGATAAGTGTAAGTTATACTTGAGTCAGAAAAGGTACATTGAGAAAGTGCTTCACAGATTCAATAAGCAAAATGCCAAACATGTTAGTACTCTATTGGCAGTTCATTTCAAATTCTCAACCACATTATCTCCAAAGACAGATGATGAGCGTAACTATATGTCTCAAGTTCTATACTCTAGTGTCGTTGGGTCTCTTATGTATGTGATGGTATGTTCACGACCAGCTTTATCGTATGCAATTAGTGCAGTTAGTCAATACATGCAAAGCCTGGTAAAGAACATTGGAAAATAGTTCAGTGGATTTTCAGATACATGCATGGATCTGCTGATGTTTGTTTACAGTTTGAGCGAAATAGAGATGTAGTGGTTGGGTATGTTGATTCTAATTTTGTAGGAGACCTTGATAAAAGGAGCTCCCTTATAGGCTATGTTTTCACCATTGGTGGTTGTGCCATTAGTTGGAAAGCTACTTTATAGACTACAGTTGCTTTGTCAACTACTGAGGCAGGGTACATGGCTATTAAAGATGCTTACAAGGAAGCTATTAGGTTAAAGGGTCTGTTTGGTGAACTTAGCAAAGACTTACAGATTACTACCAGGGGCGGCTCAAGCGTATTGGTGGCCTAATACGAAAAACAAATAGAGGCCTTAAACTTTTTTAAAAAAATGATTTTTTTTACTAACTCTATTTTCAAAATTATATAATCTATTTTTTCTAATTATTCTTTTTTAAGTAACAATATAATTAATGCATTTAATCTTTCTTGAGACATAATACCCTAGATATATGAACTTCTAATAATTCTTCTTTTTACATAAAAAAATAATTTTCCTATAAATAATATATATTTATTTTTTTAAAATCTATAATATATTATCGTGAAAAATGAGGCCCCTCAAATTTGGGGGCCTAAGGCGACCACCTATTTTTTTTTAAGGTAGAGCCGTCCCTGATTACTACTATCTTTTGTGACATTTACAGTGCTATCTTCCTTATAAAAAATTAGATGTTTCACGAGAGGACAAAGCACATCAATGTTCGGTATCATTTTGTGTGTGAAATTATTGCTCGTGGTGATATTGTGTTATGCAAGATTAGTACTCATGATAATCTTATTGGTATGATGAACAAGACACTACCAAGTGCCAAGTTTGAGCATTGCTTGGACTTGGTTGGTGTCAGCAGTTAAGATGTGCCCTTAGGGGTTTTTGTAGAAAAGGTGGAGAGTTTTCTTAAAACGGATTTGATTTCTAAATTAGAATTCGTGTCAAGATAGCTATTGTTAGAGTTTGTGACCCAAATTCCGTTGATCCGTCCCTGAAAAGTTCACAGTGCGACCCATGTTTGTATGTTTTTAGGCCTAGGATTTATTTGTACACACGTATTATATAATTGCAATTTAGTAGGTCATTTTGGACGTTTTTAATACGTCATTCTCCTCATTGTGTTCTCCATCATTCATAGTGAATTTCCTCTGCCTCTACCCGTGGTTTTTCCCGTAAGGATTTCCACATAAATTTGTGTGTCTTCTTCTTATTTTATTTTGTTTTGTGGTATTGCTTATTCTGCCCTATTATAACAGTGAAGCTGCCAAAGGTACTGCCTACTGTGCCATCATCCTGGCATCTTTTTGGTTGCTCTAATTTGCTTGATTTTGGGTTTAAGTATGGTGAATATGCAAGTAGGATTCGAGGTCTTTTTGCTGATTTTTTCAACTGGACAGGTTCAACTACTGCTTAACATAGAAGTGTCTCCACACCTCAAAATGTGGTAAGTAGAACTAAGGGAACAAAAAAAGGCTTGTCCGGTGGATGAAGCATCCTACGTTTAGTAGGGTCTGGGGAAGGGCCATACCTTAAGAGAGTGATGGTTAAATCCGTGATCTATAGGCTATAGGGGTACAATTTTCCGTTGCTACAAGACTTTTAGCAATTTTGGGTAAATTAAGAATATCAACCGCGGCACAAAAATACTATTGTAATAACTAATAGCAGGGATAACCTCTTTTCCGTACCATCTCCATTTCTCCCTTGCTCCAGCCAGTCTCTCCGTTAATGATTTTGAAGTTTAGAAATTGTATATTAATGCATTTAAATCATAAGAACATTGAGGTTAGTTTGCTGGAAGTATCATTCTTTACTGTTGGAGCTGTTCACTTTCCGGTTATTGAGCAATTCAAATAGTTCAATTACTTTAAAAGTAACAAAAACTTGTTATGTGATTTACTGTTATAGTGGGTTACTTTCGGTAATTAATTTGATGTGACAAGATAATTTTGTCACTTCAATATTACATATGTGAAATTAACACGAATTAGATGTTTGTTACTAATGAAGTTTATATGGGCTTCAGGAACTGGAATTGGGGTGGAGATGGCGTAATTGTTGGATCAATAATTGGATTCTTCCTCTTAATAAATAAGAGAAGTGTGGGGAAACGAATGACTTATAAGTTACATGATTATAAAACATAAAGAGGAAGAACTATTAGTGAATAATTAGTGAGATGTAACTAAAGAAAAATGCCACATTCATTCTTCCACAATTAAACATGGAAGAGGAGTCATCAAAAGACCATTTTTACCACAATGAAACGTGGGAGATAAAGATCAAAAGATACTCCAGTTTGCAGGACTTCAATGCACGTCAACATGCAACATTTCAATAGAAAATTTAATATTAAAATGCTTTAAAAGCCCAACAATTCATAAAAAAAATAAAAATCATTCAACTAGATCAAAACATGAAAATAGTCAAGTACGAGAAATAAAACATAGTCCCAAATTTTCTAATACTACTTCTTTATTGAGAATCACATTTCTGGGTTGATTACTGCACTTTTTCAGAGCTTTTCAATTGACGTTGTTGCGAAATTTCTGAGAGATGTTAGATGATGTTAGATTAAAAAGAAGAGAGTTAGACCATAAATATATTTAATTATCATATGAACGACAGAGTTATTTTTAACAAAAAGTATTTTTGATGTTTGATGATTACTGAACGATAACAATCTTCTGAAACAATAAAAATTAAAGATTGAAAATAATGTTATTTCATAGAATTGTCACTACAAAAATATAGAAATTAGCAATGATTAATTAACTTTTATCATTAAACAAAGTCCATCTCTAGTCCTTTTAATTACTGAGTGTTTTGATAAGACTTTCCAAAACTAAAGGTTGAATAATGTCAAAATATTTATTGGTGAAAGTGATAGTATTACATTTAATTTTTCTTTTTTGCTATAAATATACAGTTTTAAAATTAAGTAGTTGTAGAAAGAATAACTTCTCAGACAAGTGTTTGATAAAAAATAGTTTCAACCAAAACATTTTGTAAAATAAAAATTTGAGAAAATCACTTTTATAAAATAATTTCTTTTTGCAAAAAAACTGCAGTAAATGCATTCAAAAGTTACATAATTTATCACTTTAAGTTTTTTAAAGACGTACCTAGAGATGACTTGCAATTTGTATCCTTATAAAACCAGACACATTCATCATTTCCAGAATATTCTTTGGGTAACATTCTACATGGTCCACAAGTAAGCTATATAATTTAATGACTATAATATTTTCAAATCAAGCCAAGATACTTATAAATACAAGCTGATAATAGTCATAAGTATAAATTTCAGCTATTCATGTCGCTCTTTAGAAATAAATTGTAAGGAAATTTAATTAATAGTAAAATAAACATACTTCCTTTACCAAGTTGTTGTAAACTTTTTATGAATTTGGCATGAAAATCCCCAGTCCACTGTATGTTGTCCTTTTGCTTAACATCCTTGTTATTTTTGAGGTAGAGATGAGTTCCATCTTTCACAGCTTGCTTTTCTAAGAGCTCATTGTGTTCATCACATACAACTATGCATTTATTTTAAGAAGATATCAATTAAAATTGAATTATATCATATATTATATGACTAGTTAACTTTACACATATTTAGAAAATTTGTTTTATTATAAAAATAACATTACAAAACATACTAAAAATAGGAGTTAGCAATGGATAGTTTATGTCGCTAAACAATAAAAAATTCATTACTAATTTTATTTAACGATGAATTATGTTAAATTCTTTTAGCTCTGAACTACTTAATGATATATAATGGTGAATTTTAGAATATTTTTTTTATTTTGTATTTATAAAAATAATTGATTTTATCCACAATAGATATCATAACTAAAAGAGTATGGATAATTACTCAAGGAATTATATCCAAAGCCACAACTCAAGCCAAAAGTTTTAAAAAATCAAGGTTCGGCGAGTGGATAGTTGTTATCATCATATCACTTTTTATAGTTCCTTTGGAAAGCATTGATATTGATGTCAAAGACGTATCAACCATGATAACTGTATTAATACATTTTGAAAGTCAGTAAAATGTTTACAAAAAAAAAAAGTCAGTAAAAGAAACTATACACAAAATTACTATGAAGATTTATCTTTCATATACAATTTCGATATTAATTTTTAGGGTTTATTGTTACTCTTTAGTTTATGCAATTGCACATATATAAACTTATATTATAATCAGGGGCGGATCCAGGCCTTGTTAAGGGGTTCGACCGAACCCCCTTCGACGGAAAAATACATCATTTATATATGATTAAAATTATGTTTATGTATTTATAGTAGGTGTTGAACCCCCTTCGACTAGGTTTTCTTCGATTATTGAACCCCCTTAGTTGAAATCCTGACTTCGCCTCTAATTATAATCAATATGTACAATTTTATACATATTTACACAAAAAATTAATTAACGTATAATAGTTTAGAATGAATTGTTGAATCTATTATATAGAATAGGAAAAGCATAGTAATGACACACATAAGTATCATACAATTTCAAGTTTGAAAATTATTTAAAACAAAAAATTTGAGAAAAAAGAGAAGGGAAAAAAGGATAAAAAAAGGACTGACGCGAGAGATGAGAGAAGTGATGGTGAAAAAAAAAGAGGTATGATTGGAGTAAAGAAGCAAATGGGTGTAGTAAAAAGATCGGGATGATGTTGAAATGACCTTGCTACTGTCAAAGGTTGGTAGAAATACGCATGAATCTAGGACAATTTTACAAATGTAATTCCCATGCTTGTTGTGTGACCTAATCCTAACGATTTTTTTCTTTGATGAGCATGTTATTTCAGATAAGTGGTTGGTTTGCAGCACTCTGGATAGTCACGCGTACTTCACTAGATCAAAAGCGAAGCTTGCCATGGCTAGTAGGGAGATTGAAAATTCACTCATTGACCCAGATCAAGATCCCAGGGAAGAAAGTTCAGAACGTAATGATGAAGTATTGAGACATAGACAACAATTGCTAGATCTACACCGAGCATGGGCTAGTGGCATGCCTCCTCCTCCACTCCCTGAAGATCTTGGGAATATTCCCAATTTCCCACCACTCTCTCAGGCGCAATTCTCTGTTCCCATTAAGTCACCGGAGCACGCACCAGGATTCACTCCGCGGCAATATTACCCTGGCACTTCTAGTGTGGCCCTGGCAGTTCCTCAACCAAGACCCGTTACTCATCCGGTACCACCAGCAACACCTGTGTTCGTGGCTCTACCACCACCTGAAGCTCCCACATATGTTGTACGTCGGATAATAGTGCTTCCTTGGTCTGCCAGTATTGAAGCTTTTAGATAGTCAATATTATGTCCCAGAGCCTAATTTGAGAATGAATGAACCGTATGGGTACGCTCAGTCACCTGCATTTCTATTGATACGGAGAAACCTACCACAACATAGGAACAGGAGGTCATAGCGTAGAAATTGAAAAGTTTAGAACAGGCTATAAGGAATCTGCAGGGAACCAGAGGTTATAAGAGTGTTTCCTATAAATATCTTTGCATGTTCCTAGATGTCAACCTTCACCTCAGTTTTAAAATGCCCAAGTTCGAGAAGTATGCTGGGCATGGTGATCCCGTGGCATACTTGAGACGTTATTGCAACCAATTGATGGCTGCAGGGGGAAGAGAAGAGTTGCTTATGGCTTTCTTTGGCAAGAGTATTTCCGATCTAGCTTCAGAATGGTTTATCGATCAAGATATCGACAAGTAGAATAGCTGGAATGACAGCTTCTGAATTTGTGCAATATTTTTAGTATAATGTCGACCTGATTCCTGATGAAAAATCCTTGTTCAACATGAAGAATAAAAGCACTAAAGGTTTTAGGGAATACGCGATAAAGTGGCGTGAACAGGCCGCCAGGGTAAAGCCTTCAATAAAGGAGATTAAACTGGTAGAGGTCTTTATTCAAGCACAGGATGAGACCTATTTTCAACATTTACTTCCAGCAATGGGATAGTCTTTTATTGAAGTCCTTAAAATGGGAGAGATAATAGAGGATGAGAGAGATGATAGAGGATGGAATCAAGACCGGCCGAATAGTGGGTTTTGCCATATTTAAAGCCACCACACAAGTGATTCAAGGTGGATTTGGTGTGTTCGAAGGTAAAAAGAAGAAAGAGGATGTGGCAACCATTGTAGCTGGAACCCATTCCTATCCCAAAAGACCGCCTCACCCCTATCCCCAATCCCAAGCCTAAGTTTACGCCCAAGCTCCATATATTCTTCCCCACCATTAATACACTCCTCAAAACCCATTATATTCCATTCCACACCCCCGTACCCAGTATATAGCATGCAACCATATGTCCAAACCCCTTCTTACCCACAATGGCGCACGCAAGCTCTACAAAATCATCCATCAACTCCACCAAATTACCAAAACCCCTTTAGACCCAATTTCCAACCCAGGCCCGAGTACAAGAAAGAGAAGACAGTTAAAAATTAGTTCACACCTCTTAGGGAGTCATATGTTAGCTTGTTTGATAGGTTGAGAAAGATGAAGGTCTTAAGCCCAATTCAAGAAAGGCTTTCAAATCCACCTCTAAGGAATCTCGATTATTCTTTAAGGTGTACATATTGTTCTGACATACCAGGCCACGATATCGAGAAATGTTGGTATTTAAAGAGAGTTGTCCAAGATTTAATTGACACAAATCAGTTGTTGGTCCAGGCCCCGGAGGTTCCAAATATTAACCAGAATCTACTGCCAATCCATACTGAAACTAATATGCTAGAATTGATATATGATGGCAAAGAGTCATCAAGGTGTTATAAGCCTATTGTCAAGATACAGACCAATGAGGAAAAATCGATGAATATTGCAGAGTCGTCAAAAGAAATGTCATTAAGCCAGAAAGAAATAGGAGAAGATAAATCCAAGAAAGTACAAAGAAACCTGTGATCATAGTGCCAGGTGCTAGAAGATATGTTGATTCAAGTCAGGATAAACTTTAGTTGACGGTGGTAGGAGCTCCAGGTAAGCCCATCTTAATAGTGAAAGGAGCACTGGCAGCGTCTATTGTCCTCAAATCGGTGACCCAACCTCTGATAGTTAATATGAAAAAGGTTCCCTAGAACTATAAGTGGAATGTGATGACCTATCAGGGGAAGGAAGTAGTAGAAGATGTAGATGAGGTAGGGGGTTTGACTCGATCAGGAAGATGCTTCGTGCCTAAAAGTGTAAGGAAGTCCAAGACAATTGTGAGTAGACCTTCATCTATTAAAAATCCTGTCACCGAAGAAGAAGCCGAGGAATTTTTGAAAAAGATAAAGTTGCCAGAGTATCCAGTAATAGATCAGTTGAAGAAAACCCCTGCTTAAATTTCCCTCTTATCTTTATTGTTGCATTCCAAGGAACATCGTGATATTATATTGAAGGTATTAAATAAAGCATATATTCCTAGCGAGATTACAGTAAATCAGCTTAAGAAAATGGTTGGAAAAATCTTTGAGGTCAATCAAATCAGCTTCTCTGACGATGAATTGCCTATTGAAGGTACGAGGCGTAACCGAGGTCTTTACACTACGGTGAAGTGCAAAAATTTCTACGTCACTCATGTCATAATTGACGGAGGTTCAGGTGCAAATATTTGCCCTATTTCTACTTTGCAAAAGTTGAATATTGGTGTTGAGAAGATCAGGCCCAACAATGTATGTGTCAGGGCTTTTGATGGTGCAAAATAAAAATCCATTGGTGAAATAGAACTAATATTGATTATAGGGCCTTTTGAGTTTGCCATAGAGTTTCAAGTATTGAATATAGACTCCTCTTACAATCTGTTGTTGGGAAGATTGTGGATCCACAAGGCCAAGGCGGTTGCATCTATATTGCACCAAATGATCAAGTTTGAGCATGACAGGCAAGAAATGGTTATTCATAGTGAAGGGGATTTGTCCTCCTACGAAGATTCTCCCTTTTCCCTTATTGAAGCAAACAATGTAGAGGAGATATTTTTCTATCAAATGTTTGATACAGTGTCAGTGAATTGTATTGTTGAAAGGCAGGTTATTCCAGGGCCACAATTGTCTCCTGCTTCTTTCATGATGATAAATGAAATGTTAAAATATGGATTCAAGCTAGAAAGGGGTTTGGGAGTGTCTCTGCATGGTACTCTCTGCGTGGTACGGTTCGTCCCATATGTCCGAATGAGAACATGGGCACTTTTGGTTTGTGATTTAAACCTACGGCTGAAGATCTGAAGAAGGCCAAGGGAAGGAAAAAAGTAACATGGTCACTCCCTCGCCCAGTGTCCCTACTTAGTAAGTCATTCATCAAGGGTAGTGTCGTGGCACCTATAGAGTTTGGAGATGAATTAGTTGATGACTTCCAGAACCTGTTGATCGAAGTTGACATGGTTAAAGTAGGAGAAGGTACTAGTAAGGCAGACGTGCAATTCATAGGTCCAGCTGTCCAGCTTAACAATTGGGAAGTCACTCCTCTCCCCATCAGGAGGGAGTTTTGGTAGTTTGTTTTGTTTTTGTTTCTATTTATCTGAGTTATTTTAGGGTTGTAATTTGGATTTTAGTTTGTTTATGTTATGTTTTCATTTGTGTTTAAACCCTCCTATCTTTTCCTTTTAATGAAATGCAATGTCCCCTTATTTTGTGTCTAATATATTTTGATTTTGTCTTTTTCTTTATACAGTTCTCTTTATGCTGATTCTAATAACATGACATGCATGCAGAATTTTCAGTCTAATCTTAAAATACAAACTAATCAACATATAATGAAGCAAGAGGGGGAGTATGATGATGAAGAGGCACTAGAGAAATTAAGCAAAGAGTTGGAACAGTTTAAAGACAAGCCGAATCCTAATTTGAATGAAACTGAGCCAATCAATCTAGGGAATCATCACCAGGTTGAAGCGAAAGGCAAGTTCTCCCCCAAACTGGCAAGGTCCCTTTATTGTGAAGAAAGTGTTGCCCAATGGAGCCTTATATTTGACAGATATTGAAGGCCAAATGGCAGAAATGGCTATCAATGCTGATGCGGTCAAAAAATATTATTTATGGTATTTTATCCTTTGTTGATTTTATTGCATGTTTAGTAATTGTATTTTTGAAGATTGATATGATGAAGGCATTTTATTCTTCTATCCAAACATTGTGTCATCCTTTGTTTACCCATTTGAGCTTAGTTTTATTTTTCTTCCATATCTCTCTTTTGCAATCAAATAGAGTCAAAGATAAATGTCAGGAAAATAAGAACAAAATAAAGAGTTCGAAAATTAAAAAAAATAACAACAAAAAAATCAAATCAAAACAAAGAACAATATAATGGAATTGCGTGCGACCTGATTCTCCTCTATTAGGAGTGAGATACATAGAATGCCCTACTCAGGACTCGGTCCAACCAAATAAAGATTTTAGAGTCACCCAGTCAACAAAAACTGGGGCATGAGTTAATGTTTGTTTGAGTAGATTCCAAAAGTTGTAAGTCTCACCCCCACTTCAAGTGTCATTTGAGCCTCTTGCCATCCTTTTCTAACCTTATTCAAAAGCTAAGTTACAACTAAAGAAAGTCCTTCAGATCCATTTTTGATAATGTTAAGGGTAATTATGCAATGGATATGATGATACATTGTGCGGTACCACTTGTCTTCCTCAGCATAAGAAATCAGGAAAGAAATAAAAAATGAGAGAGACTTATTGGTGAAAACCCTCGCGGATACCATGAGGCGATGGTGAGTCGAGAGAAATAAAAATGAGAGAATCTTACTGGTGAAAACCCTCACCTGCACCATAAGGCGATGAGGAGTTGAGAGAAATAAAAATGAGAGAGTCTTATTGGTGAAAACACTCATTGGCATCATAAGGCAATGGCTAGTTTGAGAGAAAAGTGAAAAGGAAAGAGATTTGTTAGCAAAAGTATTTTAATATGGCGTTGATTGAATGAGATATATGAGTCCAATGGGTTTGAAGAAGCGGCTCAGCGGCAAAGCCATGAACTCAACAACAGATGAGAAGTTTGGATAGGAAGATCAGGCAGCTTAATCCAAAATGCATGTCATAGTCATTGGAGTTGGTTGCCGTATTCAGATAAGTTTTTGTTTCCTTTTTGAATAAGGGACATTTCCCTTTTCTTTCATTTACATGTTCATATTTTTGTCTCTTTTATGCCACTTATCAAAATAAAAGTCACCATCATTTCTTTACACTTTAAGTCAAGTCCGTGTCGAAACGAGCGAGAAAGGATTTCAAAACATGCAACCAGTCTTTCCAATTGTATGAGGAAAAGCCAAGGACTAGCACATGAAATAAATAGGATCATAATTCAAAACAAAGCAAAGGAATTCTATCTGTCCAGGACCCTCCTGAAAATGGGATTTTACTTTATGTTCAGGACCCTCCTAAAAAATGGAAATTTACTTTTTGTTCAGAACCTTCCTGAAAAATAAGATTTTACTATCCATTCAGAACCCTCCTAATAAATGGGAATTTACTTTATGTTCAGGACACTCCTGAAAAATGAGATTTTATTTTATGTTCAGGACCCTCCTAAAAATGGGATTTTACTTTATGTTCAGGACCCTCCTGAAAATTGGGAATTTACTTTATGTTCAGGACCCTCCTGAAAAATGGGATTTTATTGTCTGTTCACGACCATCCTGAAAAATGTGAATTTACTTTATGTTCAAGACCCTCCTGAAAAATGGGATTTTACTTTCTGTTCAGGACTCTCCTGAAAAATGAGATTTTACTTTATGTTCAGGACCCTCCTGAAAAATAAGAAAATGAGATTTACTATTTGTTCAGGACCCTCGTGAAAAAAGGGATTTTACTGTCTATTCAGGACCCTCATGAAAAATAGGATTTTACTGTCTGTGCAGGACCCTTCTGAAAAATGGGATTTTACTTTATGTTTAGGACCCTCGTAAAAAATGGAAAAATGGGATTTTACTTTATGTTCTGGACCCTCCTGAAAAATGGGAATTTACTTTATGTTCAGGACCTTTGTGAAAAATGGTATTTTACTGTTTGTTTAGGACCCTTTTAAAAAATGGGATTTTGCTTTATGTTCAGGATTCTCTTGAAAAATGGAATTTTACTTTATGTTCAGGACCCTTATGAAAAATGGGAATTTACTTAATGTTCAGGACCTTCCTGAAAAATGGGATTTTACTGTCTGTTCAGGACCCTCCTAAAAAATGGAAATTTACTTTATGTTCAGGACCCTCCTGAAAATGGGATTTTATTTTATGTTCAGGACCCTCCTGAAAAATGTGATTTTACTGTTTGTTTAGGACCCTTCTGAAAAATGGGAATTTACTTTATGTTCAGGACCCTCCTGAAAAAATGGGATTTTTACTTTTGTTCAGGACCCTCCTGAAAAATGAGATTTTATTTTTTGGTCAGGACGCTCCTAAAAATGAGATTTTACTTTCAGTTCAGGACCTTCCTGAAGAATGGGATTTTACTTTCTGTTCAGGACCCTCCTGGAAAATGGGACATTAATTTCAAAAATGATGAATTCCTTCTTTATTATAATCTTTGTTTGGTATAATCTTCGTTCTAGTTTTGATTCTGGTTTCAGGAGCCCACCAGAAGAATCGGGTGAAAAAATTATAAGTCAGGAGCCCGCCTGAAGAGCAGGGTGATGAAATTGATAGACAAAAATGGCAAGTCAGAAGCCCGCGGGAAGAGCAGGGCGAACAAATGAAAGTCAAGCAATGAAGTGAAGCAATGGAAAACCAAGCAACAAGTTGTAAGAAGTTGCAAGTCAGGAGCCCGCCTGAAGAATACGGTGATAAAACTCAAGTCCAGAGTCAAAGAATGTTGCAAAGATAGGATTTGTAATTTCATTTCTATTTTGACTTGAAACTTTCATTTTGATGTAATGAAAGAGTCGCAGACCAAAACCTCGATGGAACCTCACTCGACTCTCCAACTCGGTATAGTCCATCTCTTTCCAATGCTTTGAAATACCTGCCACTTATCTTCCTCATGACTTGGGTAGATAGGGAGTACGGCAGGATTCGGTTGTCCTTCTTTCTTTTACACCTCTCTTTGAATAATGATCGGGACAAAATTCGGTCTCGTTGTTTACTTTTTTGTCTGAAAACACTACGTGTTTACATTCAAAGGGGGCATGATTTAGACACGTAATTTCATCCCTCCCCGATATTGTTTTACCCATTTTTACCTTATCCTACCGTGTACCTTCACCCATGCAATTACATCCCACAAAAATACAAAAAATAACTCTTAGCGAAATTCCTAACAAACTTATATTCTTGTTAACATCCTAACAACCCTTTCAATTACAAGAAGACACATTACCCATACCCCTACTCCCAATGCCCCATACCCATATGACCCCTACCCCCTCATATTTCTTGTCCATAAAGGCAAAAAAGGGATAAATATTATAAAGGGGCCCCACTAGGAAACTTCTAGGAAAGGGATAAAAGGACCATTTCTTTATTTTAGAAAAGGACCATATATACCGACATACACAGATCAAAGGGGGAGAGAAAGGTTTTCTTCTTCATTCACCATATTCATCCCTTCTTTTTCTTCTTTTCGAACACGCACACACACAGGAACCCCGTAAAAAAATGCACTACAATCTCAATTTATTGGATACAGAGACTGCACAGGGATTTGGGAAAGTCCATAAACACACTCTAGAAATGGGGTAGATCGAGAGAGATAGAGAAAACAGAGAGAGACGAGAGAGTAGAACTTGGCCGAAGACCAAGTTTTTTGGCCACTCTTCACCGAAAATCACTGCACTAGTTCTGATATAACTCTGAAACCCATCAAAAACTCATCCAAACCATCTTCATCACTGAAAACCAAGATCAAATCGTTAAAACCGGCCCAAAATCAACCTATTTCGGGTTGATTCTGGCTGTTTTGAGTTTGGTTTCAATTGTTTCGAGGTTATCTTTCTTTTTGGGTTAGTTTCGATAAGTTCGGTTTAGTTTCGGTTTGTTCAGTATTGGTGTTGAATACTCTCAAGTGGTTTCATGGATTTTGTATTTGAATCGGACAGCGAATTCAGGTTGTTTGGCTCTGAGTTGGTTAAGCCGTTGTTGAGGTTTATTTTTCATCTGAGAATTCAGGCTTTGGCTTCTCTCATTCGTTATTATCAATCAAAATCTGAATCTTTGGAGGTCCCTTTCTCAACTCTATCCTTTTCTTATGTTTTCGTAGTTGAAGATGTGACTTCATGATGTTTAGAATGTATGTGAATTCTTGTAATTCATGTGGTTTTATTCATAGACTTATACTAAAATTGATTAATGTTGTTCATCGAAGATGACTTGAGTTTATGTTGGCATAAATAAAATTTGGGTGGGAATGGGAAATTGAAAGGATGAACATTGTTTTGATTGTGACATACTGATTATTGTTTAATTCTGGATAAATATTAATTCTTATCATTGTCGTTAAAATGGATAGGCAATATAGGTTTGGGTAGGATAATTTTAGAACTTGTTGTTTGGTTGAATGTTTGAATATGGAATATTGGTTGAATGTTTCTTTTCTAGTTTATCGCATTTGGATCATTTGTATCATTTGGCCGGGGAATGCCCCAAAGTACTTTGTATTGATTTATCCGGGGAATGCCCCGAGATATCTTATATTTGGAAGATGTTCATGGTGAAGGCCCGAGGTATCGGGTAAAACATGGGAGCGTAGTTAGAATTAGTTTAGGTTAGCGTAGGTTTATATCTTTTGCATTTTCTTTATATATCGGGTTGTATAATTGGACTGGACATTACATTTTGGATTGTTTTATTTGTTGTTTGATTGTTTTGCATGCTTTTGTATGGTTTATACATTTCATAGAGTCAAATTCACCGATATGCTTCACCAAGCGACCATGGTCGAACCACGGGATAGAGGGGTGCCTAACACCTTTTCCTCGGTCAACAGAATTCCTTAACCGGAATTTCTGTTCATGGAACAGTTTAAAAGAGTCAAAAATATTTTTTGAAAAGGATTTTCCAAAGGTGACTTGGCACACCGAATTATGCCAAGTGGCAACTCTGAATAAAAATGCAAATAATTCTTTTTCAAAACAATTCTTCATTTTGTCACTTTAATAATAAAAATCCTTTCGAACCATAAAATTAATCTTTTTTGGAAGTTAAAAAGGGGGTGTGACACCGCAAATTATCAACTTCTAAATTTTTATCGAATGATTTCTTAGCGACGTTCAAGCACGAATGTTGTCCAGAATTTTCACTGCTCGCCACAACATCATGAATATGGTGCATATGTCTGTGACATCTCATGGGTCACCAAATTTATGGGTTTTAAAGGTGTATTATGCTCTTGTTCATCAGTGTATTGTTCAACAATTAAGTTCCTCACTTGTAGTTCATATTTCATTTGCGATGAAGGGACTAAGACCTTAGAATTCTCTCCAGATTAGACCATCAAATCACGTGCATCCACATCACCTATTGCATTATTGTTTGCAATAATTGCTACTGGGGATCAACATCCCACGTAACAAGCTTAGCAATATTGTTATGGACCTCAACATTTGTACGGGAACTTGCCAACAAGTCTGGTTGTTAGTTTTTTTCATGAGGTCTTCGATCTCCATCTTCCCATCCTCTCTTCTCATTCAAAAATCCTCTCATATTCCCTTGAATTTTTTCTCCAATTGCTTCTTCACAACCTTCACCACCTGCATTCTAGATAGTATTTGTTTTTTTTTTCAGTATCAAACATCATGTACCTTCATTATGTCCTTGGTGTTTGCGCAAAAATTACACACAAAGGTAGATTAGCATAAATAATTTTCTGGAAACTCTCTATAATCTTACCAATTTTATTGTCCAAATTTCAAAATCTTATTTGCTTTAAAATTTTTTTCAGTAGGTCTGGAATCACCTTAATCCTAGCGATGCTCGTTTTGGACTTAACTTCTGTTGCTTTATCTATAGCTATTGGTATTCCGACTGCTGCTTCTATAGACAATAATAACCTCTTAGCAAATAGATCTAGAGCCAAGTTCAGTGAAGAAATCCACACTGCTTCCTTAGTCATTTCTTCTTTGTAGTTAAAACCGATAATCCATGAGAATATCCTATATTAGTGCTCTTTTCCATTGTAAGAAAAATATTTCACTGATCTTGCAAAAGCAGTCACATAATCATAATATTGATCACATCATTGCAAGAGTTGCCGTGGTGCCAATGAACCAATTAGACAATGATCCTTGATTTCGAGATGTTTTGGCAGCATTGTCCTTAGGTCCTTCAAATCTGGTGCACCTGAGGAAAGTTTAATCACAATTGCTTGATGCAACCCTTCCTCGATTGCAAATGCTTTTCTTTTCTCCATTGTAAATTTGAATGTAGGTTCACCATGAATATATTCAATTGGTTTTAGTTGAGTTCTCGTAATATTTTGCATAATCACACTGGAATTTTTTCAACACAGAGCTCACAAATGTGCCTATTGAAATTGATGATCCTTTAGAGAATGACTTTTTTAGAGGATATAGAATTTTCTAGCACTGATGTAGATGTACATCCTTCTATGGTCCAGTCTACCTCACAAAACATTGCAGGATCTGATGATCAAGTTGAAGTCCCTTGCACCTCTATTCCACTGTCCTCTTCTCCCGTAATATGTTCTCCAAGAAGAACATCTATGATGTCCAGGCAACCTGTTTAGCTAAAGGACTATGCTACTTCTAAGGATGGAAAGAAATGCAGATATTCCATGGCAAACTACCTCTTCTATGATAAAACTACAAAGTCATATCATAGCTACTTAAACAAATTCTCCACCTTGATTTAACCACATACTTTTAGGCAAGCTGCAGTAGATTCAAGATGGGTTGAGGCCATGAAGCTAGAGATTCAACCACTTAAAGAAGACAAGACTTAGGAGGTGGTGCCTTTAACACCCAGAAAGAATATTTTGGGATCCAAGTGGGTTTATAATATCAAGTATCAAGCTAATGGTTATAGTCAACAAGAAGGTTTGGATTATCATGATACCTTTTCTCATGTGTCTAAGATGGTTACAGTTAGAAGTGTAATTGGTTTAGTAGCTTCAAAAGTATGGTTTCTATGTCAGATGGATACCTACAATGCTTTCATACAAGGTGATATAGATGAAGATGTTTACATGGAGATGCCAAAAGGTTTCAAACAATTAAAGAGACACAAAAGTATGCAGATTGTTGAATTCCTTATATCGGAAAAGGCTCAAAAATACCCCTGAACTGTCTGAAATAGCTCAAAAATGCCCCTCGTTAGATTTTTGGCTCAAAAATACCCCTCCATTAAATATTTAGCTAAAAAATACCCCTCTCTCTAATGGATTTCGGAAAAGGATCAAAAATACCCCGGAACTATCTGAAATAGGTCAAAAATACCCCTTTATTAAATATTTGGCTCAAAAATACCCCTCCCCTTAATTAAATTAAAATATTCGATTGAATTAAACCCTAACTTTAACTTTTTAACACTAATACTTTAATTTTTTTTACATAAAAGTATTCTTTTAATTTTAAAAATAAGATAATGAAAAAAAGTAGTTGAATTATAATATAAATTGGTTGAATTTGATTTGAAAAATAAACATACATTTATTCTAAAAAGTTATTTTCACTTTCCATCTTTTTAATCTTTAAAGAAATTAACTAAATATAAATTAACAAAATTAATGAAATATAAATTTTCACTTAAAGAAATTAACGAAATAAAAATTAAATGATGAACTTTATATAAATTAACGAAATAATCAAAATAATTTAATTTTTATAAATACCCCTCTGTTAAATATTTGGCTAAAAAATACCCCTCCCCTTAACGAAACTAAATTATTTCGATTGAATTAAACCCTAACTTTAACTTTATAATTCTAATACTTTAATTTTTTTGCATAAAAGTATTTTTTTTAATTTTAAAATAAGATAATGAAAAAAAGTATTTGAATTATAATATAAATAAGTTGAATTTGATTTGGAAAATAAACATACATTTATGCTAAAAAGGTATTTTCACTTTACTTCTTTTTAATCTTTAAAGAAATTAACGAAATATAAATTTTTACTTAAAGAAATTACCGAAATATAAATTAAATGATGAAATTTATATAAATTAATGAAATAATCAAAAAAATTTAATTTCGTTAAATACCCCTCTATTAAATATTTGGCTCAAAAATACCCCTCTCCTTGATGAAATTGAATTATTTCGATTGAATTAAACCCTAACTTTAACTTTTTAACCCTAATACTTTAATTTTTTTTACCTAAAAGTATTTTTTAAATTTTAAAAATAAGATAATGAAAAAAAGTATTTGAATTATAATATAAATTGGTTGAATTTGATTTGGAAAATAAGCATACATTTATTCTAAAAAGGTATTTTCACTTTACATCTTTTTAGTCTTTAAAGAAATTGACGAAATATAATTTTTCACTTAAAGAATTAACGAAATATAAATTAAATGATGAACTTTATATAAATTAACAAAATAATCGAAATAATTTAATTTTGTTAAGGGAGGGTTATTTTTTAGCCAAATATTTAACAGAGGCGTATTTTTGACCCATTTCAAATAATTCAGGGGTATTTTTTATCCTTTTCTGAATTCCATTAGAGGGAGGGGGATTTTTTAGCTAAATATTTAACGAAGGAGTATTTTTGAGCCAAAAATCTAACGAAGGAAATTTTTGAGCTATTTCGGATAGTTCGGGGGTATTTTTAAACCTTTTCTGTTCTTATATTCTTAAACAAGCTTTCAAACAACGGAACCTAAAACTTACTAATGCCTTGGTCAATGCTGGTTTTGTTCAGATTGTACATGACTATTCCTTGTTTACATAGAAGAAATAGGGAGACATAGTGATAATTTAGTCTATGTTGATGACTTACTCATCATTGTACACCTTAGAATATGTTCACCTTAGAGATACAAAGATATTAATAAAAGCATGTTTTAGAGAAGGAATAGATACACCAATTGAATTATATTTAGCAGATGATAGAATTATAAAACCTATAGAAAAAAGTATAATAACTACCATAAAAGGAAATTTAATATACCAAAAATTTAAATTTATAATAAGTGTGAATTATTCAGTAGCAATAACAGATAAAAATATAGATAAATCATTAGTATTATATTGGAAAATATCAAGAATAGAACTAACTCCAGGAAGTAAAATATTTACAGCAAGATGTAAAAATCTATATGTATTAACAACAAAACATAAAATAACTGAAAAAAATAAAATTAATAAAATACAAATAGAAAGTCCTTTTGAGCAATTCGTAAAAATAATTGATAATAATGATTATAGTCACATAAATATAGACATAGAAGAAGATTTAGAAATAATAGATGATAGAATAAGTACAACAAAAAGAATAGCTTATGAAAAACCACAATCATCAAATTCATAAAAAAGAACAAGTTATGAAACAAGTTCAATAGTTAATTTAAACCAATATTCCATAATAGGAACAATAAATGAAAATGAATATTTAATACTCTTAAATACAGGACAAGAAGAAAATTATATAGCAACATATCTAGTAAAAAATGAGGAAATAAAATCTGATAATAATATATGCCCAGATCTACCAAGAAGCTTAATAAACGCTAAAAATATAGCAAAAAAATAAATAACAATAGGAGTTAGAAAAATGAAAATAGAATTTGAAATAAAGGAAGAAATGCAAAAAGCAAACATAATATTAGGAATAAAATGGTTAGAACAAGTAAAACCATAGAATATAGAGCATACACAATTATCTATAACATATAACAGAGAGAAATTATTCTTAAGAAGAGCTTTAACATGATATGAAAATATATGTATTAATGAAGATAGTAGTAGAAGGATATTATAGTAGATATTATACACCTATGATAGATACAGGAGCAGAAGCTAATTTATGTAGATATAATTGTTTACAACAAAGTAAATGGAAAAAATTAAAAACACCAATAATAGTTAAAGGATTTAATAATGAAGGAAGCTTACTTACTTATAAAGCTAAGAATGTAAAAACACAAGTATGGGATAAAATATTAACAATAGAAGAAATCTATAATTATGAGCTAACATCAAAAGATATACTTATAGGAATGCCGTTTTTAGATAAATTATACCCACATATAATAACTAGAACAGATTGGTGGTTTACAACACCATGTAAACAGAAAGTAAGAGCAAAAAGAGTTACTAATAAAATAAGAAAGAAAACTGATTGGATAGAGGGAAGTGAAAAAATTACAAAAATTAGAAAATATAAAAAATACTGAAGATACAATAGAACTGGTCGTATTTTCAATAAATAAAAAGGAAATAACTATATTTTCAATAAATAAGATAGAAATAATTAATAAAAAATTAGAACAATTATATAGTGAAGATCCATTAAAAGTATGGGTAAAACATAAAACCACTATAAAAATTGAATTAATGGATAAAAATAGCATAATAACCCAGAAACCATTAACATATAATTTTGATGATTTAAAAGAATTTAAAATGCATATAGAAGAATTATTAGAAAAATAATATATACAAAAAAGTAATAGTAAACATAATAGCCCAACATTTATAGTAAATAAACATAGTGAAAAAAAGAGGAAAAAGTAGGATGGTTATTTATTATAGAAATTTAAATGCAAAAACTATGACTTATAATTACCCAATACCAAACAAGATATTAAAAATAAGATAAATACAAGGATATAATTATTTTAGTAAATTTGATTTTAAATTAGGATTTTACCATTTAAAGTTAGTAGAAGAATCTATGGAATTAACCGTATTTACGGTACCACAAGGATTTTATGAATGGAATGTACTACCATTTGGATGTAAAAATACACCATGTAGATATCAACATTTTATGGATAGTTATTTTAAACAATTACCTAATTGTATAGTATACATAGATGATATACTATTATATACAAAAACTAAAGAAGAACATTTAAAATTATTAGAATAATTTACAGATAAAATAGAAAAATTGGGAATAAGTTTAAGTGAGAAGAAAGCAGAAATTATAAAAAATTAGATAGAATTTTTAGGAATACAAATAGATAAAAGTGGAGTTAAAATGCAACAATATATAGTCCAAAAAATAATAAATTCAGAAGAAGAATTAGATACAAAAAAGAAATTATAATCATTTTTAGGATTAGTAAATCAAGTAAGAGAATATATTCCAAAATTAGCAGAAAACTTAAAACCATTACAGAAAAAATTAAAAAAGGATGTAGAATATAGATATAATGAAGAAGACAAAAAATAGGTACAGAAAATAAAATTACTTTGTAAAGAATTACCAAAACTACAATTTCCAGATGAAAATAAAAAATTTACATATATAGTAGAAGCTGATGCAAGTGAATATAGTTATGGAGGAGTACTTAAATATAGATATGACAAAGAAAAATTAGAACATCATCGTAGATATTATTCAAGAATGTTTAATGAATTAGAAATAAAATGGGAAATAAATAGAAAAGAATTATGTTCTTTATATAAATGTTTAATAGCATTTTAACCATATATCGTGTATAACAACTTTATTGTTAGAACAGATAATACACAGGTAAGATGGTGGCTAACAAGAAAAATACAAAACTCAGATACGATAAAGGAAATTCAGAGACTAGTATTAAATATACTAAATTTTACATTTACAATTGAAGTAATCAATACTAACAAAATTATCATTCCAAATTACTTATCAAGACAAAACTACTCAAACTGATTTACCAATGGAAGAGACTGATGCCAAAAATACCCAAACTGACTTATTACTCCAAATGTTTAAACAAATGGAGTTATTAAAAGAATGAGTTATTACACTAACTACTGAAGTTACAAATGTAAAAGTGCAAGTTGAGCATTATAAAAAACAAGATACTGTGCAGGAAGAGCACATTAAAAAACTAGACCTAGAAGGTGACAATGAGAAGTACCTTAAAACTCAAATTACTGACGTAACTTCAATTACAGCTGCAGGTACATCTAAAGGGAAAAATATAGTCACTAAAAATAGACCTGAAATACCAAAGAAAAAGAATTATAACCTCAACCAAATATTTTCAAAACCATATACACCAAATATACAAAATTTAGAAGCATTTGCACCTCCCCAGATACATACATATTCTGAATCACTTAACCAAGAAAAAAAAGATATACAACTATTCTTCTCGTAAATACATTGACAACATACACACCTTACAAACCTTATTAAATACCAAACCTATTCAAAGTGAAGAGCTAGCCGCACAACAAAAAGGATATATTACCCAGAAATGCCAAAATTACAATAAACTTATTGCCTTACCAGGTACAAGCCCAAATTTTATTAATTCATGTTACTATTATGGATTATTATCTACGGTTTAAGCAACCAACGGAGAAGAGTTAGCAGGAATCCCAGAAATTCACAAAGAATTTATGACTTACAAGAGAATTACCAACGGATAATTATTCTATGTTCGATTTTATTCCACAGCAGCAAAAATATTATTCGACGAAATTAAACAGACTATTAATGTTGTCAAAATGGGTATGACCAGAGATTATATTATTCCGGAAGAAATATGTGAACACACCAAGATACCAAAAATGCAAATACCAGCATTTAACCGCAACAAAAGAGTTATTGGAATAAGCAATATATTATCAGAATTACTTAATAATTATTCAAATAAAAAACCAATTTGGATATATAATTCAAGGAATCAAGCACAAATTTATTCAACTTGCAAAGAAGTTAGAGACCATGACATGGAAGAACTTTGAAAATGGGGATCGACACTCCTGAGACCAGAAGAAGAATCGTTAACAAGATCTATCAGTAAGAGAATTATTTTAGAAGAAGCTATGGATCAATTTTGTGAAAAAGTTGACCAAAAATACAAAGACCACATATGCAGCAGATGTAGTGGCAAGCGCAACTTTATTCCAGATGTGATGCTACACTGAAAAGAGGATAGAAAAACAACAGATACGACAAAAAAAAGATAGCTACGGAGCAAAATAATGGAAACAAGCTATTAAATTGTGAAAGTGACATGTAGATAACTTTCACAATTTTCTTTACGTAAATGGTAAAAATTGTATAGAAAAAGTCTTAAGTATTAACAATTTTTTGTCTTTTAGTAGTTTAAGATGAAGACTTTTTTGATAGCCTTTTTGACATTTTTTACAAAGTTTTTTAGTCTTTTAGATATGTGCATGTAAAGTTTCAGCTTATAGATAAATGAGCATTTGCTCAGATGAAGGATAAGCCTTCATTCGTTGAAGCAAAAAATTCTCCCTCTTGTCTACAATAAATATTTTGATTATTTATTAAAAAACAACTATATTTCAATGGAAAAATCTATGGAGGAACAAAACTTGGAATTAATAAACCTACCAGAACAGGTATATTCATTTACTATTATGAATAGCTAAATTCATAATTCCTAACAATCATGATATGATAAAATAAGTTCCATGTTAGTTACTTTATAATAGAATTATTCGAAGAATAGCATGTTAAGAAGTTTATTAGCAAAGCCGAAACGGAGAAAAGTCCCTAAGAACTATGTCATCCTAAAGGTGAAACCGATAAGGCAAGAAGCCGTGGTGGGGAGTAGCCAGAGTTGAGGCGCTATTTAAGGGAAAAATATCTGGATTACCATGCTAATAGTGACCAACGAACATGTTATTTAAGAATAATCCAGTATATAGTAATCTAATATGATCATATTTTGTTATGTGTATGATTGAAGGGAATATTTTGAAAACAACAATTTTATGAAATATGAATGATTATTTATATGACGAAATGATAGATAAATTTAAAATACTTATTTTATATGCACTTAAGCATATAGAAGTAGTAGATATAAGAAAAATCATATTAGAAAAAGTATTTGGTAAATATTATATGACTAGAATAAATTACATACCACAAATACCTAATTACACTTACAAATACATATATACCAAACCCACATGTCCACCATGATAAATTACATATATTTAGAATTTTGGGAAAAAGATATGAGAAACATACAATTAGTAGAAAAATAAATGAAAACAAATTTAGACAAATACATGGAAACTAAAGATATAAAATATCTAGAATTCCCTAATGAAAATATGCAAGAATTACTTATACTAAAACAAACAACTAAAAAATATTATGAAAAAGCATTTAATCAAGCTTAAATGATAGATGATAATAAAATACTTGTTTTATATATACTTAGAGATATAGAAATTATAGAAATAAAGAAAATAATATGGAAAAAATTACAAGATTATGAAGAGAAAGAATTATTAAACAGTATAGAAAACTTACAACTATATTATGAACATCAATATTATTTAGATTCAGATGGAGATTATACAGACTAAAAATGTCAGGATATATTAAGTGTCAGGATATATTAAGAAAATTAGAGCAAACCAAGAAGACCTACATAGAGAAATTAATTATAGCAAACAAATTAGAGAAATAATGGGAAATCTAATAGAAAATTAAAATGGATAGACGAAACCTTAAAAAATCTAGAAAAAAGCAAAGATAAAAGTTTAGATAGTTTAAAAAAATCATTAAAAATAGAACAAGAAGAAATAGTTAGTAGCATAAATAACCTCAAACAAGATATTAAATATAGTACAAATAGAATAGATTATTATACATTTACTTTAGAATAAAATGATAAACTACGATTATCTAAAATATTGGAAACAAGAAATAGAAGAAATAAGATTAACAGAAAACCTTATAAAAACAAATTTAATTGAATACTTTAAAACAAAAGATATAGAATATTTAGAATATCTTAAAAATAATATAGAAGATTAATTAAAACTAAGAGAAAAAACTAAAGAATATTATAGCAAAGCATTTAATCAACTACCATTTAATCACCCCCCAAAATATGAATGTCAGTAAAATTGAATATATTAATAAAATATATGAAAATAAAAAATACAAGAATGAAGAAAAACAGTTAATGAATATTACTATAAAGAATTTAACAATTACATAAATTAATGGATACATCTTACGAAAAGAATAAATCATTAAAAGAAATCGAAACCCAACTATATAGTTTATACCTAGAATACAAAAGGTTACATAATACTAACGAAGATCCTAGAACGCTAGATAATTTAATTACGATAATATCTAATCTAGAATATGAATTAATAAAACATCTTAAGTCAAGAAGATAAAAATGAAAATTATTCTATTCAATAATATTCACAAAATACATTATATAAAAATAAATACTTATAACCTAATAATTATTTATTATCTAGTAAACTTACCACGCCTAATCCGCACCCCCAACAATTGGTATCTGAGACATATGAATGACCTTTATAGGGATTATAGAGACAAGATGAAATGGGATTATTTTGATAAAAAAAACTTACCAACTTCGCTTATGCAACAAGCCTAAACGTATATATTATATTAATTACAAAAGTTGTTCATTGTTTCACTTTCAATTTTATGCAGAGAAAAAGTATGCAGAACAAGACAAATCGATCGAAACGATCTCTGCCTCCTTATTGTGGGACCAACAGTTATGTAAGAGTTAGACATGAAATGGTATTATAACATAATAATATTTAGGATGAATTTATAATATTTCTATTCACATATCTTATTTAATTACAATAATATCTTTTGTTTTTATAGAAGAAAAATGGAAAAATTCCTTCTCGTGTTGAAGTCTTTATTGAATCGCGCAAGAGAAAAAATGGAAAACAAGTTGATACTTTTCAACAATATGTAATTGTAAGTTCTAGTTTTGCCTTTTCTTTTATCTCCTCTTAGAATATATATATATTTGATTGAATTTTTTTTAATTGCAGGATCAATTAGAACAAAATAAAAAGTAGTGAAAAGAAGGAGAAATTTCCTTAAAGGATGATGATATTTTTGAAAAGGTGTTGGGGATTGAAAAAAACGGATATCTTCGTGCATATGGACCAGGAAAAAGTATCAGTGAATATTTTGGTGGAAAACCGACAAAGATACAACTCAATAAACAAGTAGAATAGATCAAAAAGGAATCAAATGGGAGTGTAGAAAAAGTCAAACAGGAAGCTAAAGAAGAATCTGAAGAAATGAAGAAAGAAATGGAGGATAAGATAGCAGAGTTGGATAAACGATGGGAAGAAAGATTTCAAACGATGTTTGCGACTCGAGATCAACAGTTATTGCATCATGTGGAGGAGAGATGAAAATGCCAAAATCAATGAATGCTGGTGATTATATTCTCTTGCAAAATGTTTTCAGATAATATTGTTGACAATCTATTGGTTGTTTTTAATGCTTTTCTTTTAAGTTTGTTGGATAATTAAAGAATATATTCTTTCATAATAAGTTATAAATTTATGTTGAAAATAATTTCTCAATTATATTTTATGAATTGTTGTAGTAAATAAAATCCGTGAAATAATTTTAATTAGTAGATATATTTTATTTAAAATTCGTAGCTAAATATAAATTACAACTGCTATGTAGTAAGCACATGGCTATACTTGTTTGTCTTTATAGCAAATAAAGATAACGTTTTGCTCCTGTTTTATTCTTGTGAAAAAATGTATAAATTTAGATATGCATTTTTAAATTTGTAGCTAAATATCCTCTATAATTTGTCACGTATAAAAAATATGGCTATAATTTTTTAATTTTCATAACAAATAAAAGAAAATTTTGCTACATTTTTTATATTTCATGGTTAAAGATACGAATTCTTAGCTACAATAGAATTATGTATGTGGCAAATACTTTAATTTATAGCTATGATTTTTTAATTCATAACTAAGTAGGAATTCTTTTGCCACGAGATTAAGTTATAGAAATAGCTATAAATTATAAGCTTGCGTGGAAAATAAATTAATTTTTTTACTACAAAATAATATCTTGTGGCTACCATATGAATATTGCTTCTAATATTCTTCGTCGTGGCAAAAAAATAAAATCACTTGCTAGAAGTATATTTTTCGTGGCAAGAACATTTTACTATACTGCTACAACATAAAAAAAATTGTGGCTATAACTATTAGTTGTTAGCCACTGCTCACGTAAAGTCCGTAGCTAACACTTAGTTACGCCTCTTCTTGATACAAATGTTATGGAAAAAAAATGTGGCTAAAATATCTAGCCACGGAAATTTTCATATTTAGCTATGAGATACTCTGTAGCTATACATGTCTTATGTTGTAGTGTACCTCTTATCAGAGGTTTGTTGGCAAATTGATGTATGCTACTATTACCAGACCTAATACTACTTTTATTGTTCAGACTTTTTGTCAGTTCATGCAAAATCCCAAACGATCTCATTGGGAGGCTGCTACTAGAGTGGTTATATACCTTAAGGGTACTATTTATCAAGGCATTTGGTTAAAGGCTCAACCTACTATGACTCTTTTTTTTTTGTGTGATTCAGATTGGGTAGCTTGTCCTAGCACTAGGGGGTATGTTACTGGCTATATAGTGAAATTTGGAGATTCCTTGGTCTTATGGAAGTTTAAGAAGCAACAGACAGTGTCCAGAAGCTCAGTTGAAGCTAAGTACAGAAGCATGGATTCAGTGATTGCAGAGCTGACTTGGTTGGTTAGTCTGTTCAATGACTTGGAAGTACCTCTCACTCAACCTATCAAGGTATTCAGTGACAGTAGATCAACTATTCAACTGGCTGCAAACCCTGTATTTCATGAGAGAACTAAACATATAGAAATTAATTGTCACTTTATTAGAGACAAGATTAAATCTGGTTCTGTTGAGACTCTTTATGTTAAAACTCATGATCAAGTGGTTTATTTACTTACTAAGAGTTTCTATCAACCTCAATATTTGCATTTGATGGGCAAGCTTGGTGTGCTTAATATCATGCACCCTTCGGCTTGAGGGGGAGTATTGCAAGCTCAAGATAGATGAGGAAGTAATTTTTTACTGTTCTATTGAAATAAAACAGTTTTTAGTGTTCATTCACAGTTCCTATTTTTACTGTGCAAGTGAGTGCAAGTGGGAGTTAGTTAGTTAGAGTAAGCTGGTGTTGAGCTGTATAGTTGAGTTTGTTAAAAGATTGTCTATAAATAGTGAGGTGTATAGATATTTTGTATAGTTTTCAATCAGAAAATGCAAAGAAATAGTTCCTTTTCTTCTTCCCTGCACATTACTCTGTTCAGCACCTTGACCTCATCAATGGTGGATGAAACTCATAAATGATAGATTGAGCTTAGACATTCATATTTTCTCAGATGTAACAAAAGTTACCGAAGAAAAATGCCAGGTGCATTTTTCCACAATTAAACATGGAAGAGGAGTAATCAAAAGACCATTTTTACCACAATGAAATGTGGGAGATAAAGATCAAAAGATGCTACGGTATGTAGCATTTCAATGCACTTCAACATGAAACATTTCAATAGAAAATTTAATATTAAAATGCTATAAAAACCCAACAATTTATTAAAAAAAAACAATCATTCAACTAAATCAAAACTTAAAAATTGTCCAGTAGGAGAAATAGAACATTGTCCTAAATTTTCTACTACTACTTTATTGAGAATCACTCAAGCATTCCTGGGTTGACCAATGCGCTTTTTCAGAGTTTCCAATTGACGTTGTTACGAAATTGCTGAGAGATGTTAGAAGACAAAAAAGAGAGTTAGACCATGAATGTATTTAATTATCATAAGAACTACAGAGTTATTTTTAATGAAAAATATTTTTGATGTTTGATGATTACTGAACGATAACCGTCTTTTGAAAACAATATGAATTAAAGATTGAAAACAATGGAATTTCATTGAATTGTCACTAAAGAAATATAGAAATTAGCAATGATTCATTAACTTTCATCTGTAAACAAAGTCTATCTCTAATCCTTTTAATTACAGATTGTTTTGATAAGGTATTCCAAAACTAAAGGTTGAATAATGTCGAAATATTTATTGGTGAAAGTGATATAAGATTGATTTTTCTTTTTTGCTATAGATATAAAATTTTAAAATTAAATAGTTGTAGAAAGAATAACTTCTCAGACAAGTGTTTGATAAAAAATAGTTTCAACCAAGACATTTTGTAAAATAAAAATTTGAGAAAATAAATTTTATAAAATAATTTATTTTTGCAGAATAATTGCAGTAAATGCATTCAAAAGTTACATAATTTATCACTTCAATTTTTGTAAAGATGTACCTAGAGATGACTTGTAATTTGTATCCTCACACATTCATCATTTCCAGAATATCCTTTGGGTAACATTCTACATGGTCCACAAGTATGCATTATAATTTAATAACTATAATATATTCAAATCAAGCCAAGATACATGTAAATACAAGCTGATATTAGACAAAATTAAAATTTTTAGCTCTTCATGTCACTCTTTAGAAATAAATTGTAAAAAATGTAATTAATAGTAAAATAAACTTACTTCCTTTACTAAGTTGTTGTAAACATTTTATGAATTTGGAATGAAGATCCCCAGTCCACATTATGTTGTCCTTTTGCTTAATATCCTTGTTATTTTTGAGGAAGAGATGAGCTCCATCTTTCATAGCTTGCTTTTCTAAGAGCTCAATGTGTTCATCACATGCAACTGTGCATTTATTTTAAGAAGATATCAATTAAAATTGAATTATATCATACACTATATGAATAGTTAACTTCAACATATTTATGAAATTTGTTTAATTATAAAAGTAACATTACAAAACATACTAAAAATAGGAGTTAACGATGGATAGTTTATGTCTCTAAACAATAAAAAATTCATTACTAATTCTATTTAATGATGAATTATGTCAAATTCTTTTAGCTTCGAACTATTTAACGATATATAATGGTGGATTTTAGAGATTTTTTTTTATAGTGTATTTGTAATTGATTTATGCACAATAGATATCATAAATGAAAGAGTAGGGAAAAAAAATACTTAGAGAGGGAAATTATATCCAAAGCCACAGCTCTAGCCAAAAGTTTTAATGAATCTAGGTTCAGCGAGTGAGCATTTATTATTATCAAATTAATTTTTGTAGTTTCTTTCGAGAACATTCACATTGTTGTTAAAGATGTATCAATCATGATAACTATATCAATACATTTTCAGTAAAATAAATTATAAGCAAAATTACTATGAAGATTTATTTCTCATATATAAATTCGATGTTAATTTTCAGGGTTCATTGCCACTCTTTATTTATGCGATTGCACATACTAATAAAAACTTATATTATAATCAATATTTACAAATTTTATACAGATTTGCATAAAAAATTAAGTAACATATATTTAGAATGAATAGTTGAATCTATTATATCGAGTAGGAAAAGCATAGTGATGACACACACAAGTATCATACCATTTCAAGTTTGAAAATTATTTAAAACAAGAAATTTGAGAAAAAAGGTCAATTCAGGATTTTGATATCAACAAAGTGAATTCAAATTTAAATTAAAATATCCTATCATAATGAAGTCATACTTTCACAATATTTGATTATTTAAATAAACTTAATCATGAATATGTATTTTGAGTTATTACTGTTATTATATTTAAATGGAAAAGTAAAAATAATTTGAATTGTATTGATTAAAATGTCATGTTTATAATATATAATTAAAAATTAAAATTAAAATACTCAAAATTAAAATAAAACAAAACTAACGATATCAACAACAACAACAACAACAACAAATCCAGTGTATTCCCACTTAGTGGGGTCTGGGGGGGGTAAGATGTACGCAGTCCATACCTCTACCTATGATGAAGTAGAAAGGCTGTTTCCGAAAGACCCCCGGCTCAAGTCACGAGATATCACACAAACACATAGTACAGCACAGCAGCAGATGACATAACATAGATACGGCACCCATAGGGAATATAAAACAGAGTAAAGCAGGAATGCAGGAATATAAAGCAGCGGAAAGCACACAGATTCGTAATAAACATGGAACACGGAACACGAAACACTGAATACAGAATCATAACAGGAATACACCCCCACCAATTAATTCCCTACACTGGCGACCCGAACTGGCCCTAATCCTCTGCCGTAATTCGCATCTTCCAGACCTTCCTATCTAGGGTCATGTCCTCGGTGAGCTGTAACTGTTCCATGTCCCGCCTAATCACCTCACCCCAGTACTTCTTCGGTCTACCTCTACCCCGTCTAAAACCATCCAACGCTAGCCTCTCACACCTACGGACCGGGGCATCCATGCCCCTCCTCTTCACGTGTCCGAACCATCTCAATCGTGTTTCCCGCATCTTACACTCCACTGAAGTCACACCAACCTTCTCCCGGATAGTCTCATTCCGAACTCTATCCCCTCGGGTCAGTCCACACATCCAGCGCAACATCCGCATTTCTGCCACCTTCATTTTTTGGATGTGGGAGTTCTTAACTGGCCAACACTCCGCTCCATACAGCAAGGCCGGACGGACTACCACCCTATAGAATTTGCCTTTAAGCTTGGGCGGCACCTTCTTATCACACAGCACCCCCGATGCGAGTTTCCACTTCATCCATCCCGCCCCAATACGGTGCGAGACATCCTCGTCAATCTCACCGTTACTCTGGATCACGGACCCGAGATACTTGAACTTATCCCTCTTCCCTACCTCCTGTGCTTCTAGCCTCACTACTACCTCATTCTCCCGCCTCACGTCATTAAACTTACATTCCACATACTCTGTCTTGGTTCTGCTCACGTCCTTTATTGTGTATGTGTATTACTTTTCTTTTTTTTTTCTTTTTATTTTTAATCTGGTGTTTGACATCTATATTGGAACCCGATTAATCTGGATTCGTGTGCGTGAGGTTCATTAAGAGGAAGCACTCCCTATAAAGAATCAAATCTGAGACCTTTAGTTAAGAAAGAAGTAGCCCATTCGCTGCACCACATCCTTTAGTGGTTGTGTTACTTATCTTCATCAAATGACCAACTTATCTATTCATTCTAGACAATATAATAGAGCATATTGAGTAAAATTGGATATACTTATTTTTACTGACGGTAAACTATTAAATAAAAATTAATGAAAATATTATAGTTTATTGAAATGTTAATATATAAGGAAGGAAAAGAATAAAGTCAAAACATTATAAAAGTAACGATGTGTGAGATGTCAAAATGATTTCCCATGATAAAATAATATGCTAAATTAGAGAGGAAGAAAAAACTCCTCGAAATTAAGAGGAAAATTTCAATTAAAAAGAAAATTATTTTTCATGAAAATCATATTTTCTTTCTTTTTTTTTTCTACATCTAATATAAGATTAAAAAAAAATTATTTCGCGATCAATAATAATAATAATAATAATAATAATAATAATAATAATAATAATAATCAAATCTGTGTTTCTCTTGATCTTTCTCTTCCCGCTCTATTCCTAATCTTGTTTCGCCTCTACCATCGGAACGATTGTTTTAAAATTGTAGACAGATTGTCAAAGTCAAAAGATCTGCACCTTCAAAAATTATTCTTAAGAGATTTAGTTTATTTTCTCCTCCAATTCTATATCACTTTGACCTATTGTCAAAATTATTTATTCTTCCCTTTTTCTACAAAAAGATCAAGTGTAAAACAATTTTAAGTTGATTGAATAATTAATAAAATAGTGTCCCTTCAAGGAGATTTGATAAAATTGAAAGGATACCAATTTTAAGATAAAACTACCGTCCTCCTATGAAAAGTCACATACTCTAGTCTATGGGGAAAGCTAATTGAGTAAGTGACATGCTTATAGTAAGGATAAAAAATAAAGAATCTAATTCAATTCTTTATAAGCACATAAAACTCATTTTAACTAGTAAAACAACATAAACAAACATAGAAATGATGTTATGAAAATTAGGAAAAGAGAAATTCAAAATTTATAAGATAAAAGTAAAATTTTAAAAGAGATCGATGTTTAAATCGCCGATGAAAAAACTATCAACATATCAATTAAATATCTTTTAGAAAGAAAATCACATATAATTTATTTATATCAAAGAATCAAGGATTATAAGTTAAATATAGATTTTTAGAGATGTTACCTTATTAGCCTTACACTTTAGCAAATCAACAATCTCTATAGCAAAATTATTGCTCTGACTAACTAGTATCAGCCAATCAGGCGAACTTCATCTATCATTCCAAAATAAGCAGTTACCATTGGGTTATTGCTATCAGAGCCGTCTGCGAAATTGTATTGATAATATGCGGTAACCCTAATGAGCAGAGGGAGGATCAATTTATAGAGATTGAGACATAATCTGGTACGTCCATCAAATAGATGATGGACGAACAAGATCTATTCTTTATTAAATACTAGTTATAGACTTTATATTAATTTAGCCACAAATAAGAAAAGCGGAAAAATAAAAAAATACCATAAATATATCAAAATACATTGGTTACCGAAAGACATCAACCACCCTTTTAAAAAAATAAAAAATAAAATTAAACCTCAAAAGAGAAAAGTACAGGCAAAAGGGGCTAGACCTTACCTTATCATTCTTAATGAGGTAACAAAACCTCGACTAATTAACAAACGTGCAAAAAATAAAAACTAGAGAGAACTAGATATTCTAGGATCATCATAGAGTTTATGTTACACTCTATGATGATATTACAAAAAAGGATGCTTAAGTAATGAAAAAATATAACAATGAATGAGAAGTTTGAGTTATCAATCACGAACTCCTTTTTACAAATATATGAACTAAAAGGGAATGCTGGCCTATCTAAAGTACATTGATATATTCAATCTTTGCCTTCTTCTTCGAACTTGTTCAAAATAACTTGAAAATTCATCACTTCTTGAATATGTAGGGTCTTCTTAAAAGTTGTTGACAATGTCGCATAATTTTGCTTTGCCAATGGTGCCTTGGAACAAACTCCTCTGTCACCTTATCAACCCAACTTCGATTTCTATTGTGATATATTTTGATCTTTCAATTTCTTTGTTGTCCAGGAGATATATCAACATCCCTAGATGCACTTGCAAAGCATATATCCAACATGTCTTCATACTCACTTTCCTCAAATATGTTATTTTTTTGAAGGTTTTCTAAACTCTTTGGAGACAATGTATCACTTCCCACCAATTATTTGGTTGTATGAATTGGAGAGAGGGAATTTAATACACCACCTGAAGTTTGCTTGCAACTTGGTGAATAATTATGAATTGCAAACTTATTTGGGAGAAAAATTGGATCTTGAGCTTTAAGTTTCCTGCCAATATTATCCTCCTGATGTTCATCTTCTTTATTTACCAAATATGCCCATCAATGAAAACCTGTATCACCTTGTTTCTCCAGATGAATAGAAGATATAAATTGTTGCATAGATTCACCATGTTACTGCCCAAAGTCAAGTTGATTTTTCTTTGATACTTTATCCATATATTAATTTGATACAGGCATTGTAGGATTAATTTTATGACCAACTTTATCTGAGAGAAGATGAAAAGGATTTGGAAGAGAGATGTCCTTTGGAGAAGAAGCTTGAGATCATGGCACTACTAAAAAGTCTTGTTTTAGCCATGCAATTTAGTGAGGGATGTCCCTCTCTAATCAAGATTTAGTGAAGTCAGCCATGGCTACAAGATGTATTGCTAATTTGAGCCTTGCTAATTATTAGTGAGGGAAACCCTCACAAAGTAGTGAAGGATTCCAACACTCAACCATCGCTATTTTGGTCTCACAATTTTCCCCAAAAATATAATGTAGTGAGGGATGTCCCTTGCTATATTAAAAATATATATAATATTAATTTATAATTTAGTAAGGGAAGACCCTTGCTATATTAAAAATATATAGAATATTAATTTATTATTTAGTGAGGGATGATCCTTGGTACATGAAAATTAACAAAAATTATAAATTTAAATATGTTGAGGGATATCCTTCACTAAGTTAAATAAAAAATTAATTGAATGTTTGAACATTTTGAGGGATATAGCTACAAAAGTACCTTGCCAATATGGTGTTATTATTTTTTTTTTATTGCACTAAAATTCAATATTTAAATAGAAAATAAACGTACAATCAATATTAACCAGCAAAACAATAAAAAAAATACTTTCGAAACAATTCAAACATTGAAATTAAGAAACCAAACTTCATACATATTCATCCAACTTAAACAATATGTAAACAAGTATCACAAAAGTATGCAAACAATCATAAAAAAAATTTCTTTCAAATACTCCAAACTAACATAATTCAAACCTAAAACAACAACACCTAATCCTCTTCATCCTCTGCACCATCATCATCAGAACTAGGTTGCAGAGTACAAAGAAGCTTGATTAAGGTATTTACTTGAGTCTTGAGTTCTTTGACGTCTGATCCAAGTGTCGTCCTACGCCGCTCCTCGTCCATCCTTCTTTTTCGTTCCTCCTCGTACTTCCTAGCAAGCTCCCGAACTTCCTATCGCATCTCTGTTAAGGTATGTGGAGTTTTGATGATACGTGATGTGAAAGCTGGTCCATTCAAGTGTACAAAGAAAAGCTGCAGGTAAGGCTGTTGGTAAGATGATACTATGCATAGACAGGAGTGGATAAACAAGAATATTCAGGAACCTTTTCAAACACTTATCACTTTAGTAAAGTGGAAGAAAAATGCAACATTCAGAAGTTGAGTTGATCTAGAAGTCCAACAATGAGAAAAGTTCTACAAGGATAAAGGATAAAACAAAAAGTCCTATTTAATTAGGGAAGGAGAAACAACTACAAAAAGAGTGAAGTTACTTGATAGAGGAAAAATGAGAAAGAAGCATAAATTAACCAGGACTCTATCACAGGTGGATCACCAGGGTGCATATATACAACAAAGCATGATCAAGTAACTCACTCAAGCATGAAAAATAAAATCAACAATCAGCATATCAGTTTTAATACTTGAAGAAGAACCTAGTCTCTTACTTAGCAAGTTGTAGACTTTGTACAGTAGGTATGTTCTTTGAGTTGTAATGAGTCATTGTTCTAGTCTCAGTGATCTATAAACTGATTTAGGAATTGTTTCTTCTAGTTTGCGAACTCTTGGACTTGGGAACACTTATCTTGGAAAGATTTGTGTTTTTGTAGTGATAGGAGTTAGAAGTTTTAATTCCTGGTTTACAAGAAGTCTTGTAATTTTGTTGATTGTTGAGGCTCAAGTATTATAGTGTAGTTGGGGTTAAATCTTGTAGATGTACAAGTCGTGGTTTTTATACCTTTCTTGAGCCGGCTGTTTTCCACGTAAAAACACTGTGTTTAGTACTTACTTCTATGAACCATGTTTACTTGTTCCATAGATAGGCAATTAGTAGGGCTCGTACTTTAATAAGTGGTATCAAAGAGAGGTTGTCTTAAATAAGGCTAGTACCTAAGAAAAGATCAATATGATGAATTTCACACCTCCTACTGGTCACAGTGAAGGTTAGTCAACTACTAGACCTCCACTTTTTGATGGCTCTCATTTTATATGGTGGAAAGAAAGGATGGAGATGTTCATTGAAGGATAAGATTATGAATTATGAGATAGGATTACTGATGGTCCAACTATTCCAAGGAAGACGGTTGATGGTGAACAAGTTAAGAAAGTAAGGAGTAAATTTACTCCTGATGAATTGTTGGCTTTAAAGAAAAATGAAAAGGCCAAGAGCATCTTGGTCTGTGGACTAGGACCCGCTGAATACAATAGGGTATCCACTTGCACTACTGCTAAGCAAATTTGGGATGCACTGGTAAGAAAATGCTCATGAAGTCACTTATCAGGTAAGAAAATTCAGGATCTCTCTACTTTTCACTAATTATGAGGCATTCAAAATGAAGGAAAATGAAACCTTGCATGAAATGATGACTAGGCTTACCACTTTAATAAATGAGCTAAATTTTTTAGGAAAAGTCATCTCTGAGGAAGAATAAGTTGAAAAAGTTCTGAGAGTATTACCCAAGTCAAAATGGAATGTCAAGGTAACTGCAATCAGGGAGGCAAATAAGGATTTTGAAGGTATGACTCTGGATGAACTATGAAATGGATGTTGATTCAAAGAACAAGCAGCTCCTGAGAAAATCTTAGCATTGAAAGCTTCTGATAGTGATGAGGAATTTGAACATGATAAAGAGCAAGTTGCCTTCATAACTACGAACTTCAGCAAATTCTTTAAGAAGAAGAAGGGAATAGGTACTAAGAAACGTTGCAATGACAATCCAAATGGGTGCTACAAATGTGGAAAAATTGATCATCAGATTAGAGACTGTCCAGTCTAGGAAATAAAATGGAAGAAGGAAAGGGCTGAAAAGGAACTGAAGACAAAAAAGAAAGAGGAGCATGCAATGATAGTAGCCTGGGGTTCTGGTTCAGATAAAGATGAAGTTGATGAAACTGCATTCAAGTCCCTTGGGGATTCAGATCTGGATGAAGAAGATGAGGATTTTGAGGTAAGTATACTAAAACTCAAATAAAAACTGACATTGCTCTCAAAGCTAAAACTTGTTTCCCTGATGAGTTCATTGATTCATGATTTCCAAGAGTTAACCTCTGATAGGGATGAATTGTTCAACAGTCTAGAAAGTCTTAAATTTGATCTCATAGATCTAAAGGCTTGCTCAAATACAGTCAACAAGGACAATTGCAGTCTCAAGAAACAGGTTGAAGAACTTGAGATTTCAAACAACAATCTTATGTCTGAAGTTCTCAAATTAACTCTCACTGGAAATGGGAAGAAGGCCATGAGTAAAGAACAAGAAGATTCTGAACTTGACCTTGTTAAATACAAACAAGAATGCCATGATTTAACTGAAAAAATGAATAAGTTGAATCAGGAAATCTCTAAACTAAAATTGGATCTTGAAAAGGCAAACAGGTGGACAAACTTCTCTAGAATTGTTCACAAATTAAGTGAGAAAAAATTTAATAAAAAGGCAGATTTGAGATTTCACAAAAGTTTTGGTGGTCTAAAAGATTTATGTTACATGTGTGGAAACCTTGGACATCCCACCATTGAATGTCCTGTAGCTGCAAAAATTAGATTAAACAGTCAAAACCTCACTAACAGATCTTATCAGACCAAAAGGAACAAAACCAGTTCTGGTCAAAGAAACAGGTTGCACTACATGTTGCTTGTATGGACTAAGAGAATTGTAATTTATCCGTTCACTCATAAAATATGACCCAAGCTTGTCTGGGTTCCTAAGTCTAACCTTTGAATTCTTTTGTAGGAGAAGGTGAAAGGAAAAAAAGGAACTTGTATCTAGATAGTGCTTGCTCAAGACACATGACTGGTGATAAGAAAAATTTTCTTTCACTCTCTAAAATAAATGGAGGAGGAGTTTCTTTTGGTGATGGAAAAAAGGGAATCATAACTAGAATTGGAAAGATTGGCTCATCTGAGTTAAAAGCAGTGGAGTATGTCTATCTTGTAGAAAGATTAAAGCATAATCTGCCGAGCATCTCACAGCTGTGTGATAAAGTTAATAAAGTTGTTTTTACTGCTGCAGGAGTCAAGGTAAAAAGGATAGATACTAAAGAGGTTGTGCTCACTGCAAGGAGATATAAAAATATATACAAAGATAACATCATGGCACTACCAGGACCTAAGCTGACTTGTCTAAGTGCTATAGAAAATGATCCCTTCCTTTGGCACAGAAGACTTGGTCATGCAAGTCTGAAACAACTAAACGTACTTTCATCCAAAGACATGGTATTGGGATTACCCAAGACCAAGTTCAAGGAAGAAAAGCTATGTAGTGCATGTGTAAGGGTGAAGCAGGTAAGATCCTCTTTTAAGTCAAAGAACCATGTTAGCACAACCAAGTGCCTTGACCTGGCTTATGTAGACTTATGTGGACCTGTGAGACTTCAAAGTAGAGGTGGAAAAAGGTATCTGTTTGTGATTGTTGATGACTATTCCAGGTTTTCTTGGAATTTGTTTCTAGCGTCTAAAGAAAATGTCTTTGATGTCTTTGAAATCTTTATTAAGAAAATTGAAAAGAAATTAGGCATTTCATTAGTTTCCATAAGGTCTGACCATGGTTTAGAATTTGAAAATGTTAAATTCTTGAAATACTGTTCAACAAATGGTATATATCATAACTTCTTAGCTCATTGAACACCACATCAAAATAGAGTGGTGGAGAGAAAAAATAGAACTTTGGAAGATATGGCTAGAACAATGATGCTTGCAGTAAATATTGCTAAAAAACTTTGGGCTGAGGCAATAAGTACTGCATCATGTATCATAAATAGATGCATGATCAGACCTTTGTTAGAGAAGACTCCCTATGAATTACTAAAAGGAAGAAAGCCCAACATCTCTCACTTTAGAATCTTTGGATGTAAATGTTTCATACATAATAATGGAAAGGATAATTTGGGAAAATTTGATGCTAAAAGTGATGAGATAATCTTCATAGGATATTCACTTCATAGTACAACATATAGGATCTTAAGCAACAGAACAAAATGTGTTTAAGAAAGCACGCATGTGATCTTTGATGAATCCTGTGTTAAGACTAACCTGCAGGAAGAAAATGATGCTGAGGAACAGGTTACACAACCCGTTTCATTGACTGAAGCTACCAAAATTTGAGGCACTTCAACAGGGGGAACTGAAACTAAAGGCACAGTGATAGGGGGAACTGTATCACCAACTATCCCAGAATAAAATATCATCAGTGATCCCAGTAGATCTCTAGGCTTGGTTCCAAAAGGGTACAAGTATCAAGGATCACATCCTATAGAAAATGTTCTTAATGAACTCACCTCTGGGATTACTACAAGATATAGACTGAGAATTTTGTGTTCTTTCAAGGCATTCCTATCAAAAATAGAGCCAAAGAAGATAACTGAAGCATTTCTTTATACTGATTGGATCATAGCTATACAAAAAGCGCTGAATCAGTTTGAAAGAAGCAAAGTATGACATTTTGTTCCTCTTCCAAAAGACAAATCGATAATTCAGACTACGTAGGTGTATAGTAATAAAGTTGATGAGCATGAAGCAGTCACAAGAAATAAGGCAAGGTTGGTGGTCCAAGGATATAACCAAGAGGAAATAATAGACTTTGATGAGACTTTTTCTCCTATAGCAAGACTGGAAACTATAAGATTACTTGTTGCCTTTGCTTCCTACAAGGAGTTTATACTCTATCAGATGGATGTAAAGAGTGCATTTCTGAATGGCTTTCTCAAAGAGGAGGTGTATGTCAAGCAACCTCCAGGATTCGAAGCAAGGAGTTTCCTGATCATGTGTATTAACTGGATAAAGCCTTTTGTGGGTTGAAACAAGCACCTAGAGCTTAGTATGAGAGGTTATAAAAGTTTCTACTAGAGAATAGACATACTAGAGGTAAAATTGATAATACCCTTTTCTTAAAAACTAATGGGAAGGATTTGTTAGTTGTGCAGGTATATATATGGATGATATTATTTTTGGCTCAACAAATATGAGTATGACTCATGAGTTTGCCAAACTCATGAGTTGTGAATTTGAGATGAGCATGATGGGAGAGCTAAATTACTTCTTGGGCTTGCAAATAAAGCAGTCAGCTTCAGTGACAATGATTCACCGATAGAAATATGTCAAAGAGCTTCTCAAGAGATTCTCCATGAAAGAGGCAAAAGAGATAAGTACTCCAATTGCAACTGCCACAAAGTTGGAGTTGGATGAAACATGTTTAGATGTAGAGCAAAAGATATATAGAGGTATGATTGGGTTATTATTGTACCTCATAGTAACCAAGCCTGATATTATGTTCAGTGTAGGGCTATGTGCCAGGTTTCAAGTAAAAGCCAAAGAATCCTAAAATCTGTGAAGAGAATCTTTAGATACTTGAAGGGAACTAGTGATCTTGTCTTATGGTATCCCAAAGGTAGTAACTTTAATCTGATAGGTTACTAAGATGCTAATAATGTAGAATATCTAGTGGACAGGAAAATCTCTATAGGAATGACATACTTCCTTTGATCATGTTTGATTACCTGGTCCATTAAGAAGCAAAATTAAGTTTCTTTGTCTACTGCTGAAGCTGAATATGTTGCTGCAGGATCCTACTGTGCTCAATTGCTATGGATTAAGCAACAACTCATGGACTTTGGTACAGAAGTTGGTTTTGTTCCTATTTTTTGTGATAATACAAGTGCTATTAACATAGCTAAAAATCTTATTCAACATAAGAGAATCAAACATATTGATATTAGGCATCACTTTCTTAGAGATAATGTTGAAAAAGGTCATATATCCATTATGTTTTGTTCTACTGAGGAACAGATTGCTAACATTTTCACTAAGTCCATGAGTAGAGAACACTTTGAAAAAATTAGTTTAGCCTTGGGGATGATGAAAATTGCATAATTCCCCCTCAATGCTTGACTAGAATAGTTTGATTTTACAAGTGATTATTGGTTAATTCAGTCTCACACATTAAGTAGTATATCCTAAGTCCTAGATTTTAGAGTATGTTGACTTATGTGTGTGTTGATTTTGCAGAAAGCTTTGATCACAGAAGCAATTTTGTGTATTTTGTCATTCAGGTATGATTATTATTACTTCAAAGTAGCTTAAAGAGAAACAAGTTGTTTTCTTGGTTCCTTCTTGGATCATTTAAACCGCCAAAATACAAAGAGTCCCTTCCCTTTCAAAAAGCTGCCACTTCCTTTCCCATTAGGACTAAAAGACTCATCATTACTCCTCTTCCAAATACATTCCCTCATACTTTAAACTTTCTCATCTTTTTCTCTTAACTATTCTTTCATTTTTCTTTATTCTACACAACAAATTCTCGGCACTCTCCTCATACTCAAGAACATTTTCCTAATTCAAAAATGGCATCATTCTCTTCATCTTCCTCTTTTTCTTTTTTCTCTTCCACTGACTCTGTTCCAAATCCCTTCACGCACTTATCCTTCATGCAATTATCACCTTACCTCCCTTAATTCTACCTTCAATCTCCCAGAAATTCACTAATTTTGCTGTTTTCAAAAATTTCCCAAACCCTTTTGCCTAAATTTCATCACCTTCTCCATTCTCTTTGAAACCCCTCCTTCCTCCTCCTATCCCACTCTAAATTGTTGAAGCTGATGATAATCCTAGAGACAGATATAACCTTCCTATCATAGAGCTAATCCTAAGAAGGTCTAGGTCCAAGCTCCTAAGAAAACCCCTTTCCATTCCCATCACTATTGACAACACTGGCCCTCCAGAACTTTTTCCAAATGTCTCTATCCCTTGTAATCCTCATATTCAAGGAAAAAAACAATAAGAAAATGTATCCTTGGCTTAGGGTCTTTGAGTCAGCAAAAAAAATGTGTGGCTACATCTAATCCCACCCCTCCTCGTGCATCTTATCCTGATCTTCTACTTTGATCTGTAGGAAAGACAAAAACTATCATGGACAAAGTTCCAAAACCCTAATTGCCCACGAAACCCTCTTCTAAACCTACTCAAATGGTCTCCTCCTCTTCAAAAATTCCTTCTACTGTCAAAGGATCCTCCTCCTCAAAAGTTTCCCCTTCCAAGCCTTCTACTCATCCCAAGAAATAGGTCATCCTACCTGTTCCTTCTGACTAATCTGACTCTAAATTTACCCAGATGCTACTGATGAGTTGGGACCTAAGTTTGAAGTTCCCCACTCATATTCTCATAAGAATAATCCTGAGGCTCATCATCTTCACTTTCAAAAGAAAAAATTAGCTAGAGGAAGGGTAGTTAGTAGTTTTGGGGGACCTGATATGCAAGTGTTACTAGATAAATTAGAGTTTCAAGGTTTGTCACATTTATTAATTCAGGGTGATCTTCAACATAGATTTACTAAACCTAAAGTCTATGAATTTTATACGAATGGGGTAGGAATTGGTGAATTGTTCTCCACTACTGTCAGAAAGGTTACTATGAACTTTTATGTTGCTGACATTGCTAGGATTTTACGTATTCCCTCCGGGGGATGGGGTCACTATGTCAAGGCTGCTTGGCCTCCTCTGGATAATCTTGCCTCTGCCCTCGACATATGTAGAAAGTTTTCTGGCAATCCTAACTTGCTCCACCATAGAAGAGTCCTTAAGATGGAGATGTCCCCACTACATCAGCTCTATTTTAATTTGGTCCACAAAATGATTATTCCTAGGAAGGAGAGACGGTGTATGGCAAGTTTTCTTAATATTACACTCATGTAGCTGTTGGATACTAAAGTACGAATTGATCTACCTCGACTCAGACTAAACCATATGCAAAGGGTTCTACTCAAGGAAGTGAACAGACATGCTCTACATTATCAATTCTGGCTCACCCCTATATATAAGGAATTTGGTGTTTCTATTTAAGTGTAGTCTTCACAGAATACCAAAGATATCATAGGGCATGTAACCCATATAATGCTACTTATTTCCATGAAGAGTGCTGATAATCCCATACAACGATTGATAAATTCACTGGCTGAGAAACAAGCTGAGGTGGAAGTTGCTCAGGCAGCTTTGGAGGCTGCACAGGTTACTTATGAAGAAAAAAAAGGGATCCTCCATGCTCAAATTGCTTCCCTTAATTCCTTGTTAGAAAAAGAGAGAGCTGAAAATGCAGATGTTATTAGGAAACTCACCTTCCTTATTCCCTCTTCTTCTTCTACGTCTCTTCACTGATATCTTAAGCCTATCTCTTTTTGTTCTTTTTCCTGACAGCTTGTTCTCTCTTAGATTAATTTTTGGTATATGTTGTCATCTCTGCAAATGAATGAACCGGGCTTAGTTGTTTTACTATTTTTTGCTCCTATTTTCTGATATTGCATTCATGTTCTTTTATTCTGAATTTTGATTGTCTTAGTCATAGCCTTAATGGCCATGAATTATTAGAGATTTTTCACTTGTTGATCCAAAATTTCGATGATGTCAAAAGGGGAAAGAGTAGGCTATGCAATGCTTATAACTCAATGACTAATCTGTTTCATTCTATGCTAGTCTTTATTTAAATGCCTTATTGAGTATGTCAGGGGTCTGTGATGTTATGCTGCTATGTTTGTCCAGTTATGTTTGTCATCATCAAAAAGAGGGAATTTGTTAAGGCATGTGGAGTTTTGATGATAAACATATGAATGAAACAATTTGTGAAAGTTGGTCCATTCAAGGGTACAAAGAAAAGCTGCAGGCAAGGCTGTTGGTAAGATGATACTGTGTATAGACAGGAGTGGATAAGCAAGAATATTCAGGAACCTTCTCAAATACTTATCACTTCAGTAAAGTAGAAGAAAAATGCAACATTGTGAAGTTGAGTTAATCTAGAAGTCCAACAATGAGAAGAGTTCTGCAAGGATAAAGGATAAAGCAAAAAGTCCTATTTAATCAGGGAAGGAGAAATGACTGCAACAAGGAGTGAAGTTACTTGATAGAGGAAAAAGGAGAAAGAAACATAAATCAACTAGGAATCTCTTACAGGTGGATCACAAGGGTGCATATATACAACTATCATGACCTGAACCAAGGCCTGGACGTGATGAGCATTTCGAACCATAGAGGCCCAAAACACCCCTATCTGTCTAATAATCATGCACATAATTCATATGATCAAAGTAATGCAGAAGAAACATGATAAACGGAAACATGGTCAAGAATCATATGAAACCGAAAATGGGGAATAGTGTCCCACAATCTAAATTAACATCTCTAAAACCGTCTGCGAAATCTCTACTATATGACTGAAACAATGTCTATTTGAAAACTGGGACAACGCCCCCAGCAGACCCCCAAAATTGAATATAGGATAAAAGAACTGCAGGACATAAGACCTTCCGAAACATAGAAGGCTTACCACTTGTATCTGCAACTCTGTCTGAATGATCTACTGATTCTCTTGACCCCTAGACTTGGCCTCTAAACCTGAGAGGTTGGAGAGGGGAGGGGGGTCAGGACAAAAGTACCGGCATGCAGAGATATCAAAGCAAAACATAATATTTTTACAAAATATAGTTGAGACCCATTATAAAGCAATTTCGTATCAAATAATTCGAAAGCACATGGGTGTAATGCAATAGTTTTTCCTCAACAATAATGAAATACAACTGAGCTAGGTGGAATAACCTACATAATTTACACCAACTATCAAACCTCGGTTGCTACCGAGATTAGAGTATAAGTGAGGGAGAGACACACAAGATCACACAGCATGGTGTCTCGACCCAATGGTAGTGCCCAAGATCACTTGGCCCGGACTCCTACCTATATTCCCAATTTGGGAATGACATAAAGTCAAGTACATAAGATCACTTAGCCTGGTACAAATATTTCGTGTCGGCAAACACGTTTTTCCAGCGACGAGCCCTTGTGTCTCAAATGCCTTCTTCGGGCATCCACCTTTCTCATATAAAATCAATGCATTCGAATTTCATCTTATTCAATCACATGTCGTATTCTATAGGGTATTGTCATACCCGACTTGCAAGTCATCAATATCACATCCACATATGCATAATCATGTAAAAACCAAGGTCCTTCATCATTTACAAGTGGTGAATAATATTTATTTCAAATTCATACTCTCTTTTGTTGATCACATTATAATATGGAGTATCGAAATATTATCATAGGAATTTGAAAACAATTTATCATTCATATATATCAAACTTCCATGGAAAATGTCAAATCATATATGCATGGTTTCAACCATTGAAGTATATAGGCAAACAATTCCTATGACATAAAGAAAATGACTAAGAAATCATGTTGAAAGCAAGATATTAGCATTTGATTGAAAACCCCCATTTAAAAGCATGAATGTTCATAAAACTACACCCATGAGATTTTTGGATAACCCCACGTACCTCTATTTCCAAGGATAATAGATGTTTCTTGAAGCTTGCAGATTGGTGATTCCAAATATATAATTATCTTTGAAAACCTACGGTCAAATCTTGAACTATTTGGGTTTTCCTTTTGAAACCCTAAGGAAAATCTTGAGAACTTTTGATGAAAAAATATGTATTTTGTGGTCCTTGGAACTAAATCTCGTGTTTTAGGGCTAAGGGTGGAAAAGGACCACTTTGTCCTCAACACAGAGTATTTAAATCACCAGAATTCCTTACATAGGTGCCGCCCATCCCGTTGCCTATGTTCACATAGGCGCCACCTAGGCTATCACCTATGTTTACATATGCACCGCCTAGGCTATCACCTATGTTTACATAGGCACCACCTAGGCTATTGGCTATGCTTTCTAGTGGCCATGGGCAATTGGTCAGGTGATGCTTATCACTTTGAAGGGCCATAACTTCTTGCTTGGGTGTAGGATTTTAGCCAAATTGGTATCGTCGGAAAGCTAACTCGAATACCTATAATTTGACACATAGTAGGCTTCCTAATTCGACATATACAGAGAGTTATGGTCGATGGAATCTGACACACTTTACAACGTCTACTAAAACTTAGTCGATCAAAATAGTTTCAAATCGTCCTTGAGTTGAAGGACCTCTATGGTCTAAATTCAAGCTTGAGTGGATTCACATGCTATTCAATAATTAACATGCCGTATTGGCATGGGATTTTATGGCTTCGAGATTAGCAATGCATCAAAATCATGGTCTATATTGTCGCCTGAATTGAGAGGCGCTACATTATCCCCCCCTTAGGATCATTCATCCCCGAATGATGATGCGGGATACAGACAGATACAATTTCAAGCATAAAAAAAGACGAGGAAAGAAAAGATAGGAATAGTAACTTCTATCTCCTCCTTCATCGAAGCAAACAAATTGGGATATGTAATTCTCATGTCATCTTCTGACTCTCAAGTTACTTCTTCGACTTTCTGATTCCTCCACATTACCTTCACGGAGGCTATCTCTTTGCTTCTCAGCTTTCGAACTTGGCTATCTAAAATTTCAACGGGCTCTTCTTCGTAAGACAAGGAGTCTGTCACTTTGATACCCTCTACTGGCAATACCATAGAATGATCTCCAATACATTTTTTCAACATGGATACATAGAATTTCGGATGAACGGAACCCAAACTTGCAGGCAATTCTAACTCATATGCAATTGTACCAATCTTCTTCAAAATTTGATATGGACCTATATAACGAGGGCTCACTTTACCCCTTTTTCCAAACCGCATAACTCCTTTCATAGGAGAAACCTTGAGAAACACCCAATCACCAATTTCAAACTCTAGTTCTCTTCTTCGAACATCGGCAAAGGACTTCTGATTACTCTGAGCAGTCTTGAGTCATTCTCTAATGATTTCCACCTTCTCTATCTCCTGATGAACAAGATCATGCATATACAACTGAGTCTCACCCACTTCATACCATCCTATCGAAGACCTCTATCTCCTTCCATACAAAGCCTCAAAAGGAGCCATCTTGATGCTGGCATGGTAGCTATTATTGCAAGTGAATTCAACCAGTAGCAGGTAATCTACCCAACCACCTTTGAAATCAATGACGCATGACCATCCATCTGAGGGTGGAAAGCTGTGCTCAAATTCACTTGTGTACCTAAACCCTTCTGAAAGGATCTCCAAAACTAAGATGAAAATTGCATACCTCTATCGGATATAATGGACACTGGTGCCCCATGAAATCGAACTATCTCTTCAATGTAAATCTTAGCATAAACCTCTCCCGAATAATTAGTCCTCATAGGCAAAAATTGGGCTGACTTGGTCAACCGATCTACATCACCCATATAGAATCATACTGGTTTTGGGATCTCGGAAGTCCTATAATGAAGTCAATGTTTATCATTTACCACTTCCATAAAGGCAGGGCTATCTCTTACTATGTACCACCCAGCCTTATGTGTTCTACCTTCACTTGTTGACAGTTCAAACACTTGGACACAAAATCAGCTACATCATGTTTCATGTTATTCCACCAATACAAGGTTTTCAGATCATGGTACATCTTAGTAGAGCCTGGATGAATGACATACCTCTAAGTGTGCGCCTCATTAAGGATTCTGTCCCATAGACCATCGACATTCGGAATGCACAACCTACCCTAAAATCTCAGAATACCATCGCCACCAATTTCAAATGACATAACCTTTTGTTGACCCACATCTTTCTTGATTTGCATCAAGATGGGATCTTCAACCTACTTCTCCTTAACTTCAACACAAAGAGATGACTTAGCCAACTCATGAACAATCACCTCTCCATCTTCGAAATCTAAGAGTCGGACTCCCAGATTTGCAAGGCGGTGAATATCCTTCACCATCTCTTTCTTTCCTTCTTTCTACATGAGAAAGGCTGCCCATAGACAACCTGCTGAGGGCGTCGGCTACAATATTTGCCTTGACCGGATGGTAATGCTGACTCATATCATAGTCTTTCAAAAGCTACATCCAAAGCCTCTGCCTGAGGTTCAATTATTTCAGTGAGAAAACATACTGTAAACTCTTATGGTCAGTATAAATATCAACATGCAATCCATAGATATAGTGCCTCCAGATTCTAAGTGCAAACACCACGGCTGCTAACTCCAAGTCATGAGTAGGGTAATTGCGCTCATGCACCTTTAACTGCCTAGATGCATAAGCTATCACCTTACCATGCTACATCAATACACAACCAAGTCCCATACGGGATGCATCACAATAAACCACAAAATCATCTACACCCTCGGGAAAGGTCAAAACAGGAGCAGTAGTCAGCTTGTTCTTTAATTTCTCAAAACTGTTTTCACATAAGTCAGACCACACAAACTTCATCTTTTTCTGAGTCAGTTTAGTAAGAGGAGCAGCTATGGAAGAAAAACTCTTTACGAACCTTCTGTAATACCCCACCAAACCCAAGAAGCTCTGAATATCAGTTTGAGTCATGGGTCTGGGCCATTTTCTAACTTTTTCAACTTTCTGGGGATCCACTCTTATCCCGTCACTGGACACAATATGCCCCAGGAAGGTAATAGCATCTAACCAGAATTCATACTTAGAAAATTTGGCATATAGCTGATGATCCTTAAGGGTCTGAAGGATAATTTGGAGGTGATTAGCGTGATCCTCTTTACTCTTAGAATAGATCAGAATATCATCAATAAATACAATGACAAAAAGGTCAAGAAACTGACGGAACACTCTATTCATAAAATCTATGAAGGTTGCAGGGGCGTTAGTCAACCTAAAAGACATGGTTAGAAATTCGTAGTGACCATATCGGGTTCGGAAGGCTGTCTTGGGTATGTCTGACTCTCTAACTTTCAATTGATGATAACCCTAACGAAGGTCAATTTTTGAAAAGCACTTGGCACCCTGAAGCTGGTCAAAAAGGTCGTCAATCCTAGGAAGAGGATATTTATTTTTAATCATTACCTTATTCAACTGACGGTATTCTATGCACATCTGAAGGGTCCCATCCTTCTTTCACACGAAGAGCACGGGTGCACCCCATGGGGAAACACTAGGATGAATAAAACCTTTGTCTAGGAGGTTTGCAAGCTGTTCCTTTAACTCCTTTAGTTCCATGGGATCCATTCTATATGGCGGAATAGAAATAGGACGAGTGTCTGGCAACACATCAATGCCAAAATCTATCTCCCTATCAGGGGGTATCCCTGGGAGATCTTCAGAAAAGACTTCTATAAATTCATTCACTACAGGGACTGACTGCAGAGGAAGGTTTCCAACTTTTGAATCTTTTACTCGGATTAGATGATACATACAACCTTTAGAGATAAGCTTTTGGGCTCTAAGATAAGAGATAAAGTGACCTCTAGGTTCCATAGAACTCCCTGCCCATATAACTGGTGTCTTATTCGGGAAATAAAAAGTGACCTTTTGGGTTCTGCAATCAAGGGTGGCATAACATTAATGGAGCCAGTCCATCCCAGGGATGGCATCAAAATCTATCATATCCAGTTCTATAAGGTCTGCCATAGTTTTCCTATTATGAATATACATAACACAATTTCTATATACCCTTCTAGCTACAACAGAATCAACTACAGGAGTAGAAACAGAGAAGGGTTCTACAATAACATCGGGCTCAAACCCGAAACCAACAGCCATATAAGGGGTTACATAAGATAAAGTAGACCCGGGATCAAGTAATACATAAACATCACGAGAAAAGATTCGTAACATACCGGTGACAACATCTGTTGAAACTTCCACCTCCTGGCGGTTGTTCAAAGAATATAACCGGTTGCAACCGTTTTCGGCAGCTGAATGGGCACCCTTAGGAAAAAGAGCTGTGGAGGAGGCTTGGGACTTAGCCCCCTCCATACTTACTCCAGCAGATGGACAATCTCTCTAAAGGTGACCCACTTTGCCATAAGTATAATAGTTTCTCCCCTCAAACCAGTACTTCCCTACATGATTCCTTCCGCAAACCTTACACCACAGACGAGTACGACGCTGCTGGGCCACACTGCCCTGAGACTGTGTACCTAGAGCTTTGGACCCATAAGGAGTATGAAAACTCTAAGTTTGTCTGTCTGTCGGTGGTCTGGGTGGTGGGGCGCTGGCTGCTGATTGTGCATTATTCCAAAACTTCTGCTTCTTCGACCACTTATTACCCTAGTTACCACTCTGTTGCTGACACTGGTGCTGGTCCGCAGATCTAGCTCTCTTAGCCTGTCTGTCTTTCTCTTTAGATTCAGTAATCTTTTTCTTCTTCTCTTCCACTTAATGCAGATGAACGGTCAGTCGAGCAAATTCTAACTCCTTATTCAACATAGCCTGCTGGGACTCAAGTACCAGGTCATAAGCAAGACCAGATCTAAATTTTCTCATCCGGGCCCTCATATTACTTGTCAACTCTGGTGCATAGCGGGCTAGTTTATTAAACTTCAAAGTGTTCTCCTAGACACTCATACTGCCCTGCTTTACATTCATAAACTCTTTCTCTTTGGCCTCCCTCAACTCTAGAGGAAAGAATCAGTGAAGGAAAGCTTCCACAAATTTGCCACAAATTGTGGGCTCAGCACTTTCACCTTTTTCATTTTCCCAGTTGGTATACCACTGATTTGCAACGTCCTTGAGCTGATAGGTTGCTAGCTCCACCCCTTCAACTTCATCTACATACATCACCTTAAAGATCTTTTCTATTTCATCCACGAACTCCTGTGGATCTTCCTACACTTTGGTGCCAATGAACTTAGGTGGGTTTATCTTCATGAAATGTCCGACTCTAGCAGCCTCAGATGTAACATATGTAGACCCAACATCTTCTGATCATTGAGCCTGGTTAGCTACCAACTGAGTCAGTATATGAATAGACCATCTGAATTCTACATTTGAAATATCTCCCTGAGTAGTTGGGGGATGATTGGCATTAGTCCGCGGAGCCCGAGCTGGACTGGTCGGGACTGGAAGGACTCCCAGAGTAGGGAAAATTTTTGGAGTGTGAGCCCTGTTATGGGTCCGAATCCCATGGGTGGGATAGACCTCATCTGCCTGAGCATTCTGATCGGCGATACGACGTGGAGGCATAACTGTGTTTCTGAAACACAAGCGATCATTGATTAGGGTACAGTTCAGAATCTGAAGAACGAACTAAATCACAAAGAAGGGAAACATTTCCTAAATTCCTAGCAGCCTTCTGCTTATAAGTATGGCGCGCTACACACCCATAAATAAGACTCTACCTGACGCGATTTCACAGATACCCTGGGATCATGAACTGTGCTTTGATACCAAGTTTGTCATGACCCAAACCAGGGCCTGGCTGTGATGAGCATTTTGAACCATGGAGGCTCGAAACACCCCTATCTGTCTAATAATCATGCACATAATTCATATGATCAAAGTAATACGGAAGAAACACAATATAACGGAAATATGGTCATGAATAATATGAAAATGAAAATGGGGAATAATGTCCCATAATCTAAATTAACATATCTAAAATCGTCTGCGAAATCTCTACTACATGACTGAAATAATGTCTATATGAAAACTGGGACAAGGCCCCCAGCAAACCCCCAAAACTGAATATAAGATAAAAGGACTGCAGGACATAAGACCTTCCGAAACATAGAAGGCTCACCACTTGTCTATGCAACTCTATCTGAATGATCTACTGATTCTCTTGACCCCTAGACTGGGCCTCTAAACCTAAGAGGTTGGATAGGGGAGGGGGGTCAGCACAAAAGTAATGGCACGCAGAGATATTAAAGAAAAACATAATATTTTTACAAAAGAAAGTTGAGAGACATTATAAAGCAATTTCGTATCAAATCATTTGAAAGCACATGGGTGTAATGCAAAAGTTTTTCCTCAACAATATTGAAATACAAATGAGCTAGGTGGAATACCCTACATAATTTACACCAACAGTCAAACCTCGGTTGCCACCAAGATTAGAGTATAAGTGAGGGAGAGACACACAATATCACACAGCATGGTGTCTCGACCTAATAGTTGTGCCCAAGATCACTTGGCGTGGGCTCCTACCTATAGTCCCAATTTGGGAATGACATGAAGTCAAGTAGAAAAGATCACTTAGCCTGGTACCAATATTCCATATCGGCAAACACGTTTTTCCAGTGATGAGCCCTTGTGTCTCAACGCCTTCTTAGAGCATCCACCTTTCTCATGTAAAATCAATGCATTCAAATTCCATCTTATTCAATAACATGTCATATTCTGTAGGGTATCATCATACCCGACTTGTAAGACATCAATATCACATCCACATATGCATAATCATGTAAAAACCAAGGTCCTTCATCATTTACAAGTGGTGAACAATATTTATTTCAAATTCATGCTCTCTTTTGTTGATCACAATATAATATGGAGTATCGAAACATTATCATGGGGATTTGAAAACAATTTATCATTTATATATATCAAACTTCCATGGAAACTGTCAAATCACATATGCATGGTTTCAACCATTGAATTATATAGGCAAACAATTCCCATGACATAAAGAAAATGACTGAGAAATCATGTTGAAAGCAAGATATTAGCATTTGATTGAAAACCCCCATTTAAAAGAATACATGTTCATAAAACTACACCCATGAGATTTTTGGATAACCCCATGTACCTCTATTTCCAAGGATAATAGTTGTTTCTTGAAGCTTGCGGATTTGTGATTCCAAATATGTAATTATCTTTGAAAACCTACAGTCAAATATTGAACTATTTGGGTTTTTATTTTGAAGCCCTAAGGAGAATCTTGAGCGCTTTTGATGAAAGAATATGTATTTTGGGGTCTTTGGAACTAAATCTCGTGTTTTAGGGCTAAGTAAGGGTGGAAAAGGACCACTTTGTCCTCAACACGGAGTGTTTAAATCACCAGAATTCCTTACATAGGCGCCGCCCATCCCGTTGCCTATGTTCACATAGGTTCCACCTAGGCTATCGCCTATGTTTACGTATGCACCTCCTAGGCTATCGCCTATGTTTACATAGGCGCCACCTAGGCTATTTCCTATGCTTTCCAGTGGCCATGGGCGATTGGTTAGGCGACACTTATCACTTTGAAGGGCCATAACTTCTTGCTTGGGTGTCGAATTTTAGCCAAATTGGTATCGTTGGAAAGACACTCGAATACCTATTATTTGACACAAAGTACGCTTCTTAATTTGACATATACAGAGAGTTATGGTCGATGAAAGCTGACTCACTTTACAACGTCCACTAAAACTTAGTTGATCGAAATAGTTACAACTCGTCCTTGAGTTGAAGGAACTCTATGGTCTAAATACAAGCTTGAGTGGATTCACATGCTACACTATAATTAACATGCCATATTGGAATAGGATTTTATGGCTTCGGGATTAGCAATTCATCAAAATCATGGTCAATATTGTAGCCTGAATTACGAGGCGTTACAACAACAAAGCATGATCAAGTAACTCACTCAAGCATGAAAAAGAAAATCAATAATTAGCAAATCAGTTCACATACTTGAAGAAGAACCTGGTCTCTTACTTAGCAAGTTGTAGACTTTGTGTAGTAGGTAGGTTCTTAGAGTTATAATGAGTCATTTTTCTAGTCTCAGTGATATATAAACTGAGTTAGGAAGTGTGTCTTCAAGTTTGGGAACTCAAAGACTTGGAAACACTTATCTTGGGAAGATTTAGGTTTTTGTAGTGATAGGAGTTAGAAGTTTTAATTCCTAGTTTACAAGAAGTCTTTTAATTCTGTTGATTGTTGAGGCTCAAGTATTATAGTGAAGTTGGGGTTAAATCCTGTAGAAGTACAGGTCATGGTTTTTTATACCTTTCTTGAGCCGAGTGTTTTCTATGTAAAAATACTGTGTTCAGTATTTACTTTTGTGAACCATGTTTACTTACTTGTCCCACAGATAGGCAATTAGTAGGGCTCGTACTCTAACAATCTCCTCAAGCTGCTCATTTGACATGGTGGCAGAACTCCCCATACCTTGCAATCCACCCTAAAGACAGTGAAAGTTCCTCTCAGAAAAAAGGCAGTATGCCCTTCCCTTATACACGCCCCCAACTACATCCATCTAGCAGAAAAGAGTTTCTTCCTCTGATGACATGATTGGATTACCTTGATTATTTGTCGGTTGACTCCTTTTGAGTTTTGAACTCTTCAATAGCTTGTGAACTTATCGATTTTTCATTAAAAGTAAAATTAGTATATAATAAATAATATAAAATAAATTCTAAGTAAGATTTGAACTTACGTATCCTCTGTTTGTGTTTCAACCCAAACTTCTTTTTCATCTGTAATTTTTATATGGGTGTTCTTCCATTTCTCTTCATGAGTGGCTGACCTAGTAAGAGATGATTCCTGCAAATGAAATAAACATAGTGAACCACACGTGCATAAATAATTTACTACCATCTAAATGCATAAATAATTACCAATTTCCACTTAGTTGTCCACATGGACGCTGAACCACAAGTGTGCAATAAGCCACCTTTCTTAGAATTTCGAGATACCTTTGTCTTGGCACTGTTATTTTGAAACTTCGGAGACGCCCAATATGCAATAAGTTTATCCCAATAATCTGACCCAAGCCATCCAGACCGTCATTTATGTCAAGCTTTATAAAGAATGCAAGACAATGGAGAAAATGCCTTTTTCTTAAAATTGCTTTGAATAACCCAATCCTCAGAAAGGCTCCATGTACAGATTTTCTACAAATAAAATATATATGAGGATGGTGATAAACTGGATATTGAAAATGTTAGTTGTGATAGCTGAATATGACAATTTCTCCCAATTTTTGCAAATTATTACAGCTACATATGACAATAGCTTAAATTATCAAATATTTGATCAACATATTGACCATCAACTATCTTAAGAAAAATGCATTTTAAGCAACTAATTTAGATCAAAAGTCCTTATAACACATATTGGATGCATCAACAAGAGTTGTACATAAAGAAGTTTCGTTCCAAATGAAAATTAAAAGAAAAAAACAATTAGAATTTCTTCGCTAGAAGAAGGATGTAAGAACACTCTCTAATCGATATCACACAACTTTTACAATTGGTTCAAGAATCCACGTGTGAAACTTAAAAAGAACTATTCTTATAGATCATAATCTTGAAAATAGAGGTCGATTACCTCAAATTAAGAGAAAGGATTAACAAAAGAAATACAGGGGTATGTGTGAACCTCCTAGTATCTATAATCTTACCAGAATCATATTTGGAATAGGCCAGTCCCTTACCTACTGGTGAAGCTACTACTGAATTGTTAGTCTTTGGCAGGCTTCTCAGATGTGGAAAATTGCAAATCCAAACCAGTATTGGTTGTTTAAGCAAATGATACTACTATGAAAAAGACACGAAATGAAATCAACATTGCGACTAATAACACTGCTAGATAACTTAAAAGGAGAAGCAACAACAGATGGAAAAGGCCATTAACATTCAAACTCGAAACAGTGAACTTACAAAAATTGAAAGTGAGACAACTATTCCAGAAGTTATTATGAACAAAGACCATTGTGAACTGTTATTGTCACACCCTTTTTTCGTACTCTGAAAAGATATCATTTTAAGGTTCGAAAGGGTTTTTATTATTAAAGTGAAAAAATGAAGATTTGTTTCGAAAAAGGATTATGTTTACATTCAAAACTCAGAGTTGCCACTTAGCATAATCTGGTGTGTCAAGTCACCTTTAGACAATCCTTTTCAAAACAATTTGACTCTTCAAAACATGTTTGCGAACAAAGACTCCAGCTAAGGAATTCTGTTGACCGAGGAGAAGGTGTTAGGCACCCCTCGATCTCGTGGTTCAACCATGGTCGCTTGGTGGAGAGTATCAGCTAATTTTACACTACGAATGTATAAACCACACAAAGAACACAAAAATAATCAATCAAACAATCAAAACAAAATAATCCAAAATTTAGTGTTCAGTCCAATTATACAGTCCTGAATAGAAAAATAATGCAAAAATGTAAATCTTATTCTACCTTACACTAATTTTATACTATGCTTCCATGCTACCCGATGCCTCGGGCCTTCATCACAGATGTTCTCCAAATACAAAATACTTTAGGGCATTCCCCGGCGAATAAATACAAGTGATCGCGGGGCATTCCCCGATTAAATGAATATATTTCCAAATGAAAGAACTAAAACCAAACCATTCAACTCAAATTCCACATTCAAAAAGAAAACTTATTCCTAAATTTTGCCTACCCGAACCAACATTCGCCTATCCATTTCAACATATCATAATTTTATCATGTTCAAAGTAATATTCATGCTCATTACGAATTAAACAAAACAACAATAAACCAAAGTTAATCTAAACTCAACTTTTTTATCAATTTATCAATTCTATCCCCAAATAATTGACTAATTCTTCGATTATCAATTCAATTTCTCACATCGAAATCCAACATCAACTAACCCATAGCAAAGATTCGAACATGCTCAAACAAAAAATCATTCCTGATTAATTAACCAACTTCAACATAGAATCACCCAAAACAATCAAACTTGCTCAACCACATAATCAAGATCATATCATCAACTAAAGAATTCCATCCATAATATCAAATATTGTAAACAAAGAAATAAGATAGTAGAGCTTAGAAATGGACCTGATTTAGAACTTTTTGAAGAATATTATAAGAAAATCCACTTTCGAGAATCTCAACTTGAGCCTCAAGAATGACAAAAATCCAACTCCATATTGCCAATTACGATTCAAATAAATTTTAATTCAAGAACATGAACTCAATATAGACCTCCAAATCAACCACTTAAAACAGACATAACAAACCCCCCAAATCAAGATTTCGAAGATGAACACCAATCTCGAAACCCAAAACCAAACCTAAACAATTCGATGAGATAGAAACCTGATTTTGAACGGACGATGAAGATTCGATATAGATAGAATATTTTTTGTTTAGGACCAGATAGAATCAATGGGTTCTTGATGGAATCTGTGCGTGTGTGAATCATGAGGGTGTAGAACAGAGGAACAAGAATGGAGTTTCTATGCGTGTATATATGTTGCTGTCTTCCCTTCTCCCTGCCTCCGATCTCTATGTGTTCGTGTGAATCGTGGTGTATCAGTGTGTGTGTGTTGGTGAGGATGAGCATCACTGGTGAAGAAGAAAAAGGAAAAATCCCCCCTAAAATGGTGTATGTATATGGTATATGTATCAAATCCAAAAGGAAAAGTCAGGTCCTTTTTTTTTGACCCTTTCCCCTTTTATTGTTGTTGTCCCCCTCCTCCCTCTATAGTCTTCTCTATTTGTATTAAAATGAATAAGAGCATGGCAAAGATAATGAAATCTTGGGAAAAATGAAGTAGGTCCCTCTTATTTTTTTTAATCTTTTTTCTGAATCATTCTTTTTTGTATTGTTGAAATGGGGAAAATGTGTAAGGCATGGGGTATGAGGTAGGGTAAATTATAATGTTTGTTAGTATTAGGTTAGGGATTTATTGGATTTTTGTTATTTTTGTATTTTTGTGGGGTATAATTACATAGGTGAGGGTACACGGTAGGATAAAGTAAAAAATAGGTAAAAATGATATCGGGGAGGGACGAAATTAGGTGTCTACATCATGCACCCTTTGAATGTAAACACAAAGTATTTTCAGACAAAGAAGTAGACAACACGACAGAATTTTGTCCTGACCATTATTCAAAGGAAGAAACAGAAAAAAGAAGAACAACCGAATTCTGACTTAAGCCATCCTACACACCCAAGTTATTGAGGAATCGCGTGACAGTGTCTCAAAAGATTGGAAGGAAATGGACAATACCGAGTTGGAGAGTCGAGTTAGGTTCTATCGAGGTTCTGTTCCGCGACTCTGTCATTACATCAAAATGAAAATTACAAGTTAAAACATAAATGAAATTACAAAATCCTATCTATACAGCTTCTGTTGGACTCGTGACTTAAGTTTTATTACCTTATTCTTGAGGCGGGCTCCTAACTTGCAATTTCATCACTTGTTGCTTGGTCTTCAATTGCTTCTCCTTATTGCTTAAATTTCTATTTATTTGCCCTGTGCTTTGGGCGGGCTCCTGACTTGCCATTTCATCACCCTATTCTTCAGGCGGGCTCCTATCTTGCAATTTTATTACCCTGTTCTTCAGGCGCGCTCTTGACTTGCAATTTCATCATCCTATTCTTCAAGAGGGCTCCTGACTTGCTATTTCATCAATCTGTTAAATTTCAACTTTTCACCATGTTGCTTGACTTTTCATTTATTCGCCCTGCTCTTTAGGTGGGCTCCTGAAATCATATCAAAACTAAAAAGAAAATTATCCCAAACAAGATTATTATAAAGAGATTTCATATGCCAGGAAAGTGAAGTTCCAACACAAGAATTAAACTTTTCCCCAGTTCATCAAAGGACTTTTGCGAAAGTTACATCATTATAGGAATTAAGGAGAATGACTCGACTATAAAGTGCGTCTGATAGGAATCAAAGGAATTGACTCGACTAAAAGGTATGTCTTCTAGGGGTCAAGGAGAATGACTCGACTAAAAGGTACGTCTTATAGGAATCAAAAGAAATGACTCGAATAAAAGGTACGTCTTATAGGAATCAAAAGAAATGACTCGACTAAAAGGTACGTCTTCTAGGGGCTAAAGGGAATGACTTGACTAAAAGGTACGTCTTATAGGAATCAAAGGGAATGACTCGACTAAAAGGTACGTCTTATAGGAATCAAAGGTTATGACTTGACTAAAAGGTACATCTTATAGGAATCAAAGAGAATGACTCAACTAAAAGGTACGTCTTATAGGAATCAAAGGGAATGACTCGACTAAAAGGTACGTCTTCTAAGGGTCAAGGGGAATGACTCGACTTAAAGGTATGTCTTCTAGGAGTAATGGTTCAATTTAAGAAGTGTATCACCTAGTAAATGAAAACTAAAATCCCTGGATAGGAAAGTGTGTCTCTGAGGGATATAAGATAATGAATTTTTACCATGATTTAATTTATCAAACCTGTGCAGCAACATTGCTTTCTGTATTTGTAAAAGCGAGAAATTAGGGGCCTTGAAGTTTATGCTTTGAAATCTTTGATTTGAAGGTGACATGCGTTACTATTTAATGCAAAGAAAGGTTGTGAGCTTAAAAACATGGTGGCTGGTTTGTGGCTTTGGCTTTCGTGGAAAATGCTCTTGCCATCATCACATTTAACCTTGCTTCCAACCATTAGCCTGTGTCATTGACTTGCTGCTTCATTGACCAAATTTAGATTATTAATAGTGACTGAGACAAACACAGTATCTTTGCTTTGCTATGCTTCTCAGATATACCCCTTCGAACCTTGATATTTCATGAGTTCCCAGACTTATTTGTTGACAAAACTTTGTATTTGCCTCATTTTGGCTCACAATCATGTCTCTTTCATGCGTTGGCCTTTCTACCTTGCTTTGAAAAATTGAAGAAGCTGGTAGCTAGTTTTGAAATCTTTTCTCACTTGTTTTGACATAGACTTGACTAAAAGATAAGAGAAAAATGACAATGATTTTATTTGGATAACTGACTCAAGAAAAATAAAAATATAACAATAAAAAAGAAAGAAATGATAATGAATATCCCCATAGAAAAAGAGAAAAGAAAAGTTTATCTGAAAATGACAGTCAACTCTAATGATTATGACATGCATATCAGATTAAACTGCCTGATCTTTTCATCCAAAACTCTCACAAATTCTTGTTGAGTTAATAACCCTGAAAGTGAGTTGCTTTCTTAGGCCAATTGCATTCGGAGACCTCATTCGGATAGTGGCACCTTGAAGGGTTTTCGCCAACAAGCCTCTCTCATTTTCTTTTATCACCTGACCATTGCCTTATAGTATCCAAGAGGGTTTTTTACCAATAAGATTCTTATTTTCATTTTTCTCAACTCACAGTCATCTTATTGTGCCCATGAGGGTTTTCACCAATAAGACTCTCATTTTTATTTATCTCAACTCACCATCGTCTTACAGTGCCCGCGAGGGTTTTCACCGATAAGACTCTCTCATTTTCATTTCTCTCCTGATTCCTTATGCTGAGGAAGACAAGTAGTTCCCAAAATGCGTTATCCACATCCATTGCATGCTTAGCTTGAGCATTCTCAAAGATTGATCTGAAGGTGTTTCTTTGGTTGTAACTTGGATTTTGGATAGGGTTAGAAAGAAAGGATGACATGGGGACCAAACGAAACTTGAAGTGGGGTAGGACTTACAACTTTTGGAGTCAACTCAAACTATGAGGATTAACTCATGCCCCGTTTTCTTTTGACTGGGCAATTCTAAATTTATTATTTGGTTGAATCGAGCCTGAAGCAGGGCAGCCTACATATCTCACCCCCGAGAGGGGAGAATCAGGTCATGCATAGTTTTGGCTGCTTATTTTTCTTGATTCTGAATTCTTCTCTTTTTTTTCTTTTGTTGACTCTTTTTCTCTTTGAGATTTTTTTGACTTTATTTTTCTTGACACTCTCCTTTTTTTGACATAATTTTCTCTTTTTTTTGAAACTTTTCTAACTCTATTCTTTTTTCTCGACAATTTTTTTTTAAGCTTTGCTGACTCTATCTTGACTCCTAAAGAGGGGTATGAAATAAAATAGGACTAAAGCTCAAATGGGGTAAACAAAGGATGACACGCTGTTTGGATAGCAGAATGAAATTCCTTCGTCATGTTAATCCTTGAAAATGCAAGTACACATCATGCTATATGAAATGAAATATGAAGATCATTTGGGACACTTTAAAAACACTAACTTCAACTGAGCATGTACCAATTCTTCTTCTACCCTTGCCTAGCATACAACTCCACCTTAGTTATGCATCCCTCACATTGAATGATTCATGCTTTTGTGGAGCTGATTTCTTTTTGTTCCTCTTGATATAAGATCACGCAGCCACTGTTTGACCTAATTGAGACATGTCTTTCAATTGATGACCAAGTTATTCTCATGATTCTCACAATAATAGCCTTAATTTTCAAAGAAGGCTTCAACTTGATCACCAAATGCCCCAGCACTCTATTTATTTTCTCAGATGCTCTCTTTTTCTAACTTTAAACCGCTGATTCAATGTTCATGCTTAAACTGGATTTTAACATGTGACTGAAAATTTCACTAGCATGTCATATCTCTAGAGTCAACATAAAATGTACTATGTAAATAAAACAAACAAACAACACATATTTAAAACACAAAGGAAAATAGGACACTTCATTTAGTTACAACAAAAGATAGAAGGGTTTGAACATAATGACAAAAGGACAAAACAAGATAGATCCTAAACTACAACCCTGAAATAATTTAAATAACAGAAAATAAAACAAAACAAACTACCAGACCTCTTCGTAGTAGGGAGGGGTGACTTCTCAATTGCTCAGCCTGATATCTTAGCCACTAGTTTGCATATCAGCATGACTAGAGCTTTCCTCACTGTCAATTTTCTGCACCACAATTGATTTATCTTGAATCATCTTTTCAATTTCTCTTTTCAAAGCACGACAATCTTCAATACTGTGACACTGAACATCAGAATGATATACACATCATATATTAGGATCAAAACTTCTTGAATGTAGGTCAGGAGTATACCCAAGGATAGGAGTGATCATGCCCTGCTGTACCAATCTTTGGAATAAACTAGCATAGGCTTCCCTAATAGGAGTGAAATTATTTTTTTCCTTCCTCCTCTTTGCGAACTCTAGCCTCGGATGAAACTTAGATTTAGAGGTTCCTTGGTAAATTTGTGGGGGTCGAGGACGATATTGAGGGACAGGTGCATGCCATTATGGATAAGAAGATGGATGAGCATACAATTGTGCATTATTCAAAGAATATTGAGGAAGTGGAATGGGATTTCTTGGATTTTAGGGGAAGAAACCTTGTTACAAGTGGTTCTGTGGATCTAATATGTAAGCTTGCGATTGAGGTTGACAGTATTGGCTGGTTGGACCTCTCAAACTCTGCTTTGGCCCTGGCATGACAATAGGTGCATTTTCCCTCTTCTTTCCTTTAGTTTTCCTTGGTTGATTGCAACATTATCCCAAATGTTTCACAGAATCATTCTATCCACCAAGTTCCTTAAATTTTGATGTCTCAAAGCCTGGAGGAAGGTTAATACTTGAAAACACGCCCCAGTTTTTATATGAAATATCTTCATAGCCCAAAAGTCCCAAGGAAGTTTTCATATTATTTTCTACACTCTTAACTTTCACAACCATTTTCTTTGGGTCTTCTAGCATGCTAGGCTTCTTAGTAAGAAATTTGGCAGTCTACTTAACTTAACTGTAGGATCAAGAGTATAACAATGATCATCACAAGTATTGAACGTCGATTCACTAGTGGACTAGGGAAGCACAATCGTTGGATTGATAGCCAAAGTGGAAGCATTAGTAGAAGGATGAGCAACAAAAGCACAAATGGTATGTGGTGATATGAATGTGGTAGACTTATATTGAGGAGCTAAAGAAAGAGTGGTGGAAGTATTGAGGTGCATTTGGCATGGAATAGATACTGAGGCATGCTGTGGTGCATCAACCATAGTAGGAAACTGACTTTGCGATTTTGGTGGAAGACTCAAGGTATTTGCAGGGTCAAAAGTGGGGAACTGAGGTGGAGGTAGCCCACTGGCCCAAGCTCGGTAGGTTTCCATAATTTGTTGTCTCAGTCTCAAATTCTCTTCCTTTAAACTCTCAATTTCCTAACTCTTTATTTCATCCATGATGCCACTCTCTATATCCTTGTTGGACACAACTAACCCTTCCTTGAATTTGGTGTGATATGGAGGATCATCCACGAAGCCCCAAACCAACCACCTTAAACTAACTGAACAAGAGGCAACAAATATGTTAGAGTTCAACATTTTTTCTTCAAAACCCTTTTTTCTTTTAGAAAAGATACCGAACCCAAAAAGGGTGCCTACGTATCTCACTTCTGAGAGAGGAGAATCAGGGGTACATAGTTCGTAAAGTCTTGCCAAAATGGCCAATTAAACTCGTTTTCTATTCCTTGGAACTTTAAGAAGAAAAAAAAATAACAATTTATCAAAAGAATTAACGAAAATCTTTTTGAATTTTTTCATCTTTAACATACCTATACAAAAATGAAATCTATGATTACCAAAGAAAAATCTTTTTTGGGTTTTCGATTTTGAATTTCATAAGAAAATGAAACTTGAAACTATTAGAGAAAAATCTTTTTGTAGTTTTCTTTTAGAGATACATACAAAACACATACTCTAAATAAAGTGTGAAGAAAATCTTTTTGGATTTTTCAAATAAGATCCCCAAACCAACAATAGGTTGCCTACATATCTCACTCCCGAGAGAGAAGAATCAAGGTTGCGTAGTTTGTCCAGATTGGACAATTAATGATTAAATAACAGATTGCACCTTGACTTGAGATACGATCAAAGGAAGACGATGAACCACGTTAGTAAAATATTTTGAGTTTTTATTTTGACACTTCACAGAAAAATGACATCAACAACTATGAAAGAAAAATCTTTTAGGTATTTTCGTTATACAAAATGTAAAAAATTTCTAACATTTTTTTTTTCATTTTTCTTTTATAAAAACACCTATGAATGAAAAATATTTTTGAAGTTTTTGAATTGTGAATGCATGCTAAACGAGACAAAGGAAAATCTTTTTGATGTTCTTGAGAAAATGAGTGCGAAAGGTAAGAAAAATCTTTTTGAATTTTTGAATCGTGGAAAGCAAAAGCCATAAAAATCTCTAAAAACTACGAAACTCTTTTTTTCTTTTCCACTCACTTTTTCCTTTTTCTCTTTTTTTTTCAACACTGTCTTGTCTACACACTTTACTTCTAATAGATGCTTTTCCTAAATCAATCCATCAAATGACTATGTTACCCTCTGAGATGCAACATTTAGCACGTAGGGATGCTTTAAAGGTGAGTTTCCTACGAAGGACCAAGTGGGCCCCGCTAAGTCTCAATATGATGCGCATAAGCATGACGTAAAGGCTGACCTACATTGGGGTTTACTAACAAGGCTGTTCGAGAGAGCGTATGGTTGATAGTGGCTTGCTTTAGCTGGCCACCTACTTCATAAAACCCAATAGCTCTCCCTCCCAAAATAAGGGTGACTCAACTATAGGTCGTGTACACACGTGTACTATGGACTTGTTGTAGAAAGAAAGACTCAGGTTATGCATATGATGCCAGATATAAAGTGATAACACATAAAGTAAAAACTGTAAACAAAGAGCACGTAGGCACTCAACAAATGATAAACAATAACACAAAACAACACAAACAAAATGTTTATACACCTATAGTGCCAAGCTAAGCCGATACAAACTCCAAAATAAACTCGAATTCTGAAAAATCCCCAACAGAGTCACCAGAGCTTTCATACCCCTTTTGCGTACTCTGAAAAGATATCATTTTAAGGTTCGAAAGGATTTTTATTATTAAAGTGACAAAATGAAGATTTGTTCCGAAAAAGGATTATGTTTACATTCAAAACTCAGAGTCTCCACTTGGCATAATCCAGTGTGCCAAGTCACATTTGGACAGTTCTTTTCAAAACAATTTGACTCTTTAAAACTGGTTTGCGAACAAAGACTCTGGCTAAGGAATTTTGTTGACTGAGGGGAAGGTGTTAGGCACCCATCGATCCCGTGGTTCGACCACGGTCGCTTGGTGGAGAGTATCGGCTAATTTGACACTGCGAATGTATAAACCACACAAAGCATGCAAAAATAGTCAATCAAGCAATCAAAACTAAATAATCCAAAATTTAATGTTCAGTCTAATTATATAGTCCCGAATAGAAAATGTGAAAATGTAAATCCTATTCTACCTTACACTAATTTTATACTATGCTCCCATGCTACCCGATGCCTCGGGCCTTCATCACGGACGTCCTCTAAATACAAAATACTTTGGGGCATTCCCCGTCGAATAAATACAAGAGATCGCAGGGCATTCCCCGATTAAATGAATACATTTCCATATATAAGAACTAAAACCAAACCATTCAACTCAAATTCCACATTCAAAAAGAAAACTTATTCCTAAATTTTGCCTACCCGAACCTACATTCGCCTATCCATTTCAACATATCATAATTCTATCATGTTCAAAACAATATTCATGCTTATTACAAATTAAATAAAACAACAATAAACCAAAGTTAATCTAAATTCAACTTTTTTATCAATTTATCAATTCCAGCCTTAAATAATTGACTAATTCTTTGATTATCAATCCAATTTCTCACATCCAAATCCAACATCAACTAACCCATAGCAAAGATTCGAACATGCTCAAACAATAAATCATTCCCGATTAATTAAGCAACTTCAACATAAAATCACCACAAACAATCAAACTTGCTCAACCACACAATCAAGATCATATCATCAACCAAAGCATTCCATCCATAATATCGGATATCATAAACAAAGAAATAAAATAGTAGAGGATAGAAATGGACTTGATTCGAAAACTTTTCAAAGAATATTATAAGAAAATCGACCTCCGAGAATCTCAACTTGAGCTTCAACAATGACAAAAATCCAACTCGATATCGCCAATTTTGATTCAAACAAATTTTAATTCAAGAACACGAACTCAATATAGACCTCTGAATCAACCACTTAAAATAGAGATAACAAACCCCCCAAATCGAGATCCCAAAGATGAACACCAATCTTAAAACCTAAAACCAGACCTAAAAAATTGATGAGATGGAAACCTGATTTTGAATGGATGACGAAGATTCGATATAGATGGATTGTTTTCTGTTCATTACTAGCCGGAATCAATTGGTTCTCGATGGAATCTGTGCGTGTATGAATTGTGAGGGTGTAGAAGAAAGGAACAAGAATAGAGTTTCTGTTCATGTATATATGTTGCTGTCTTCCCTTCTCCCTTGCCTCCGATCTCTGTGTGTGCGTGTGAATTGTGGCGCATCAGTGTGTGTGTTAGTGAGGATGAGCATTACTGGTGAAGATTAAAAAGGAAAAATCCCCCTTAAAATGGCGTATGTATATGGTATATGTATCAAATCCAAAAGGAAAAGTCAGATCCATTTTTTGGGACCCTTTCCCCTTTTATTGTTCTTGTCCCCCTCCCCCCTCTATGGTCTTCTCTATTTGTATTAAAATCAATAAGAGCATGGAAAAGAGAATGAAATCTTAGGAAAAATGGAGTGCGTCCCTCCTCTTTTTTTGTCTTTTTTCTAAATCATTCCTTTTTGTATTGTTGAAATGGGGAAAACGTGTAAGGCATAGGGTATGGGGTATGGGGTAGGGTATAGGATAAAGTTTGTTAGGTTAAGGTTAGGGATTTATTGAATTTTTGTTATTTTTATATTTTTGTGGGGTATAATTACATGAGTGAGGGTACACGGTAGGATAAAGTAAAAAATGGGTAAAAACGATATCGGGGAGGAACAAAATTAGGTGTCTACAGTTACTTTGGACGTTTTCTAGCCATAGCACATTTCTAATAAAATACACAAATGGTAGCACATACGACAATTAGTAGAGAATAATGAAACAAATTTGTTACAGAGCTAAAGCCAAGAATTACAATAGCACACATCCTTGAATCTCCCTTGTTGGAAAAGATACTGTGCAATTACCATAAATCTTTTTTTCTTTTTACATTAATTTAAGTTGTTGAATCTCCTTTTCAGAAAATCTGTTATGTCTCAGGATCTTAGTACTATACACTACTTTTATTATTATTATCTATAACTAGAGTAAGGGATATTCTAACACCTTACGTCCTTGTATTTGGGGATACCTCTAATATATTGTAATCGTAAAATGAAAGAAAAAATGCAAAAACTATATACACCTCAACTTCAAGAAATTTGAAGTTGACTACATTAATTCTCACTCGACTAACTATTCAGATCATGTTTACGAAACACAATCACTAATTCATGTATCTCACTGCAAGACTTTATAACGTATCTGGGTCTTAGATGATAAAAAGTATGGTACCTTTTCAGTAGCAATTGCAAAAGCCAGTTCAATTAAGCTATATGTCCTATTAGGTACTCTAAATAGTGTCCCTCCCTTTGGTGATAAAATAGACTTGAAATAAGTCCATCTAAAGCAAATAGAAGAAGCACACCTGCCACTTCCTGATCTAATTTTCTCTGCTCTATATACTCATTTTAAAGTTAAATATCTAAAGGTAATTAGTAATATCCTAAAAGCAATACTTAAACTAAAACATGTTTTATGCTGATAAAGGATTACTAAACTAGTGTTATATAACAGTACACAGTGGAAGGTTTCAACATTAGACCTACAGCTACCCATCACCATAAAGATAGAATTTACACCCTCTTTGCACTCAAGCTAGCCCATCTGGCTAAATGCTGAACTCAAGTCCTCAAGATAGTTTAGTCTTTGCTCATTAATCATCGTGAAATAACCTTATGTACCACCTCGAAAATGGGTCCCGAAGCATTACACGGTGCTTAAGGCTATAAGTAGCCCCAAGCTAACCCTTTTGAGCCGTTTTCATACCATTCAACACTCATCGATAGGATTACTATAATCAAACATCAAGATATTATCCATAATACCATAATTCAAAATGAAAGAGATGCGAAAAGTAACAAAATAAGACCTCTCCACAAGACTGATCAATCTAACCATCTAGTCTAACAAGCCTCTACTAAACTGTATAACACTGAGCCATTGGGACAGACCCTAACTGACCCTAACATCAGGGAATAAAATAATAACTCAAAATAAAAGAGTGAAATCTGAAATAACCAGTCCTCAAACCATAAGGACTCACCACTGCAGAAAATGTAGACCAATGTTCTCGGAGAATCACGTCAAGCCTGGGAATGAGCACCTGAACCTACATTATAGGGAAAATGTAGCCCATGTACGAATACATGTGTTAGTACCATGGAATATGGACCAAGTAGGTATATGCAATTTTTCATAAAATTCCTATATCACAAATATTCATAGGAAAATATGCATGCTGTAATAAGAGACTCACATAGCTCGAAATAAAATCATCATAATCACCATAGAGTAAAACACATCGGTGAAAACATGTGAGTCATCATAGTAAATCCCAATCACTTTCATAATCATTTTCAAATTATCAAAATAAGTATTTTTCATAACAATTCACTTTAAGATATAGAAATATTCATCAAATTCTTCAAAAATGATAACTTTCTTAACTCACCCTTTCAAACTATTACATTTTTCATCTCAAACAGAAGAATACACACACACTGGGAGTCTCTTACAACTGACATAATCCATGTGAGCTACATGGAGTCCAACATCCAACCCACGTTAGGGAGAGCTGTCCTATCCTTGCCATCAGAGTAGGACCTTAATCTTTTGTTCACTAGTGATCACTATATCAATCAGCCTTAGGATCACATCCTATGGGGGCACGTAGTTCTAGGGAAGTACCAATCAAAGCTATACCTCCCACTCGGAGCAAAAGACTACTCCCGGACTGAGCTCAGATCATTTCAAAAGAAAATCCACAACAACGCAATTCCACAATTCATATCGGGAGCCATCATGCTATCCCTTTTTCATAATAAATCAACATGTAGATTTCTTTTCTCATTTGAGTTCAAAAATAACTCTTTTAAGACCAAAAGGTCAAATCATTCAAATATCAAGGTGTGTATAACACATTACTTCACCAAAGATCATAATCTCAAAAAGGGTTTAAATCTCATATATCAACACTTGAGCAAAACATTTCAAGATTCATACTTTGTATAGCAAACAAGTATAACACATATGAAAATCTGGAAATTCAACTTGAAACATGATATTAACATCAAAACACAAGGAATTTATCTTTAAGACATCACAAAAATATCATAGTCTCTTGAACAAGAATATAGGATAATAGTTTCCATCTTAAATTCATAGTTAAACAAGTAAAATCATTTATCTTCATAAAATAATACAAATTTTTGGGCACAAGAATGAAAGGATGTTCTTGTTGAAAACCCCACATACCTTTATGGTACCAGATTCGTTGAAAGATTGGACCCTCAATGTTGATTGTGCAACCCTAGTTGTTTTTCTCTTTTAGTGCTCTTAGACGATGAACTTAGAGTGATAATAGGGTTATGATGTGTTTAGATTCTATTAAATCCATAAGGTTAAGTTTAAGGGTGTGTAAGGAGTGCCAAAATACTTAATTGCCCTCAAAATAACTCAAAACAGAGTGTTTTAACTACCTAAAACACCAAGTGTGCGCCTCATTGCTTATTGCATACATTTATGTATGCTCCACATTTCTTATCGTAGACATTTAAGTCTGCGCCACATTGCTTATCACACACCTATTCCAGTAGCCATGTGCGATTGGTTTGGCGATGCACTCTACTTTGAAAAGCCATAACTCCTTGCTCAGCGTCGGATTTTGATGAAATTGGTATCGTTGGAAAGCTAATTCGATTCTCTATAAGTTGGTGGGTAGAAATATGGAGAAATACAACATATTTATCAAGTTATGCTCATTCAAAGATGACCCTTGTGAATTCAAACACTAAAACTTGATGGATTTCAAAACTCTTAGCTTGTACTACCTTAAGTGACTCATATAACCACACTTAACACATCATAAGCTCTCTAATAGTAATTCATGTGCCCAAATATGGCTTACAGAATTGGGGGTTTCACATGTACGAACAATGGTTTGCTTTCTAGCTTAGGAAAGTGCGAGGTATCACACCTTAGGAGAACCACACCCTAAAAGCTAGCTATTGAGGTGGGAGACTCCTAGGTTAATATAAGCCTTACATCAGTTTCTTATTTAATCGATATAGGACTCAAGTCCCATTACTTGCAATAATATCATAACTCATCCAAACAAAGATAAAGTCATCCCTTTTCTAACATTCTACACCGCGTTTAGGAAGACCGAACTTCATAGAGCAAGTCTTACAAGACAACTGAATACAGATGGTAGGAAGATCCACCTATCGGTTAAGTCTTTCATTCTCAAGAGTTTTGAGGACAAGAGGATGCCTGAGATTACAACTCAATGTTGGGCAATATCATAGTAAGCTAATGTATTTCTTGTGCTCTAGAAATGGTAGCTCCTACCATCTTTCAACCTACTGAAACTTATATGAAAAATTATGATAAATCTCAAAACTCTGAAATGAATAAATGGAATAGCAAGTCATCCACCCATGGTTATTTGTAGCTTTTCCAAGTAAAATGGTTGAATGGTAAATGAATTCATCCATATGGTAGATGGTGGAAGTCTGACTCATTTTTTCATTTAAAAATGATCCCCTTACTCGGTAAATCTTTTTAAAGGGAGTAAAAAACAACTATGCTTAACTAAGAAAACTGATAAATCCAACTTGAATATAAGAATACAAAGATGATACTCCTAAATCTAGCTAGAAACAAGGTAACAGAAAATAAACATCTACTTTAAACAAAAATACTCAAAAGACCACTATACTCTATACTAAAAAAAACCTGTGACAGGGAACTTAAAAGCCATTCAAGAAATTTTAACTAACAAAAGTAAAGGAACCAATAAGGCAAGAAGTCCCCAAGACAAAAACAGGTTATGCAAATTGATAAATACCATAGTTGTTGAGCCAGTTTGTTTGTACAATAGAGAGATTATGCCTAGTAGAATTTATTCCTGTAGCCCAAAAGTCATCCATTTTTTTTCAAATTTATTCCTCATTTCTTAAATTTATCAAAGTAGAATACAAGTCAACTTCTTATAATTGAAGAAAAGAATAAAGGGGTTTTAGATTTTGTTGAATAAGATACCTAAATCAAACAAACAAAATACTAGCAGTATTTAGACAGAGATGGTTTCCAAGATTTAACAACTTGAGCTTGCAAATGCGCATCAGTTGTTTCTTATCAATCAATGAATGATAACACCATTTCACATCAGATAAATAGACAAAAAAAAGGACCACTTGATACAATATAATTTGAACAGCTACAGAGAACCTAAAAATCATCAGATTGAAGACAAGACATATCTACCGTTAATAAAAAAAAATCCCAAAAAAATTGAGAAAATATATTTCCAAACAAAAGGCACGTAATTACTCGTTCAGTAAGGTGAAAGGTACCGTTAATGTAGAAAGAACAGTCTCAACTCTCAATCATAAAGGAGAAGCTATCGAAATCCAACCCAACGAAGAGCAACGTGACGTCGGAGTTTATGCAGTAGTCCAAACAGCGACTAAATTAGAACACAGGGTTTACTTACGAAATTAGAATTAAACTCAAATTCTATTGTTGTAAAGTACTTTGAATAAAAATGGTGGGAAATAAGCGGGGAAGAGGATGAACCCAAATCCTTACAATTTTAATTTTTTAGTAAAAAATGGTGGGGAATTTGTGGGGAAGAAGCTGGAACAAGCTAAGCCCTATTTTTCTTTAAGCAACATTTCCTTTTTTTGGGGGTATATTAATTTAACCCAAATTTTTAACCAAAAAAAATTAAAAATTTAACCCAAATTCTTGCCATTTTAATTTTTATTAAATTAATTAACATCTACAACTAACCTAGTTTATAAATAATTATTAAAATATGTGCAAATTAATACTAATATTAAATAATGAAATATCTAATAAGAATATCATTAAAAATTAAATTGACTTTTGACCCATTTTTTAAGAGGTATTTTTCATAATATTAATATAAAAATAATTACATTAAGGCTCATAGTATTTTTCTTATACTGACTTGTCAAATTAACTCTTACAATATGAATTGTGACAAGTAAAATGGAAAGAAGTCAGTATAAATCGGTACTTCATTTAAAAAAATATATATTGTAAACCGGTCACTATCGCTAAAAGTTTTGCTAAATAAGTATAACAATGGTGAGTTGAGATACAAAACTCGTGAACACCTTTATATCTGAGTTGCAAATTAATGATTAAGTAAATTCATATTAAAATAAAAAAGTTACATTGTTGAGTTAGAGTTATTGAAAAGGCGAATTTTGTAATTTGTTGAAAAAGTTTTGTATTAGAATACTTCCTATCCGAAGTAAATTAGGATAATATTATTTTGCGGTGTACTTTGATAATTTTATCTTAATTTAACTTAAATATTTAAGGGTATAAAAGTTCTTCAATATTTGGAGGATATTTTAGTCAACCAACATTTATATTCATGTTTTTATAATACTATAGATAAATAGATAGATATGTTGATAAATCAATACTAATTCTTATAAATATTAATAGTACACTTATACTTAGTATAGTTGTGAAAACATATATTAATGTCATTCACTAATATTGCTTAATGATATCGCTAATATACTTATGTTTAGTATAATTGTCAATGTATGACTTAGTAGTCAATAATATTTCTAAAAAATCACTAATAAATGTTACTTAGTTTAACTATCGTATAAGTTAATCAATCAATATTATTTTAACAAAGATACTCTGTTTTTTTGCTGTAATTATTGTTATGTAGATTAATCAATCAATAATATTCTGTAATGTATATCTACTTAGTGTAGTTATCAAATTATAAGATGATCAGTCAATAACATTACATAAGAATATCATTAATTCACTTCTATTTACTACAATATCGACTGTAAGCTAATCAATTACTTATAGCATTACGTATACCACTAATATACCTCTTTTTCCTATTATCAAATTAATTATAAGCTAATATAATTCATCAATTTTTGTTAAGAATACCAATAAAACATTTCTACTTATTCTAATTATCACTATCTAAGTTACTCATTCAATTATAACATTTTTAATATATATATATATATATATATATATATAGATATATATATATATATATATATATATATAAACAGTGTGAAGGGCATTATAAATGTTATTTGAACTTTTTTTCTTTCATTAGAAGTTTTTGCTTTAGACAAAATAGTCTTTTCATTATTTTTTCCTAATATTTAAGAGTTGAAAATTGATTAAATATATTTATGGTAAAATCTATTCTTATTAGAAGTCATCAGAATTAATAACAACTAATATATTTTCCATTAGTTTAATAATTCTAAATCAACTAAATTTGATTTTAAGAACATTTGAAAAATTCAGAAATAAATATAAAAGCATTATAATAAGAAAAAATTAAGAAGTGTCAATTTTTTCAAATTTTTAAGTATTTTAAGAATGTAATCAATGATTTTATTAAGATTTAACTTTAAAAACAAGAAAAGATTTTAAATGTAGAAAAAAAGAAAATAATCATATCACAAATGTGGTTCAAATTGATGAGTCTCTCTTAATCTCTGGCAGCAAGGAAAAGAGGTATTGAAGACAAATACAAAAGTTATGATCCATCAACTACTTGCAACTTCAGTTGGCAAATATGTGTGTGTGTGTTTACTTTGATATATTAAAGTCTGAAGGATTTTTGAAAAGTGATTTGAACTTTTTACGCTCGATTAAAATTCCCGCAATATATAAAATGATTTAACTTTAAGCATCAAACATTACACGTGTGAGGCACGTGCGGTTAGACTAATATATATATATATATATATATATATATATACATATATATATATAATATGTATGTATGAATGTATATAAATATAATTTTTTTTGGTTATGTGTAGAGAACTAATGTAATTTAATAGTATGAAAAGAAAAAAAGTTTTAAAGCAATTATTGAGGGATCAAACAATTGATATCATTTCTATTGTTTTTTTTTCAAATCTATTACTCCATATGGTTATTTATTAAATACTCAATTTTTACATATTTAATTTAGTGAGAAACTTCCCTCACTACAATGAAAAAAATTACCAAATAATTATATGTATCTTATTGAGGACTCCTTGGATAACTAAATTTCATTTTCATTTTTATTTTATTAATGCTTTGTTTACAGCTAAAGAAACAAATAAAAATTATGTTTAAATTTTCTTTGAAATATAAATTTATTTGTTATTATTTAGTGAGGGAAATCCCTCGCTATAACAAATTTAATATTAGATTTTCATTATCATCATATTTTAGTGAGGGATGTCCCTCTTCGCCTTTTAAAAAAAATATAAATTAATATATTAGAGATTATATTTAAATTTTCTTTGAAATATGTATTTATTTGTTATTATTTAGCGAGGGAAATCCCTTGATATAATAAATTTAATATTAACTTTTTACTATCATCGTATTTTAGTGAGGGATGTCCCTCTTTGCCTTTATTTAAAAAAATAAAATTAACTTATATAATTTGTATGAGGTTCAACGTCACAAAGTTCCTCACAATAACAACATACAGTTTGTCCCTCGCTAATCTTGATAGCTAATAGCCAAGTTTTTAGTAGTGTGGAACATTCCTTGCTAGCTGCACATTAATGCAAGCAGGGAGAGCCATTTCAAATGCCTAAATATTTTTTATGTGCCATCACGGTCCAGTCCTTGCCAATACTGTTATCCACACCATTGAATTTGTTCATTGATTCATCACCAGTAGCAAGCTTTTTACTAATGGAATTTTGAACTTTTGAATTCTTATCCATCAATTTCTTAGCAACATTCAAGCACGAATGCTGCCCAAAATATTCACTTCTCGCCACAACATCGTGAATATGCTCCATATCTGACTGTGACATCTCACCGATCATTAAATTTGGAGGTTTTAAAGATGTATTATGATCTTGTTCATCAATGTGTTGTTCAACAATTAAGTTCCTCGCTTGTAGTCCATGTTTAGATTGATGAAGAGGCTAAGACCTTAGAATTCTCTTGAGATTGAACCATCAACTCACGTGCATCTACATCACCTATTGCTTTTTCAATATTCAATTTTTAAAATTTAAAGAATAATTTATGTATAGTCCATATAGAAATTACTTAGAACTTTTCTCAGAATTTTCGTGTATTAAGTCTGGATAAAATCAATATGAAATATCAATATCCCGCTCAAGGCTTACTTGTACATATTTGGGTATATGAAATGTGCATAAAATATGGTACATATAATTAAATTACGTTTTTTTTATTTGTTACGCGTTTAAAATCTATATATAAATTTATGCATCTTTATTTTTTTTTCATTTATATATGTTTATATGTAAGAAATTTATATACAAACTGATGTGAATGATGAATACGAGATTGTTCACTGAATTTGCTATTACATTAAAAAATCATGGATAAAAATAAACATGTTTTGTGTATGGATGGTGTCTAAAATATGCTAAATTTCACTAATTTAGGTGTATTTTATTTTCTAGGTTATGAATTTTGTATAAAAATTGATGTATCTTTCGACGTTGTTAGTTTCTTGGCAAGTTGTATTATTCGTTAATAAGTACACATAGAAGGGTATAAAATATGATTTTCATAAAACTTCAGATAACAATTTTGTATCAACTATGTATGAAAAATTATTCATTGAATTTATTATTTCCTACAAAAAGAATTTAAAAAATCAAGAATAAAAATATGAAATTCACGTTGACTAACATATAAAAATATATGAAATTCACGTTGACTAACGTATAAAATTTGACTCACAGATAAAATTTATATTGCAAAAAAATAAGGAAAAAATAAATATTAGTGTATGAAAAAATTAAGAATAAAATGTGGATTTCAAAAATATGACTGAAGTGTATGCAATGAAAGAAATTTAAAGTAATTGTTAATATCAAAGAAACTAAAGTATGAAAGAACTAAAAAACACATATGAGAGAAATTTATGAAAAGACAACATTATTAAATTTTTTGAAAGGATTAACTAATATTAAAAAATTATTTAAGGAAATGAAAGAAGGAGAAATTTAGGATTTCTTATAATCGTTTTATCATATTTTTTTTATCTTTTTACTTTGTTAAGTTGAGGATTTGAGGGGATTACATAGCAAAAAAAAAAGTATAAAATAGTAAGGAGAAAATTAAGAATTTATTATCAATCCTTTATTTAAGAAAATAGATGAGGGAGAATGATAAATTCAAATATTTAAGAGAAATTTTAATCGATATATATATATATATATACATATATATATATATAATAGAATTTTTTAAAATATTTTTTTAAAAACTGCTATAGCTTACATTTAAAAACTTAATTCAAAAAATATAAAAACATATATCTACAGTTCACAATAAATAATTTTAAAAGTACATACAAAATAATTTTTTCATAAAATAATGGTAAATTGGAACAATGTAACAATTTATGATCCAATTTGACATCAAATAACGATATTTAACATTTCTAGCCGAATTAAATAACCCATAAACTTTTTCTCTCTTTCTATGAATTGTTCTACAGTATATATGAATCATTTCCAGTTTTTTTTGGAAAATCAAGTGATCTAAGAATCCAAAGGAAAAACACACCATTTTTTTATTCCCCTATTAACGTGCATACATGCAGTACAGAAACAACTGCAGAAATGCGAAATGCTGCCTCGGAAGGGATGCAACCCTTCGAGGAAATAATGCACTGTTTCGAGAAAAGGTATGATTGTTTGGATGGTTGTGGTTGTTCGGAAAAGACACACTTTTTTGAATGGACAGTTTTAGGAATCAGGTAGAAATAAAGCAAACCACAAGCAGAAAGAAAATAAGAACACACAAATTTACATGGAAACCTTTTCGAAAAAAATCACGGGCAGAGGCAGACGATGTTTCACTATAATGAAAGGAGAGGAGTACAATGTGGAGAATGAGTATTTTCTGGATACCCAAAACAACCCACTAAATGCACTTATATAATATGTGCATACAAAAAAGTCCTAGGCCAAAAAAACATAAAGGTCTACAGGCCTATCGGCCCGATCCCTATGCTACCACCATAGACCCCATTGAAAATCACAAACATGGATCGCACCGCCAAACTTTCTAGGCCGGATCAACAAAATTTGGGTCACAACTATAACAATCTCCACCTTGACACGAATTCTAATTCAGTACTCAAATCCATTTCAAGACAAACTCTCCACCTCTTCCACAAAAGCCCCTAAGGGCACATCTTAACAGCTAACACTAACCAAGTCCAATCAATGCTCAAACTTGGCACTTAGTAGTGTCTTGGTTAATATATCAACATGATTATCATGAGTACTAATCTTTCTCACCATAATATCATCACGAGCAACAATTTCACGCACAAAATAATACCGAACATCAATGTGCTTTGTTCTCTCGTGAAACATCTGATCTTTCGTAAGGAAGATAGCACTCTTACTATCGCAATAGACCGTAGTAATCTGAGAGTCTTTGCTAAGTTCACCAAATAGACCTTCCAACCAAATAGCTTCCTTGAAAGCCTCTGTAATAGCCATATACTTTGCCTTAGTAGTTGACAAAGAAACCATAGTCTGTAAGGTAGCTTTCCAACTAATAGCACAACAACCAATGGTGAAAACATAGACTGTAAGGGATCTCCTTTTATCATGATCTCCTGTAAAATTAGAATCAACATACCCGATTACTCCATCTCTATTTTGCCCAAAATGCAAACAAATATCAGCAGATCCGTACAAGTATCTGAGAATCCACTTAACTACTTTCCAATGTTCTTTACTAGGATTGGCCATGTATCTACTAACTGCACTCACGACATAAGATAAATCTGGTTGTGAACACACTATCGCATACATAAGAGACCCAACAGAACTAGAGTATGTAACTCGAGACGTATAGTCATACGCATCATCTATTTTTGGAGATAAAGTGGCCAAGAGTTTGAAGTGAGCTGCCAATAGAGTACTTACAGGTTTGGCATTTTGCATATTGAACCTGTGAAACACTTTTTCAATTTATCCTTTCTGACTCCAGTATAACTTACAATTCTTTCCATCCCTCAGAATCTCTATGCCAAGAATCTTCTTTGTTGCACTTAGATTCTTCTTATCAAACTCCTTACTGAGCTGGGTTTTAACTTTTATTATCTCTCTTATATCCTTTTCTTCAATCAACATATCATCAATATACAAGATAAGATACATAAATGAACCATCACTTACCTCCTTAAAGTATACACAACTAGCATATTTACTTCTCTAAAACATATGAAAGCTTATAAAAGAGTCAAACCTGTTATACCACTGCCTGGGCAACTTCTTTAAGCCATAAAGAGACTTTTTCAGCAAGCATACATAGTCAGCCTTTCCTAAGACTACAAAGCCCTCTGGTTGTTGCATATAGATGTCCTCCTCAAGTTCTCCAAGTAAGAATGCAATTTTTACATCCAACTGCTCAAGATCAAGATTATGCGTGGCCACAATACCAAGCAATGCTCGATTAGAACTATGCTTTACAACTGGAGAAAACACATCTGTGAAGTCGATACCTGGAACCTGACTATAACCTTTAGAAACTATTCTTGCTTTGTACCTAGCATCTTCAACTCCCTATGGCCCTTCTTTCTTTTTGAATAACCACTTGCAACGAACAACTTTCTTATCTTTAAACAATAGCACTAGATCCCATGTGCCATTTTTATGAAGTGATTCGATCTTCTCCTGTATAGCAATCATCCATCAACAGGAATCATTGTAACACCCCAGGAAATGGGTCCCGGAGCGTCACTCAGTGCTTGAGGCTATGAGTAGCCCCAAGCTAACCCTTTGAACCATTTTCATTCAGTTCAACACAAATCAACGGGGTTTTCATAAATAACTCTCAAATATCAACATAGTAATCATCATCCAAGAATAAAGGAATTTCAGAAAGATAACAAAATACGACTTATTAGTCAACTCCCAACATCTATACTAGTCTGAAAAGCCCCTAAGAAAGTCAATAAAACCAGCGAGCCATTGAGACATGCCCCAACTGACTCATACTCAGTTATCAAATATAAACAATTCCGTGAAACCAACAACAGACATCACGTCCTCGGAACATAAGGACTCACAACAAAAGAGGGTGTAGAACAGCGTGCTTGAAAAATTAGTGTCGAACCTGGAACTGATCACCTGAACCTATATTCCAAAAAAATGCAGCCCACATCCGAAGATGCGGGTCAGTACCATGGAAAGGAACCGAGTATATGGGGGTTTATGCAGTTGTATAAACATCATCATCATAAATATTTATAAGAAATATGCAGGATGTACGAAAGACTCACATAGCCCGAAGAAAATCATCATAATTATCAGAGGATGAAATAAGTACAATAACACATGTGAGTCATCATATAATTTGCCAATTACTTTCAGTTCATCAAGAATATCAATTGTCATAATGTAAATATCATTTAAATCTTTCGAAAGAATAACTTTCACAATTCCACTTTCAAATCACTTCACCATTCACCATAGACACAAGGAAATACACACACACTGGGAGATCCTATAACCGACATAAACCATGTGAGCTACATGGAGTCCAACGTATAACCCACGTTGGGGAGATTCGTCCTATCCTTTTCATCGGAGTAGGACTATCGATATCAAATCCACACAAACTAGTGATCACTATATAAATCAGCCTCAGGCTCACTCCTACAGGGGCACGTAGTTCTAGGAAAGTAAGGTCGTTGTATACCTCCCACTCGGTGCTAAAGATTTCTCCCAGAACTAGCTCAGATCATTTCAAAGACAATCCACAACAAAATAATTTTAGTAATATATAAATATACATCGGGAGCCATCATGCTTCCCATCTATCAAAATCAACCACATTGTAGATTTCTTTCACACTCGAGCTCAAAACAACTCCATTAATACAAAAAGGTCAAATCATTCAAAATATCTCAAATACTCAACATCAACGTGCTTATAACACACACTTTCTAAAAAAAACACAATTTCCAATGGGGATTCACGACCCAAATATCAAAATCATGATAAATATCGTTAAAGATTCATGTTTTATATCTCCACACATGTAAATTCATCTTTAAAAGTCATAAACATCAAGATTTCATAATAATCATCATAAGATATGGGTTCATGCTTCAAATTCATAAAAATCAAATAAAAATCATGCCTTTGTAAAGAAAATTACTTTTGGGCACAAGAACGAAAGAAAGTTCTTGTTGAAGAACCCCACATACCTTGAATGATGACCTTTAGATCGATACTCATTTTTGAGATGTTAATCGTTCCTTTGAATGATGGTTCTTGGAGTTCTTGACCTAGAAACTTGGAATCTTGAATAAATTTGCAGAATTAATGGTGAACTTTGGAGGTTCTTGAAGTTGGATGTAGGAGCTTAGGGTTTTCTTTTTGAGGGAATTTGATGAAATATAACATATAATGCTTCTAATAGGCTTTAATATAGGGTTTGGAAGGATTTTAGATGAGGAGGAATGACCAAACCGCCCCCAAAAATCAAATATTTCTCGAATCTGTCCTTTGATGGACTGTTTTGATAGTTTGAAGTAGAGCAACCATAACGTTTTACTCCGATATCCAAATTGGATGAAACCAATTTCATTAGAAAGAGGACTCTCATATCTTTCCATTGATATATAGTATCTCACCCAGATCATTGTGTATGAGGAGTTATGATCGTTTGAATTTGACCCAAAAATTCTCTTTTGATAGGCTGAAGTAGATCGACCATAACTTTTTGCTCCGATAGACAAATTGGATGAAACCCATTTCATTGGAAAGAGGACTCGCAGAGATTTGCATTGATATATAGTAGACCAACCAGTTAATTATGTACAAGGAGTTATAATCATTTAAATTTGGAGCAAAAATACGCCAGGCCTCAATACTTTTTCTTGCATGTTTTACTGTTCACTACTATTCATAGTTCGATCGGAATGTTCATAACTCGTCGCTCGGGTGTCCGTTGTGGATGATCCACATATCGTTGGAAAGATTATTCGATACTCTACGCAATGGTGGGTCATAATCTAAGACATTCCAAATGAAAATTTTATAATTCATTCTAGAAGATAGAACCCAACAAGTTTACGCAAAAAATTTCAACGAAAAATTTCCCGGGGTATTACATCATCCCCCCATTGGAAACATTCATCCTCGAATGATGCTAGACATTCCAAGATTAGATAGGTAATAGAGTATACATCTGAAACCATTGGTTAGACTCATCACCACATTATTTCTCACTCTAAATGCAACATAGAATGCATAAATTCAAGAAACTACTGCTGAACACATAATAAATGACAGCTAAACTGCTGCAACTTTTATCAAAAGTGCATGATTTAGGAAAGAACAGTACCTTTGGCTTGATCGGAGTTTGCAGAAAATATGTGCGGGTACTTGGATCGCATATCCGCCTCAGCTTCCCAAGTTGCACCCTCAACAGATTGGTTTCGCCACAACACCTTGACCAAGGGAACTTCTTTGTTCCTTAGTCTTCGGACACTGAAATCAAGAATCTCAACAGAAATCTCATCAAAATAAAGATTTTCTTGAATGTCAGCACTCACAGAGGAATCCACTACCACAGGATTGCTAATATGCTTTCTAAGCATGGAGACATGGAATATTGGATGAACAGAGGACAACTCGGAAGGCAACTAGACCTCATAAGCTACCTTACCAACACGGCTAAGAATTTTGTAAGGACCAACATAACAGGGACTAAGCTTCCCTTTCTTTCCGAATCTCTTCACCCCCCTCATGGGTGAAATTTTCAGATACACTAGGTCACCAACTTCAAACTTAAGGTCTCTCCTTCTAACATCAGCATATGACTTCTAACGACTCTGTGCAGTTTTCAACCTTTCCCTAAACAGCTTAACTTTTTCCATAGCCTCAAATACCAAACCAGGACCACTCACAGCCACTTCACCCTCCTCGAACCAACCTATGGGTAATATACACTTCCTCCCATATAAGGCTTCAAACGGAGCCATGCTAATACTAGAGTGGAAACTATTATTGTAAGCAAACTCTATCAACGGTAACTGATCATCCCAACTTCCCATAAAGTCAAGTGCACAAGCTCTCAACATATCCTCTAAGGTCTGGATGGTCCGCTCAACCTAACATCGGTCTGCGGATGCAAAGCAGAACTCAAAAGAACTTGGGTACCAAGACCCTTCTGAAAAGCTTTCCAAAATTGCGAAGTGAACTGAGTACCCCTATCCGAAATGATAGACAAGGGAACTCCATGCAGTCTGACTAGCTCTTGGATATACAATCTAGCGTAATCCTCAGTAGTATATGAAGTATGAACAGGCAAGAAATGTTCAGACTTAGTCAACCTATCAACCACAACCCAAATGGAATCATGATGGCGTTGTGAAGAAGGTAAACCAATCAGAAGTCCATATTTATCTCTTCACACTTCCAGGTGGGAATACTAAACTCTTGCATCATACCACCAGGTCTTTGGTGTTCAACCTTAACCTGTTGGCATGTTGCATACTTAGCTACAAACGCTGCTATATCTTTCTTCATGCCACTCCACCAATAGATTTCCTGCAAGTCTCGGTACATCTTGGTGGCACCAGGATGAATAGAATATCGAACCTCGTGCGCTTCAGCCATAATCCTCTATCTCAGATCATCAACATTCGGAACACATAATCTACCCTTTAATCTCAACACACCATCTCCCCCTTGGGATAAAACCTCTACTTTTTGGCCCTTGACTGACTCCTTCAGTCTGACTAATCTAGCATCTAAGTATTGCTTTTCCTTCACTTTCGAAACCAAGGAGGATTCAGAACTACTCTGAATCCCTATACTACCTTCAGCAGAGTCAAAAAACCTAACCCCCAATCTAGCCAAATGATTTACATCACGAGCCAACTCTTTCTTACCTTCTAACACATGCGAAACACTACCCATGGAGACTCTACTTAGGTCATCTTCCACAACATTGGCCTTTTTCGGATGGTACAACACACTCATATCATAGTTCTTTAATAATTCTAACAATCGTGTCTGCCTAAGATTCAATTCTCTCTGGGTAAACACATACTGCAGACTCTTATGATCAGTGAAAACATCAACATGGACACCATACAAATAGTGTCTCTAGATTTTCAAAGAAAACACAACAACAACCAACTCAAGGTCATGGGTGGGGTAATTTTTCTCATAGGGTTTCAACTGTCTAGAAGAATAAGCTATCACCTTACCCTTCTGCATCAATACGCAACACAACCCAACTCTCAAAGCATCACAGTACACCACAAAACCATCAACACTATCAGGCAAAGTCAAAACAGGGGATAAAGTGAGTCGAGTCTTCAACTCTTGAAAACTCTTCTCACAAGATTCGAACTACAAGAACTTCACTTTCTTTTGGGTCAACCAAGTCATAGGAGATGCTATAGAGGAGAAACTCTCAACAAAACGACGGTAATAGCCATCTAAACCCAAGAAACTTTAGATATCAGTCAGAGAAATAGGTCTAGGCCAATTTCTAATAGCTTCGGTCTTTTGGGGATCAACTCTAATACCCTCGGAAGAAATGATATAACCCAGAAAAGCAACTGACCTTAGCCAAAACTCACACTTATTGAACTTGGCAAACAACTTGTGATCTCTAAGTGTTTATAAGATAGTTCGGAGATGATCAGAATGTTCATCCTCACTATGAGAGTACACCAGTATATCAAAACGATAACATAATATGTTAAATTAGAGTGGAAGAAAAAACTCCTCAAAATTAAGAGGGGAATTTCAATTAAAAATAAAATTATTTTTCATGAAAATTATATTTTCTTGCTTTTTTTTTCTACATCTAATATGAGATAAAAAAAGAAAATTATCTCGCGATCAATAGTAATAATAATCAAATCGATGTTTTCCTTGGTCTTTCTCTTCCCGCTCTATTTCCTAATCTTGTCTCGCCTCTACCATCCAAACGATTGTTTTAAAATGGTAGATAGACTGTAAAAGTCAAAAGATCTGCACCTTTAAAAATTATTCTTAAGAGGTTTAATTTATTTTCTCCTCCGATTCTATATCACTTTGACCTATTTACAAAAATTATTTATTCCTCCCTTTTCCTTCAAAAAGATCAAGCGTAAAACAATTTAAAAGTCATTAAATAATTAATAAAATGATGTCCCTTCAAGGAGATTTGATAAAATTGAAAGGATACAAATATTAAGTAAAACTATCGTCCTCCTCTCAAAAGTCATAGGGAAAGCTAATGGAGTAAGTGACATGCTTATAAAGAATCTAATTTAATTCCTTATAAACACATAAAACTCATTTTAAATAGTAAAAAAACATAAACAAACATAGAAATGATGTTGTGACAACTAGGAAAAGAAAAATTCAAACTTTATAAGGTAAAAATAAAATTTTAAAAGAGATCGATGTTAAAATCACAAATGAAAAAATTATCAACATATCAATTAAATCTCTTTTAAAAAGAAAATCACATATAATTTATTTAAATCAATAAAAAATTAAAAGTTCAATATAAATTTTTAGAGATGTTACCTTTATAGTCCTTACACTTTAGTAAATGAATAATCTTGATAGAAATATTATTGATCTGACTAACTAGCATCACGCGAACTTCATCTATCATTCCAAAATAAGTAGTTCCCACTGTATTATCGCTATCAGAGCCGTCTGCGATGAAATTGTATTGATAATATGCGGTAACCCTAATGAGCATAGGGAGGATTAATTTATAGAGATTGAGACTTAATCTGGTATGTCCATCAAATAGACGGTGGACGAACAAAATCTATTCTTTATTAAATACTAGTTATAGATTTTATATTAATTGCTCCACAAATTAAAAAAAAGGAAAAAATTAAAATATACAACCTTAGGTTTTTTATTGTAAGTCATAACAATACTTTTTAGATTGGAAGTTATAGCAATTTTTAAAATAAAAATAAATTAATTTTTTAGTTTTGTAAAAAAACCTTAAAATAAGACATTGGTTACTAAAAGATATCAACCACCCTCGTATTTTTTAAAAAAAAAAATTAAACCTCAAAAGAGAAAAATACAGGCAAGGAGGGTTAGACCTTACCTTACCATTCTTAATGAGGTAACAAACCCTCAACTAATCAACAACCGTGTAAAAATAAGAACTAGAGAGAACTAGATATTTTAGGATCATTATAGATTTTATGTTACACTCTATGATGATATTACAAAGAAGGATGCTTAAGTAATGAAAAAATTTAAAGATGAATGAGAAGTTTGAGTTATTAATCACGAACTCCGTTTTACATATGTATGAACTAAAAAGAAACGCTGGCCCATCTAAAGTACATTGATATATACGATACTTCCTTTTTCTTCAAACCTGTTCAATATCACTTGAAAATTCATCACTTCTTGAATTTTTTGGGTCTTATTAAAGTTGTTGATACTGTCGCATGATTTTGATTTGTCGGTGGTGTCTTGGAACAAACTCCTCTGTCACCTTACCATCCCAACTTTGATTTTAACCATGATATTTTTTTATTTTTCTATTTTTTGCCCAGGAGAGATATCGACATCCCGAGCTGCACTTGAAAAGCATATTTCCAGCATGTCTTCATCACTTTCCTCAAATATGACATCGTCTTGGAGATTTTCAAAACTCTTTGAAGACAATGTGTCACTTTCCACCAATTGTTTGGCAGTATTAATTGGAGAAAGGAAATTTATTGCACCACCTGAAGTTTGCTTGCAGCTTGATGAATAATTACGAATTGCAAATTTATTTGGGACAAAAATTGAAGCTTGAGCATTAAGTTTGCTGCCAATATTATCCGCTTGATTTTTGTCTTCTTTATTTACCAAATCTTCCTAACAATGAGAGTTAGTATCACTTTCTTGCTCCTAATAGAATCAGGTTATTGATTTTTCCTTAATACTTAAGCCACCTCGGGATTTAATATAAGCATTGTAGGTTTTTTGGATTAATTTCATGACTAACTTTATCCGAGAGAAGATCAAAAATATTTGGTCAAGAAATGTCCTTTGGGGAAGAAGCTCGAGCATATGGAACATTCCTTGCTAGCTGCACGTTAACGCAAGCAGGAGAGCCAATTCGAATGCCTAAATATTTTTATTGTGCTACCACAGTCCAGTCCTTGCCAATACTACCATCCACTCCCTTGATTTTGTTCGCTGATTCATCACCATTAACATGCTTTTCACTGATGGAATGTTTAAAATGAATAGAATTCGAAGGGGACCACAAATTATCAACTTCTGAAATTTTATCCAATGATTTCTTAGAGACATTCAAGCACGAATGCTGTCCAGAATTTTCACTGCTCACCACAAGATCGTGAATATGGTGCATATCTGACTGTGACATCTCACGGGTCACCAAATTTATGGGTTCTAAAGATGTATAAGGCTCTTGTTCGTTAGGGTATTGTTCAAAAATTAAGTTCCTCACTCGTAGTTCATATTTCATTTGAGATGAAGGGACTAAGACCTTAGAATTCTCTCCATATTGGACCATCAACTCACGTGCATCCACATTACCTATTGTATTATTGTTTGCAATAATTTGTTGCTGCTGGGAATTAACATTGGACGCAACAAGCTTAGCAACATTGTTATGGACCTCAACATCTGTACCAAAACTTTCCAACAAGTTTGGTTGTTGGTTCTTTTCATGAGGTCTTCGATCTCCATTTTCCCATCCTATCTTCTCATTCAAAAATCCTCTCATATTCCCTTGAAATTTTTCTCCAATAGCTTCTTCACAACCTTTACCACCTGCATTCTAGATAGTATCTAGTTTCTTTTTTAGTATTGAACAACATGTACCTTCATTATGTCCTTGGTTTGCCCAAAAATTGCACTCAAGGGTAGATTATCATAAATAATTTTCTGGAAACTCTCTACAAGCTTGCCAGTTTTATTGTCCAGCTATCAAAATCATATTTGCTTTAAAAGTTTTTTCAGTAGGTCTGGAATCACCTTAATCCTAGCGGTGCTCGGTCTGGACTTAACTTGTGTTGCTTTATCTATAGCTATTGGTATTCCGATTGTTGCTTCTATAAACAATAATAACCTCTTAGCAAATAGATCTAGACCCAAGTTCGGCAAAGAAATCCACACTGCTGCCTTAGTCATTTCTTCTTTATAGTTAAAACCGATAAACCACGAGAATATCCTATATTATTGGTCCTTTCTATTGTAAGAAAAATATTTCACTGATCTTACAAAAGCAGTCACATAATCATCATATTGATCACATGCGCCTTAGCAAGAGTTATCGTGGTGCCAATGAACCAATTATACAATGACCCTTGATTCCGAGATGTTTCGATAGCAGTTTCCTTAGGTCTTTCAAACTAGTACACCTAAGTAAAGTTTAATCACAATTGCTTGATGCAACCCTTCCTCGATAGCAAATGCTTCTCTTTGCTCCATTGTAAATTTGAGTGTAGGTTCACCATGAATATATTCAATTGGTTTTAGTTGAGTTCTCATAACATTTTGCACAATCACAATAGAATTTCGTTAACACAGAGCTCACAAATGTGCCTATCAAAGTTGATGATCCTTTAGAGGACTACTTTTTTGCAGAGGATATAGAATTTTCTAGCACTGGTATAGATGGTATAGATGTGCAGCCTTCTATGGTCCATTCTACCTCACAAAACACGGCAGCATCTGATGATCAAGTTGAAGTCCCATGCACCTCTATTCCACTGTCCTCTTTTCCTACAATATGTTCTCTAAGAAGAACATCTACGATGTCTAGGAAACCTATTTGGCTAAAGGACTATGCTACTTCTAAGGATGGAAGAACTGCAGATATTCCCTAGAAAACTACCTCTTCTATGATAAAACTACAAGGTCATATCATAGCTACTTAAACAAATTCTCCACCTTCATTGAACCACATACTTCTAGGCAAGCTGCAGTAGATTCAAGATGGATCAAGGACATAAAGCTATAGATTTAAGCACTTGAAGAAAACAAGACCTGGAGGTGGTTACTTTACCTCTTAGAAAGAATACTGTGGGATCCACGTGGGTGTATAAGATCAAGTATCAACCTAATAAAGAGGTAGAGAGATTCAAAGCTATATTGGTTGCAAAAGGTTATAGTCAACAAGAAGGTTTGGATTATCATGATACCTTTTCTCATGTTTCTAAGATAGTTATAGTTAGAAGTGTAATTGTTGTAGTAGCTTCAAAAGGTTGGTTTGTATATCAGATGGATGTCTACAATGCTTTCTTACAAGGTGATCTAGACGAAGAGGTTTATATGGAGATTCTAGAAGGTTTCAAACAACAAAAAGACACAATAGTATGCAGATTGTTGAAATCCTTATATTCTTAAACAGGCTTCCAGACAATGGAACCTGAAACTTACTAATGCCTTGGTAAATGCTGGTTTTGTTCAGAGTGTACATGACTATTCCTTGTTTACATTGAAGAAACAGAAAGACAGAGTGATAATTTTAGTCTATGTTGATGACTTACTCATCACTGGTAGTAGTTCCTCATTGATATCTGATGCTAAGGAGGTTTTACACAAGTAATTTAAGTTGAAGGACTTAAGTGAGCTTAAGTATTTTTTTGGATTGAAGTGCTAAGATCAACCACAGGCATTTTGTTGATTCAGAGGAAATATATTCTGGAGCTTATCTTAGAAATAGGTCTTAGCGGTGCTAAGCCTGCTTTCACTCTATGGGGCATAATCTCAAATTGAGTACGATGGAACATGATCATGCAAATGGTTGTCTTAAAGATGCCATTTGGACTAATATTACCTCTTATCAGAGGCTTGTTGGAAAATTGATGTATGTTACTATTACCGAACCTGATATTAGTTTTGTTGTTCAGACTCTTTGTCAATTCATGCAAAATCCCAAAAGATATCATTGGGAGGCTGCTACTAGAGTGGTTGGATACCTTAAGGTTACTATTGGTCAAGGCATTTGGTTAAAGGCTCAACCTGCTATGACTCTTTTTTATTGGTGTGATTCAAATTGGGTAGCCTTTCTTAATACTAGGAGGTCTATTACAGGCTATATAATGAATTTTGTAGATTCCTTGGTCTCATGGAAGTCCAAGAAGCAGTAGATAGTGTCTAGAAGCTCAACTGAAGTTGAGTACAGAAGCATGGCTTCAGTGATTGTAGAGGTGACTTGGTTGGTTGGTCTGTTCAAGGACTTGGATGTACCCCACTAAACCTATCAAGGTAATCAGTGACAGTAGATCAGTTATTCAACTGGCTGTAATCCCTGTGTTTCATGAGAGAACTAAATATATAGAAATTGATTGTCACTTTATTAGAGACAAGATCAAGTATGGTTTTGTTCGAACTCAGAGGTAGAACCAAGATTTCAATTAAGGGGGTTCAATATTCAAAGAAAACTTAGTCGAAGGGGGTTCAACACCTACTATCACCATATAAAAATAATTTTAATCATGCATAAATAGTATATTTTTCCGTCGAAGGGGGTTCGACTGAACCCCCTAAAGGAGGCTAGCTCCGCCTCTGTTCAAACTCATGATCAAGTGTTTGATTTACTTACTAAGTTTCTGTCAACCTCAATATTTGCATTTGATGGGAAATCTTGGTGTTCTTAATATCCTGCACCCTTCAGCTTGAGGGGGAGTATTGCAAGCTCAAGATAGACGAGAAAGTAGTTTTTTTACTGTTCCATTGAAATAAAACAGTTTTTATTATTCATTCATAGTTTATATTTTTACTATGCAAGTGAGTGCAATTGGGAGTTTGATACGGGTACAATCATTAAGGACATTTTTTAGTGTGTTGAGTACAACCTACTGAGTGTACGAGTTGGAATGTGAAAAGGGCTAAAAAGTTGTCCCTCTATTGCACTCCCTGGGAGCCATTTTGTTCATTTAACACTAAGAGGCACTTTTGTCATTTTGCCTATTATTGTAACAAGTCTATAAATAGAACATGTTAAGGTTTATTTCATTTGGTTGCTGAATATTGATGTAAGAACACTTGAGAGAAGGCTCTCTAGGCTGAAAACGAGGGCATGGCAAGTGTGGAAACACTTGTGAATGTGTATTTCTTGGAAACGTTGGTGCTTGAGCAGTGGAATCCCTCTCGTGTCTTCGTAAGAGTTTGGTGTTGCTATTGTAAGTTCTAGGGGTCCTTAGATGGAATATGTCTATGGGTTCTTGGATCTTATTGTAGTGTATGTCTCACTTCCTATCTTTACATTTCATGTTTTAGTTTGTGTTGTCTAGTTAACCATTGGTTCTTGTTCTTCTTGTAATCTTGTAATCGTTGATTCTTGTTATCATAGTGTTGTTTCTTCCTACCATATTATATTGTTGATTATCTCTTGTTGTTGTTGCTGTTTTTAGGTGTCAAATAAACCTACATATCTTGTATTCTTGTTGTGTTTGTCGAATCCGAGAGATGTCCCCATTTGGTCCGCAATTTGTTGTGATTTGTGGACTGTTTTGGGGTGTGATTTCGTGTTCCCTTGTTTTGTCCCGTATTAGAGTTAGTTAGTCAGTTAAAGTGAGAGTTGATGCTAAGCTGTATAGTTGAGTTTCTTATAAGATTGTCTATAAATAGTGAGGTGTATACATATTTTGTACTGTTTTCAATCAGAAAATGCAATAAAACAGTTCTTTTTCTTCTTCCCTGCACATTACTTTGTTCAGCTCCTTGAGCTCATCAATGGTGGATGAAACTCATCAATGATAGAATGAGCTTAGACATTCAGATTTTCTCAGATGTAACAAAAGTTACCGAAGAAAAATTTCAGGTGCATTCTTCCACAATTGAACATGGAAGAGGAGCAAAAAATACTCCAGCATGCAGCATTTCAATAGAAAATGTAATATTAAAATGCTATAAAAACCCAACAATTTATTTTTTGAAAAAAAAACAATCTTTCTGCTAAATCTAAACTTGAAAATAGTCAAGTAGAAGAAATAGAACATTGTTCCAAATTTTCTGAGAGATGTAGAAGGAAAAAAAGAGTTAGATCATGAATATATCTAATTATCATATGAACTACAAAGTCATTTTTAATGAAAAATATTTTTGATGTTTGATGATTAATGAATGATAACAATCTTTTGAAACAATATGAATTAAAGATTGAACACAATGTTATTTCATTGAATTGTTGCTAAAAAAATATAGAAATTAGCAATGATTAATTAACTTTTATCAGTAAACAAAGTCTATCTATAATCCTTTTAATTATTGAGTATTTTGATAAGGATGTCCAAAACTAAAGGTTGAGTAATGTCGAAATATTTTTTGGTGAAAGTGATATGTCGACATATTTTTTGGTGAAAGTGATATAACATTAATTTTTCTTTTTTTGCTATAGATATAAAATTTAAAAATTAAATAGTTGTAGAAAGAATAACTTTTCAGACAAGTGTGATAAAAAATAGTTTCAACCAAAATGTTTTGTAAAATAAAAATTTGAGAAAATAACTTTTATAAAATAATTTCCTTTTACAGAATAACGGCAGTAAATGCATTCAAAAGTTACATAATTTATCACCTCAATTTTTTTAAAGATGTACCTAGAGATGACTTATGCATCCTTGTAAGACCAGGAACATTCATCATTTCCAAAATATCCTTTGGGTAACATTCTAAATGATCCACAAGTATGCAATATAATTTAATAACTATAATATTTTCAAAACAAGCCGAGGCACATGTAAATACAAGAGGATATTAGACATAAGTATAAATTTTAGCTATTCATGTTGAACTTTAGAAATAAATTGAAAAACTTATTTAATAGTAAAATAAACTTACTTTATTTATCAAGTTGTTGTAAACTTTTTATGAATTAGGCATGAAGATCCCCAATCCACTTAATATTGTCCTTCTGCTTAACATCCTTGTTATTTTGGAGGTAGAGATGAGCTCTATCTGTCATAGCTTGCTTTTCTAAGAGCTCATTGTGTTCATCACATGCAAATGTACAATTATTTTAAGAAGATGTCAATTAAAATTGAATTATATCATGCATTAGACTAGTTAACTTCACACATATTTATGAAATTTTTTAATTATAAAAATAACAATACAAGACATATTAAAAATAGGAGTTAGCGATGGATAGTTTATGTCGCTAAACAATAAAATATTCATTATTAATTCTATTTAACGATGAATTATGTCAAATTGTTTTAGCTCCAAACTATTTAACGATATATAATGGTGAATTTGAGAGAATTTATTTTCATTGTGTATTCATAATTGATTTATGCACAATAGATATCACAAGTGAAAGAGTAGGGAAAAAAATACTTAGAGAGGGGAATTATATCCAACGCCACAGCTCTAGCCAAAAGTTTAAAAGAATCTAGATTCGGCGAGTGGACATTTCAATTTTTGTAGTTTCTTTCGAGAGCATTGACATTGTTGTTGAAGATGTATCAATCATGATAACTGTATCAATACATTTTCAGTAAAATAAATTATAAGCAAAATTACTATGAAGATTTATTTCTCATATACAAATTCGATATTAATTTTCAGAGTTTATTGCCACTCTTTAATTTACCCGATTGCACATACTTAGGGCTAGGCATATTTTTGTTTAAACCGAAAAAAACAAAAAAAACAAACCAAAATTTAATTTTGGTTTGGTTTTTTAGTTTTTCGGATTGGTTTCGATTTCAAATTTTAGAAATTTGGTTAAACGGTTTGATTATGCGATTTACAAAAATAAAATTCGAATAAATTGAAAAATCAAAATTATATAAATAATATATTATAATATATATATATATATATATATTTAATATATATGTAAATATAATAAAAATATAATATAATCTAATATAACATATAAATAAATAAATTATAATCATTTAGTAACCCTAAATCCTAATATACTGCTTTACTTTAGACGGTAACATTAACGTGAAGGACGCAGTGGCACTCAACCATCCTCAGTTTGTTAGTTCATTTGAAATTTAAACATCGCCAACGACAACCGTTTGCTCAGTTCGTCACTGTCGTCGGCAGTCGCTGCCGAGTGCAGCCACTTCCATCACACCAATGGTGATGACTCAGTGAGGTCGATATTTATGGTTATTTCATGCGTGTTGAATTAATTCTATTTGGGAATGAAAAATATGTTTGGAAAAAAGATTATTTTTCTAGAAAAATCATCAATTTTAATTGTTCACTACTTTAATCTTTCAAATTGACATAAAAATCCGGAATAACTGAACCGAATTTGTAAAAACCGAACCAAACCGAAATAATTTTGGTTTGGCTATGGTTTTCATTTTCATCAATCCGAAAATCAAAAAATCGAACCGATATTCAACAATCAAATCGAACAAACCAAATGCCCACCCCTACACATACTAATAAAAACTTATATTATAATCAATATTTACAAATTTTATACATATTTACATAAAAAATTAAGTAACATATATTTAGAATGAATAGTTGAATCTATTATATAGAATAGGAAAAGCATAGTGATGACACACACAAGTATCATACCATTTCAAGTTTGAAAATTAATAAAAACAAGAAATTTGAGAAAAAAGGCCAATTCAGCTTTTTGATATCAACAAAGCGAATTCAAATTTAAATTAAAATATTCTATCATAATGATATCATACATTCACAATATTTGTTTATTTAAATAAACTTAAACATGAATATGTAGTTTGAGATATTATTGTTATTATGTTTAAATGGAAAAGTAAAAATAATTTGAATTGTATTGATTAAAATGTCATGTTTATAATATAAAATTAAAAATTAAAATCAAAATACTCAAAATTAAAATAAAACAAAACTAACGATATCGTTTTCCTTTATTGTGTATATGTATTACTTTTCTTTTTTTTTTTCTTTTTCTTTTTAATCTGGTGTTTGACATCTATATTTGAACCCGATTATTTGGGATTCTTGTGTGTGAGGTTCATTCAGAGGAAGCACTCCCTATCAAGAATCAAAGTTGAGACCTTTAGTTAAGAAAGAAGTAGCCCCATTCGCTGCACCACATTCTTTAGTGGTTGTGTTACTTATCTTTATCAAATGACCAACTTATGTATTCATTCTTGACAATCTAATAGAGCATATTTGAGTAAAATTGGATATACTTATTTTTACTGAAGGTAAAATATTAAATAAAAATTAATGAAAATGTTAGAGTTTATTGAAATTTTAATATATAAGGAAGGAAAAGAATAAAGTCAAAATATTATAGAAGTAAAGTTGTGTGAGATGTCAAAATGATTTCCCATGATAAAATAACATGTTAAATTAGAGAAGAAGAAAAAACTCCTCGAAATTAAAAGGAAAATTTCAATTAAAAAGAAAATTATTTTTCTTGAAAATCATATTTTCTTCCTTTTTTTTCTACATCTAATATAAGATTAAAAAAAATATTTTGCGATCAATAATAATAATAATCAAATTGGTTTTTCTCTTGGTCTTTCTCTTCCCGCTCTTATTCCCAATCTTGTGTCGCCTCTACCATCCGAACAATCGTTTTAAAATGGTAGATAGATTGTAAAAATCAAAAGATTTGCACCTTCAAAAAATTTTCTTAAGAGATTTAGTTATTTTCTCCTCTGATTCCATATCACTTTGACCTATTGACAAAAATTATTTATTCTTCCCTTTTTTCTACAAAAAGATCAAGTGTAAAACAATTTTAAGTTTATTAAATAATTAATAAATTAGTGTCCCTTCAAAGAGATTTGATAAAATTGAAAGGATACAAATTTTAAGATAAAACTATCGTCCTCCTCTGAAAAGTCATATACTATTTATGGGGAAAGCTAATTGAATAAGTGGCATGCGTATAGTAAGGATAAAAATATAGTATCTAATTCAATTCTTTATAAAGACATAAAACTCATTTTAACTAGTAAAACAACACTAACAAACATAGAAATGATGTTATGACAACTAGGAAAAGAGAAATTCATAATTTATAAGATAAAAATAAAATTTTAAAAAAGATCGATGTTAAAATCGCACATGAGAAAATTATCAACATATCAATTAAATCTCTTTTAGGAAGAAAATCACATATAATTTATTTATATCAAAGAATCAGAGATTATAAGTTTAATATAGATTTTTAGAGATGTTACCTTTATAGTCCTTACACTTTAGCAAAGCAACAATCTCGATAGCAATATTATTGATCTGACTAACTAGCATAATGTGAACTTCATCTATCATTCCAAAATAAGCAGTTGCCATTAGATTATTGCTATCAGAGCCGTCTGCTACGAAATTGTATTGATAATATCCGGTAACCCTAATGAGCAGAGGAAGGATCAATTTATAGAGATTGAGACTTAATCTGGTACGTCCATCAAATAGACAGTGGACGAACAAGATCTATTCTTTATTAAATATTAGTTATAGACTTTATATAAATTTAGCCACAAATAAAAAAAAGGGAAAAAATCAAAATATACCATAAATATATAAAAAGACATTGGTTACCAAAAGATATCAACCACCCTTTTTTTAAATAAAAAATAAAAATTAAACCCCAAAAGAGAAAAGTACAGGCAAAAAGGGTTAGACCTTACCTTACCATTCTTATTGAGGTAACAAAACCTAGACTAATCAACAAACGTGCAAAAAATAAGAACTAGATATTCTGGGATCATCATAGAGTTTATGTTACACTATGATAATATTACAAAGAAGGATGCTTAAGTAATAAAAAATATAAAAATGAATGAGAAGTTTGTGTTATCAATCACGAACTCCTTTTTACAAATGTATGAACTAAAAAGGAATGTTGGCCTATCTAAAGTACATTGATATATTCAATCCTTGCCTTCTTCTTTGAACCTACTCAAAATCACTTGAAAATTCATCACTTCTTGAATTTGTTGGGTATTCTTAAAAGTTGTTAACAAAATCACTTGAAAATTCATCACTTCTTGAATTTGCTAGGAATTCTTAAAATTTGTTGACAATGTCGCATGATTTTGCTTTGCCAGTGGTGCCTTGGAACAAACTCCTCTGTCACCTTATCATCCTAACTTCGATCTCTATCATGATATATTTTGATCTTTCTATTTCTTTGTTGTCCAGGAGAGATATCAACATCCCTAGCTGCACTTTTAAAGCATATATCCAACAAGTCTTCATCCTCACTTTCCTCAAATATGTCATCTTTTTGGAGGTTTTCAAAACTCTTTGGAGACAATGTATCACTTCCCACCAATTGTTTGGAAGTATGAATTAGAGAAAGGGAATTTAATACACCACTTAAAGTTTGCTTTCAACTTGATGAATAATTATGAAAAGGAATTTAATACTTTATCCACCTCTGAATTTGATACAGGCGTTGTAGGATTATTTGGATTAATTTGGGACCAACTTTATCTGAGAGAAGATGAAAAGGATTTGGAAGAGAGATGTCCTTTGGAGAAGAAGCTCAAGATCATGGAACATTCCTTGCTAGCTACACATTAATGCAAGCAGGGAGAGCCATTTCAAATGCCTAAATATTTTTATGTGCCATCATGGTGCAGTCCTTGCCAATACTGTTATCCACACAAATTGATTTTGTTCATTGATTCATCACCAGTAGCATGCTTTTTACTGATGGAATGTTCAAACAAAGTATAATTAGAAGGAAACCGCAAATTATCAACTTCTGAATTCTTATCCATCAATTTCTTAGCGACATTCAAGCACGAATACCGCCGAAAATATTTACTTCTTGCCACAACATCGTGAATAAGGTCCATATCTGACTATGACGTCTCACCAATCATCAAATTTGGAGGTTTTAAAGATGTATTATGATTTTGTTCAGCAATGTGTTGTTCAACAATTAAGTCCTGGCTTATAGTACATATTTAGTTTGATGAAGAGACTAAGACCTTAGAAATCTCTTGAGTTTGAACCATCAATTCACTTGCATCCACATCACCTATTGCTATTATTTGCAACAGTTTGTTGCTGCTGAGAATCAACATTCGATGCAGCAAACTTAGCAACATTGTTATGGACCTCAACATCTGGGCGGGAACTTGCCAACATGTCTGGTTGTTGGTTCTTTTCATGAGGTCTTTGATCACCATCTTCCCACCCTCTTTTCTTATTCAAAAATTCTCTCAAATTCTATTGAAATTTTTCTCTACTATGTTCTTCTTCACAACTTTCGCCTCCGATATTCTGGAGCTTATTTTTCAGTATTAAATATTTCCCTTCATTATGCCCTTGGTGTGTGCAAAAATTACATTAAAATGTTAAATTATCATAAACAATTTCCTGAAAATTTTCTAAAAGCTTACCAGTTTTATTGCCTGGTCAAATATTGAAATGTTATTCGCTCCGAAAGATTTTCAAGTCAAATATTGGTCTAGCAGTGCTCGGTATGGACTTACTTGTGTTTCTTTGTCTATAGCTATTGGTTTTCCAATTATTTTTGCTATAGACAATAATGACCTCTTGGCAAATAGATGTGGAGCCAAGTTCGTCAAAGAAATCCAAACTACTGCCTTAGTTGTTTCTTATTTGTGGTTAAAATCGATAGACAATGGGAATATCCTATATTGGTGCTCATTTACATTCTAAAAAAAAATATGTTCATTGGTCTTACAAACGTAGTCACATAATTATCATATTGATTGCACCTTAGCAAGAGTTGTCGTGGTGCCAATGAACCAATTAGACAATGACCCTTGATTCCAAAATGTTTTGGTAGCAATGTTCTTAGGTCCTTCAAATTTGATGCAACTGAAGAGAGTTTAATCACAATTGCTGGATGCAACCCTTCCTAGTTAGCAAACACTTCTCTTTCCTCCATTGTAAACTTGAGTGTATGTTCACCATGAATATATTCAATTGGTTTTAGTTGAGTTCTTGTCATATTTTAGGCAACTTGTCTTGGATTTTGTAGTCCAGAATATGATGTTTGTGGATTAGAAGCAGGGTTTAGCTCTCCCGCAACCATATATTAGGGAGAGATAGACGCGGCCATTGCTTCCACAAGTTTGTATCAAAGTTGGCTGGAGAGAGAACAGAGAGAGAGAGAGTTGCTTGCCTAAAATTGTTATCAACCATCCCTAATTTCTATCTTAAATGATTTTTTTCCCATTTCAAATGAAAATATTAACTATTCAAAATAAAAATGTCTCAATATTTTTAATGATTTTCGATATATATTTCAATATTTAATTTTTAAAATTTTAAGAATAACTTATGTATAGTTCAAATAGAAATTACTTGGAACTTTTATCAGAATTTTCGTGTATAAGTCTGGATAAAATCAATATGAAATATCAATATCCCGCTCAAGGCTTACTTGTAAATATTTTAGTATATGAAATGTGCATAAAATATTGCACATATAATTAACTTACATTTTCTTTTTATTTGTTACGTGTTTAAAATCTATATATAAATTTATGCATCTTTAATTTTTTTTCTGTTTATACAAGTTTGTATGTAAGAAATTTATATACAAACTGATGTGAATCATGAATACGAGATTGTTCACTGAATTTTATATCACATTACAAAATCATGGATATAAATAAACATGTTTTCTGTAAGGATGGTGTCTAAATTGACCCTCACCTCAATTTTGCATGGTTTCTTAGGAGGGGGTAGATGCACACACACAGTAACATACATACACGCACAAACCAGTGAAAGGAAGGGGCCGAATTTTCCATTTTTAGGGAGAGATTGAGGGAGAGAGATTGGAGATGCCAAATCAAGAGAGTGTTAGGTAGAGAAAAGAGATGTGATGGAGATAGCAGAAAGAGGGAAGTGATCGGAAACGGGAAAACCCGCCCAGAAAACGTTGGGACTCGCCAGAATCCTTCTTGACTCATCATTTTTTTCCACCGCCTGAGCTCATCGGAGCTCAAGCTACACGGATTTTGTTCTTCTATCGTGTTGACTGGGTTTTGGGTTAGTCTATTCTCGCGGTTCATTTTGTATATCGGATTTCAGGGTCTTCACGATTAAGTGGTCAATATTCATGGATTGGAACTCTGTTCATCTCAATCAGTCCATCGCTATAAATCTCGAAGTCGGAATTTGATTTGGAGATTCGTGTTGAGGTTTCGGTTTGAGAATTTCGATTTCGGATTTCTTTATTAAACAAAGAAAAGTTTCATTGAGGTCCATTTCTTCTCCTGATCTTTACTTTATCTTGATTTTTTATTGATGCTGTGGGTGTGGATGATTTATGTGTTGTGTTTTTAGTTCAAATTTTCATTAGTTGTTTGTATTTGATGTTGGTTTTGGATTTTGAGACGTGATTGGATAATTGAAGCATGCGTTAATCATGTGGTTAAAAATGGGTTTGGGGTGGAATCAAAAGTTGATAAAAGTTGCATGGTTAAATTTTGGTCGGTTATCATTTTGTTCAATTCGGGATAAACATGAATGTGATCGAGCTTAGATAGGTAAACATTGGCCGGGTAGGGGAATTTAGGGATTGTGGATTGATGGAATACTTGAGTGGTGTGATTGAATGGTTTTTGACTATATTGCTTTGGGATCACTTATATCATTTGGCCAGGGAATGCCCCGAAGTACTTGTATTATTTTATCCAGGGAATTCCCCAAGGTATTTTTGTATCCGAAGGATATTCGTGATGAAGGCCCAAGGCAGTGTGTAAAACGTCGGAGCATAGTTTAGTATAGGTTAGAATAGCATTTACATTTTTTGTATGTTTTTACTTTGGACTGTATAATTGGACTGAACATTATATTTTGGATTTTGATATGATTTTTGTTTGCTTGCTTGATTGTTGTGTGTTATGTGGTTTATACATTTGTAGTGTCAGAATTAGCTAATACGCTCCACCAAGCGATCGTGGTCGAACCACGGGATCGAGGGGTTCCTAATACCTTCCCCTTGGTCAACAGAATTCCTTAGCCGGAATCTCTGTTCGCACATCACTTTAAAGAGTCAAATCATTTTGGAAAGGATTTTCCAACGGTGACTTGGCACACCGGATTTATGTCAAGTGGCGACTCTGAGTTTTGAATGTAAAAATAATCCTTTTTTAGAACAAATCTTCATTTTTGTCACTTACTAATAAAGACCCTTTCAAACCATAAAATGAATCTTTTTGGAGTTAAAAAAGGGGTGTGACAATTTTCATAAAACTTCAGATAACAATTTTGTATCAACTGTGTAAGAAAAATTATTCATTGAATTTATTGTTTCCTACAAAAAGAATTTAAAATATAAAGAATGAAAATATGAAATTCACGTTGACTAACGTATAAAAATATATGAAATTCACGTTGACTAACGTATAAAATTTGATTCACGGATAAAATTTATATTGTAAGAAAATAAGGAAAAAATAAATATTTGTGTATGAAAAAATAAAGAATAAAATGTGGATTTCAACAATGAAACTAAAGTATGAAAGAACTAAGAAACGCAAATGAGAGAAATTTATGAAAAGACAACATTATTAAATTTTTTGAAAGGATTAACTAATATAAAAAAATTATTTAATAAAATGAAAGAAGGAGAAATTTAGGATTTCTTATAATCCTTTTACCATATTTTCTTTTTTTTTTCTTTTTACTTTGTTAAGCGGAGGATTTAAGTAAAAAAAGGGATAAAACAGTAAAGAGAAAATTAAGAATTTATTATCAATCCTTTATTTAAGAAAATAGATGAGGGAGAAAGATAAATTCAAATATTTAAGAGAGATTTTAACTTTTATATATATATGTATATATACATATATATATATGTATATATATATTTATATATTTATGTATATATATATATATATTTATGTGTATATATATATATATAGTAGATTTTTTTTAAAATATCTTTAAAAAAACTGCTATAGCTTACAATTAAAAACTTAATTCAACAAATATAAAAAAAAAATATAGCTACAGTGTACAATAAATAATTTAAAAAGTACATACAAAATAATTTTTACATAAAATAATGGTAAATTGACACAATGTAACAATTTATGATCCAATTTGACATCAAATAATGATATTTAACATTTCTAGCCGAAATAAATAACCCATAAACTTTTTTTCTCTCTTTCTATGAATTGTTCTACAGTATATATGAATCATTTTCCAGTTTTTTTTGGAAAATCAAGTGATCTAAGAATCCAAAGGAAAAACGCACCAGTTTTTTGTTCCCCCATTAACGTGCATGCATGCGGTGCAAAAACAACTGTAGAAATGCGAAATGTTGCCTCGAAAGGGATGCAACCCTTTGAGGAAATAACATACTATTTTGAGAAAAAGTATAATTTTTTGGATGGTTGTGTTTTTTCGAAAAAAGATACACTGTTTCAAATGGACAGTGTTAGGAAATAGGCAGAAGTAAAGCAAACCACAAGCAGAAAGAAAATAAGAACACAGATTTATGTGAAAATCCGTACGAAAAAACTACGGGCAGAGGCAGAGGATGTTTCACTATAATGAAAGGAGAGGAGTACAATATGGAGAATGAGTATTTTCTGGATACCCAAAACAACCCAGTAAATGCACTTATATAATATGTGCATGCAAAAAAAGTCCTAGGCCCAAAAAAGATAGAGGTCTTTGGGTCTATCGGCCCGATCCCTATGCTACCACCACAAACCCCATTGAAAATCACAAACATGGATCGCACCGCGAAACTTTCTGGGACGGATCAACCAAATTGGGGTCACAACTCTAACAATCTCCACCTTGACATGAATTCTAATTCAGAACTCAAATCCATTTCAAGAAAAACTCTCTACCTCTTCCAAAAAAGCCCCTAAGGACACATCTTAACAGCTGACACTAACCAAGTTCAAGCAATACTCAAACTTGGGTCTTGGTAGTGTCTTAGTTATCATATCAGCAGGATTATCATGAATACTAATCTTGTTCACCATATTATCACCACGAGGAATAATTTCACGCATAAAATAATACCAAACATCAATGTGCTTTGTCCTCTCATGAATATCTAATCTTTCATAAGGAAGATAACACTCTGACTTTCGCAAAAGACCATAGTAATCTATAAGTCTTTTCCAAGTTCACCAAACAGACCTTTCAACCAAATAGCTTCCTTAAAAGCCTCTGTAATAGCCATATACTTTGCCTCAGTAGTTGACAAAGAAACCATAGTCTGTAAGGTAGCTTTCTAACTAATAGCACAAAAACCAATGGTGAAATCATAGACTATAAGGGATCTCCTTTTATCATGATCTTCTGTAAAATCAGAATCAGCATACCCGATTACTCTATCTCTATTTCGTCCAAAATGCAAAAAAACATCAGTAGATCCATGCAAGTATCTGAAAATCCACTAACTGCTTTCCAATGTTATTTGCTAGGATTTTTCATGTATCTGCTAACTGCACTGATGACATAAGATAAATCTGGTTGTGAACACACCATCACATACATAAGAGACCCGACAGCACTAGAGTATGGAACTCGAGACGTATAGTCACATTCATCATCTATTTTTAGAGATAAAGTGGCCGAGAGTTTGAAGTGAGCTACCAATGGAGTACTTACAAGTTTGGTATTTTTCATATTGAACCTGTGAAACACTTTTTCAATTTATCCTTTCTGACTCTAGTATAACTTACAATTCTTTCCATCCCTCAGAATTTCTATACCAAGAATCTTCTTTGTTGTACTTAGATTCTTCATATCAAACTCCTTACTGAGCTGGGTTTTAAATTTTATTATCTCTCTTATATCCTTTTCTACAATCAACATATCATCAACATACAAGAGAAGAGAGTAATCTACAGATATTCTATAGTCTGTGAGATAATAGTGTGGGAGTAATATTGTAGTGAGTTTTGAGAAATAAAAGTGTGTTGTTTCATTTATAAAGAGTAGTAGTCTTTTGACACTGTCAAGTTGTAATCACTATTATTGTATTCCTCTATTGATTATTTTATTCACCACCTTATAATATTTGGTGTCGTTTTTACTCTCTTGTTATTGCTATTTTGTGTAGATATTATTCTGGGTAGAAATATTTATTTTCCCAACACTAAGAACTTGGAGGTGGAGTGGAATAGATTATTTGTGCACATTCTAGGATGGAACCACTATGGTTCTGTTCATATTAAAGAGGAACTTGTTTCTAATAAATCTGGGTCAGGGAATGTGTTCTAAAATGAACATGGCATGTGGTATATAGAGGTTGCAATGATGCAAATAGTAGTGCTTGGTTTGGTACTTGCTTTAGTAGGAGGAGTGATGACGAGAGAGGACTTTGACCGAAAAGATTAATTTAAAGTTTCGAAGATTTTTCATTATTAAGTGACAAAATGGAGATTTGTTTTGAAAAGAACTTTTTATATTTAAAACTCAGAGTCTCCACTTGGCATAATTCGGTGTGACAAGTTACCTTTGGAAATCCTTTTCAAAATGGTTTTGAATATATAACTGATCTGCGAACAGAGATTCTGGTTAAGGAATTCTGTTGACCGAGGGAAAGGTGTTAAGCACCCCTCGATCCCGTGATTCGACCACAGTCGTTTGGTGGAGCGTATCGGCCAATTTGACATTATGAATATATAAACCACACAAAATCACACAAAATAATCAAAAAAACAGATAAACAAAACAAATCTAAAATTAAAGCGTCCAGTCCGATTAATACAATCCCAAAATAGAAAAATGCGAAAATATAAGCCTATTCTATTCTATGCTAATTCTAAACTACACTTCCTTGCTTTCTCTACCCGATGTTTCGGGCCTTGATCGTGCGTTGTCTTCAAGTATATTGTACTTCAGGGCATTCCATGGATAAATCAATACAAATCCCTCGAGGCATCCCCCAACCAAATCAGTACAATAGATCCCAATGAATAAATCAAAACCATTCCACAAACATTTCATCATTCAACAATCACAAATTATAAATTTTGCGTACCCCCTATCGCTTGCCTATCTTTACGACGACCTATCTTATGCTACTATTATGTACAACATAATGAATCAAAATTAATCCAAATTCAACAACATCCCTATCCATTTCATGTCAAACAATCGATTCAAATTACTTTATTAATCTCTGATTCCCATCCCCAAATTTATACATGAAAGTTTAAACATAAGAACAACTATCCATCCATATCATTATTGATTTCATGCTTATGACTACTTATTCAGGTAAAACAACACCAGTTATCAACAAAATTGTTCAGTCAACAAACAACGCACTACCACAACATCCATGCACCAAATATTATAAACGAGGAAGTCAAAAGAGTAAAAATTAGAAATGGACCTTGAATGAACGAATTTCTTTGAGAATAATGTTTAAGAAGGCCAGGACTTAGAATCCCGAATAGAATACCTCAATAACGAACTAAAATCCAACTCGGTATTTGAAAAATTGCAACCCATAACAGACCACGATGAACAGACTAACCCAAACCAAATGCAGTACCCACATTGACTGATTTCAAAATCAATTTGGATTAAAATGGGTGACGCTGTTGTTGTTCGCCTGGACGTCATAAATCGATCTGGACCAAATTCAAAACCAGAAAGAAAAACTTAATACGAAATCCTAAATCAATAATATGAATAGAATTGCGAATCCAAAACCAAAACTAGTTTGACCCAGAATAGGAGTTGCAAAAAAAAACCACGCATGAACCCATTTTTGATCCAGCGAAAACAGACCACCCCCTCCCAAAATTTGGTGAGCTAATCGGGTTTCCCCTCACTTTCTTTTGTTTTCTTCTCAGTTTTTGATCTCTAATCCCCCTTTCTCACACACGATTCACTATTGTTCCCGACTAGTTTGTGTTCTCAATAGCTAGGTACGTGGATGGCAGTGGGGATTTCACTTCGGTGAGGGTCCTTTTTCGATGACAGTGGTGTGTATATGTGACAGTGTGTGTAGTTATCTTGGGACCAAGAAAAAGGAAAAATAAATGGAGTATGTATGTGATGGGTGAGGTCCTCCATGAGAATAAGTGTTGTTGTGATGCTCGAGTAGAAAAGAAAATTCTCCACTGTGTGTTGTACGTCAATGGTGAAGAAGCCATTGAGATTATTCTGTGTGGGTGTTGAGAAAGTGAGGAATTTTTGAAGTGTTCTTCTGTGCCCATGGTTAACTGAGAGTGGTGAGTATATGGGTCTATGTGTATGTACGAATTGTGCCCCCCCCCTCCAATTCTCCTCCCTTAATTTGGTATTTTTTTTAAGTATATAAAAATGGAAAAGATCCCTATAAGTTGTATCCTCCAATTCCCGTGGGTCCCCCTTCCTTTTTTGTTGTATGTATAATTTGTTATTGACAAAGAAGGAAAAGACTTGAGATGGAAATAGGTAGGGTCACGTGGGTAGGTAGGGTACGGGTAGGGTGTGGATGAGGTGTAAAAATTAGTTAGGATAAAGGAATATTTTGGGATTGGTGATTTATTTTGTTAGGATTTGTTGTATTTGTTTTCTTGTGGGGAAAGTATAGAATGGGTGAGGGTACAATAAAGTAAGGTAAAAATGAATAAAATTGGACTTAGGATGGACAAAATTAGGTGTCTACAACATGCCTCCTTTGAATGTAGACATGAAGTGTTTTCAGACAAAGAAGTAGACAACGAGACAAAATTTTATCCCGACCATTATTCAAAAAGAATGAAACAGAAGGAAGGAGGGAAACCAAGTCTTGACTTTGGAAATCATACTCATCCCTAGTTATGAGGGAATCAAGTCACAGGTATCTCAAAGGATTGAAAGGAGAGGGACTATACGAAGTTGGAGAGTCGAGTGAGGTTCCATCGAGGTTCCGGTCCGCGGCTCTTTCATTACATAAAAAATAAAAATTATGAGTTAAAACGTAAATAAAACTACAAAAATCCTATCTATGCGGCTTCTTTTGGACTCTTGACTTGAGTTTCATCACCCTATTATTCAGGCAGGCTCCTGACTTGCAATTTCTTCAACTTGTTGCCTGACTTTCAATTTCTTCACCCTGTTCTTTAGGTGGACTCCAAATTTGCTATTTTTCAATTTGTTGACTTTTAATTTCTTCACCTTGTTGTTTGACTTTCCATTTATTCGCCCTGTGCTTCGGGCTGGCTCCAATATTGCTTGAATTATCAAAATAAGGAAGTGCATCTCCTTACAGATGTTTCTTGAATTACCAAAACAAGGAAGTGCATCTACTTACCAAAACAAGGCAGTATGTCTCCTTACCAATGTTGCTTGAATTACCCAAATAAAGAAGTGCGTCTCCTTATAAATGTTGCTAAAAATACCCAAATAGGAAAGTGTGACTCCTTACCAATGCCTCTTAAATTACCAAAATAAGGAAGTGCATCTCCTTTCGAATGCCGCTTAAATTACAAAAACAAGGAAGTGTGTCTCCTTACCAATGCTGCTTGAATTACCCAAACAAGGAAGTTTGTCTCCTTAAAAATGTTGCTTGAATTGTACAAACAAGGAAGTGTTTATCCTTACAAATGTTTCTTGAATTACCTAAACAAGTAAGTGTATCTCCTTACAAATACCACTTGAATTACCAAACAAGGAAGCACGTCTCCTTACAAATACCACTTGAATTACCGAACAAGAAAGTGTGTCTCCTTCAAATGTTACTTGAATTGCCCAAACAAGGAAGTGCTTCTCCTCGAGATATTAGATTATGAGCTTTACAGTGGTTTTTGATTACCAGACCTGTGCAACAACATTGCCTCTTGCATTTATAGAAATGAGAATATTACATCCTTTGAAGTCTAGGCTTTGAAATTCTTGATCTGAATGTAACATGTGTTCCTGTTTTATACAAAGAAAACTTGTGAGTTTAAAAATATAGTGGCATGTTTATGGCTTTAGCTTTCACAGAAATCGCTCTTCCCCCATCACATTTAACCTTGCTTCCAACCATCAGCATATGTCATCGACTTGCTACATCATTGACCAAACTCAGCTTATCAAGAGTGACTCTGAAACAAACACAGTATCTTTGCTTTGCCGTGCTTCTCAGATAAACCCTTAGAACCTTGGTATTTCCATGAGTTGCCAGACTTGTCAGTTGACAAATATTTCTGCATATCTTATTTTGGCTCACAATCATGTCTCTTTCATGTGTTGGCCTTTTGTCTTGCTTTGCGCAATTAAAAAAGCCGGTAGCCAGTTTTGAAATCTTTTCTCACTTGTTTTGACATGGACTTGACTCAAAGACAACAGAAAAATGACGATGACTTTTATTTGGACAACTGACTAAAGAAAACAAAATAAAAACAAAAGAAGAAATAAAAAACAATGAATGTCCCTATTTGAAACAAAGAAATGAAAAATTATCTAGAATGACAGTCAACTCTAATGATTATGTCATGCATTTTGGATTAAGCTACTTGATTTTTCCATCCAAACTTTCTACCAATTGTTGTTGAGTTAATGGCTATGAAACTGAGTTGTTTCTTTAGGTCAATTTCCTTTAAGACCTCATTCGGATAGAGACAGCTTGAAGGGTTTTTACCAACAAGCCTTTCTCATTCGTTTTTTCTCAGTTCGCCATTATCTTATGGTGTTTGTGAGGGTTTTTCACCAATAAGACTCTTATTTACATTTTTCCCAACCCACAGTCGTCTTACAGTACCCGTGACCGATAAGACTCTCTCATTTTTATCTCTCTTGACTTACCATCACCTTATGGTGCCCGTGAGGGTTTTCACCAATAAGACTCTCTTATTTTTATTTCTCTCCTAATTTATTATACTAAGAAAGACAAATAGTTCCAAAAATGTGTCATTATATCCCTTGCATGCTTAGCCTTAACATTCTCAAAAATTGATCTGAAGGTTTTTCTTTGGTTGTACCTTGGCTTTTGGATTGGATTAGAAAGAAAGGATGACATGAGGCTCAAATGATACTTGAAATGGGATAGGACTTACAACTTTTGGAATCGACTCAAATAATGAGGATTAACCCATGCCCCAGTTTCTTTGGCTAGGTGACTCTAAACTATTTATTTAGTTGGACCAAGCCTAGAGTAGGGTAGCCTACGTATATCACCCTCGAAAGAGGAGAATCAGGTCACACGTAGTTCTGGCGGCTTGTTTTGCTTGATTCTGATTTCTTTTTTTCTTTTGACTTTTTTTTTCTATGTGATTTTCCTGACTTTATTTTTCTTGACACTCTTTTTTCTTTTTGGACACATTTTTTATCTCTTCTTCTTTTCTATTGAAACTTTTTGACTCTATTCTTTTGCTCGATACTTTTCTTTTGAGTTTTCCTGACTCTATCTTGATTCCAAAAGAGGGGTATGAAAGAAAACATGACTAAAGCTCAAATGGGGTAAACAAAGGATGATACAATGTTTGGATAGCAGATTGAAATATCTTCGTCATATCAATCCTTAAAAAATACAAGTACATATCATGCAATATGGAAATGAAAAATGAAAGATCAGTTGTGACATCTTTTGCAGCATTAACTTTGACTGGGTCTGTGCATCACTACTTCTTCCTCAAACTCCACCTTTATTGTACAATCCTCACATCGAATGAATCATGCTTTCGTGGAGCTGATTTTTCTGTCCCTCGGGATCACACATCCTCTATTTGACCTAATTGAGCAATGTTTTTCAATTGATGAACAAATATTCTTGTGATTCTCAAAATAATTGCCTTATTTTTCAAAGAAGGATTGAACTTGTCACCAAATGTCTCAGCACTCTACCTATTTTCTCAGATGCTCTCTTTTTCTAATTTTAACCCTCTGATTCAATGTTTCATGGTTAAGCTGGATTTTATGATTCGACTGAAAATTCCCTAGGCATTTCATAACACTAGAATCAACATAAAATATGATGCGTAAAGAGAAAAAGACATATTTAAAATACAAAGGGAAAGGGACACTTCATTTAGTTGAAATAAAATATAGAAAGGTTTGAACATAAAAGACACAGGGACAAAAAAAGATAGATCCCGAACTACAACCTTGAAATAATTTGAAAAATAGAAAAGAAAACAAAAAAAACTACCAAGCCTCTTCCTAGTAGGGAGAGGGGTGACTTCTAAATTGCTTAGCTTGATATCTTAGCGACTGGTTTGCATATCCACATGATTAGAGCTTTTCTCACTGTCAATGGTCTGCACCATAATTAATTTATCTTGATTCATCTTTTCTATTTCGCTTTTCAAAGAACGACAATCTTTAATACTGTGACCCTGAACATCAGAATGATATGCACATCGTACATTAGCATCAAAACTTCTTGAATGTAGGTCAGGAGTATACACAAGGAGAGAAGTGATCATGCCCTGCTGTACCAATCTCTAGAATAAACTTGAATATGACTCTCCGATTGGTGTGAAACTATCCCTCACCTTCTATCTCATTTCATCTTTTGGCTTAAATTAAAAACCAGGCCTAGAAGGGCTTCGGTATGTATGTGGAGTTAGAGAATAACTCGAAAGAGTTGGCGCACGCAAGTGTGGGTAAGATGGAGGTTGAACATATGGTTGTGCATTATACACTTGATATGGAGGTGGGGGAATGGAATATAATGGATTTTGGGAAAGATTCTGTGGAGCTTGGGCATAAACTTGGGTTTGAGCCTATGAATAATGATGGTGTGGTCCTCTTGCCCGTTCCTGTTGTCCAACTACAATGGCAGATGCATCTTCCTCATACTTTTTCCCTCCGACACTTCTCGAACCTTTTTGAATTGCTTGAGCAGTCGCTTTCAATGTTGCAAAACTCACAATGCGGCCGGTCTTAATTTCATCCTCTATCACCTTCCCCATTTTGAGGGCCTCAATAAATGGCTTTACTAATGTAGGTAACAAGGGTTGATAATATGTTTCATCTTGTGCTTGAATAAATACCTCTACTATCTTACTTTCTTTCATTGACGATTTCACCCTAGCAGTTTGTTCGCGCCATCTAATCGCATACTCTCTGAAAGTCTCAGTATTTTTTTCTTCATGTTAGTTAGGGATTTCTCATCAAGAATTAACTCCACATTGTATTGGAATTGTTGTACAAATTCATTATCTAGGTCATCCCAACTAATCCACTTGTTGATGTCTTGGTCAACAAGTCATTCTGAAGCTAGGCCTGAAAGACTCTCACCGAAATATGCCATGAGTAATTCTTCCTTCCCCCCAGCACCCCTTAGTTGGTTGCAATAACATCTCAAATGTGATAAAGGATCGCCATGTCAATCATACTTCTCAAACTTCGGCAGTTTAAAACCAAAAGATAGATGAACCCCTGGAACATACACAAATCTTTATATGAGACACTTTTGTACCCCGCAAGTCCCTAGAGGTCTTTCAGAGCTAGTTCCAAACTTCTCAGTTTTCTGTTTATTTCCTCTTGTTCTTCTGTTATAACAGGCTTCTCAGTGTTAAGAGGAAATTCAGACAGGTGAGTATAGCCATAAGGATTAGTTAACTTAAATGTGGGCTCAATAGCATGATATTAATAAGTAAAAATATTCAATACAGGCTCTCTCGCAGAGTGGGGAGGCACAACTTGTGGATAAACCTCAAAAGTAGGAGCTTCGGGTGGGGGTGGTGCTACAAAAACATGAACAGTGGGTAGAGCCGAGCATGTGGTAGCTTTGTGTTGAGGAGTGAGGAAATGAATATTAGAAGTGTTTGGATAGTATTACCCCGAAGCAGGTCCTGATGCATGTCGTGGTGTGTCAATAAAAATAGGAAATTGTGTATGTGACACTGGAGGCAAGCTACAATGATATTCTAGATTATCAGCGAGAAATGGAGGAGGTGGCAACCCATTAGCCCAAGAACAATGCATTTTTATCATTTGTTGCCTTAATTTTTGTATCTCTTGATTAGCTCCTAAATTCTCATTGCCCGAACTCCCTATCTGATCAGTGACAACAAACTTTATATCCTTGTTGGCCATAACTTTTTCTGTGACTTGGTACAATATGGAGGACTAGCCAAAATGCCACAAACCAACCACCTTAAACTAACTGAACAAAAGATAGAAAATGCGTTAGAATTCAACATTTTTTTCAAAATCTTTTTTTTTCTTTTTGAAAGGTCACCGAACCCAAGAGGGGCACTTACGTATCTCACCCCCGAAAGAGGAGAATCAGGTGTGCGTGAAGTCTTGCCAAAATGGCCAATTAATTCTTTTTCCTTTTTTTTTTCAGAAACTTCAAAAATAACAAATTGTCAAAAGAATTGACGAAAATCTTTTTGCATTTTTCAGGTTTAAACTCCTTATACAAAATGAAACCTATGATTACCAAAGAAAAATCTTTTTGGGTTTTCAATTTTTTAATTTCATACGAAAATGAGACTTGAAGCTATTAACAAAAAATCTTTTTTGTGATTTTCTTTTAAAGATGTATAGGAAACACCTACTTTAAAGGAAAATTGAAGAAAATCTTTTTTTTGGATTTTTCAAATAATATCCCCGAACCCACAATAGGCCGCCTACATATCTCACTCCCGAGAGAGGAGAGTCATGAGTGCGTAGTTTGTCCAAATTTGACAATTAAGGATTAAATAACAAACTAAACCCTGAATTGAGAGACACGACTAAAGACATACAAATAAAATCTTTTTGGATTTTTAATTTGAAACTAACACCAACAACTATGAAAGGAAAAAAGTCTTTTTGATATTTTTGTTATATAAAAATGTACAAAGCTCCTATTGAAAGGAACAAAATATTTTTGGAGTTTTCGAATTTTGAATACTTACTAAACAAATAAAAGGAAAATCTTTTTAACATTTTTGATTTTTTGGGAAATGAGTGCAAAAAGTAAAAAAAAAACATTTTTTTTTTGAATTGTGAAAAACAAGTCATAAAGAACCCTAAAAACTACCAAATCTCTTCTTTTTTTTTCACTCTTTTTTTTCTTGCTTTTTTTCAACAATTTCTTGCCTACACACTTTGCTTCTAACTCATGCTTTTTCCCAAATCAATATGTCAAATTACCATGTTACCCTCAAAGATGCAACATTTAGCACGTAGGGATACTTTTAGAGGTGAATCTTATACAAAGGGCCACGTGGGTCCTGCTATGTCTCAATAAGATGCAAATAAACATGACCTAAAGGCTGACCTATGCTGGGGTCCACTAACAAGGCTGTTCAGGGGAGCTTATGGTCGATATTGGATTGCTTTAGCTGTCCACCTACTCCATACAACCCAATGACTCCCCCTCCTAAAATAAGGGTGACTCAACTATAGGTCGTGTACACACGTGTACTACGAACTTGTTGCAAAAAGAAAGACTCGGGTTATGCACATGATGTCAGATATAAAACGGTAATACATAAAGTAAAAACTATAAACAAAAAGCACGTAGGCACTCAACAATGATAAACAATGACACAAAACAACACGAACAAAATGTCTATATACCTATATTTCCAAGCTAAGCCGATACAATCTCCAAAATAAGCTCGAATTATGAAAAATCCCCAGAAAAGTCGCCAGAGCATTCACACCCCTTTTTTTACCAAAAAGATTAATTTAAAGTTTCGAAGGATTTTCATTATTAAGTGAAAAAATGGAGATTTATTTCGAAAAGAACTTTTTATATTTAAAACTCAAAGTTGCCACTTGGCATAATCCAGTGTGCCAAGTCACCTTTGGAAATACTTTTCAAAAAGGCTTTGACTCTATAACTGATCTGCGAATAGATATTCTGGTTAAGGAATTTTGTTCACTGAGGAAAAGGTGTTAGGCACCCCTCGATCCCATGGTTCGACCATGGTCGCTTGGTGGAGCGTATCGGCTAATTTGACATTATGAATATATAAACCACACAAAATCACACAAAATAATCAATCAAAAAAACAAACAAAACAAATCCAAAATTATAGTGTCATCTCCAATTATTACAATCTCGAAATAGAAAAATGCGAAAATATAAGCCTATTCTATTCTATGATAATTCTAAACTACACTCCCTTGCTTTCTCCACCCGACGTTCTGATCCTTGACCATGCGTCATGTTTAAGTACATGGTACTTCAGGGCATTCCTCGGATAAATCAACATAAATTCCTTGCGGCATCCCCCGACCAAATGAATACAATAGATCCCAATGCATAAATCAAAACCATTCCACAAACATTTCATTATTCAACAATCACAAATCCTAAGTTTTGTGTACCTCCTATCGCTTGCCTATCCTTACGATGGACTATCTTATACTACTGTTATGTTCAACATATTGAATCAAAATTAATCCAAATTCAACGACATCCCTATCCATTTTATGTCAAACAACCGATTCAAATTAATGCACTAATCTCTGATTCTCATCCCTAAAATTTATACATGAAAGATTAAACATAAGAACAATTATACATCCATATCATCATCAATTTCATGCTTACGACTACTTATTCAGGTAAAACAATACCAATTATCAACAAAATTATTCAATCAACAAACAACGCACTACCACAACATCCATGCACCAAATATCATAAACAAGGAAGTCAAAAGAGTAAAGATTAGAAATAGACCTCAAAGAATAGATTTCGTTTAGATGAATGTTTAAGAAGGCCCGGACTTAGAATCTCGAATAAAATACCTCAACAACGAACTAAAATCCAACTCGGTATTTGAGAAATTGCAACCCACAATAGACCACGATGAACAGACTGACCTAAACTAAATGCAGTACCCATATTGACTGATTTTGGAATCGATTTGGAAAAAAATGGGTGATGCTGCTGTTGTTCTCCTGGACGTCGTAAATCGATCTGGACCAAATTCAAAACCAGCAAGAAAAACTCTATACGAACTCCTAAATCGATAATTTTGAACAGAACTGCGAATCCAAAACCAAAACTAGTTTGACCCAGAATAGGAATCGTAAAAACAAACCACGAACGAACCCATTTCTGATCCAGCTAAAACAGACCACCCCCTCCCAAAATTCGGCAAGCGGATCAAGTTTTCCCTCACTTTTTTTGTTTTCTTCTCAGTTTTTGATCTTTGATCTCCCTCTCTCACACATAATTCACTCTTGTTCCCTACTATTTTTTGTTCTCAACAGCTGGGTGCGTGGATGGTAGTGTGGATTTCACTTCGGTGAGGGTCCTTTTCCGATGACAGTGGTGTGTATATGTGATAGTGTGTGTAGTTCTCTTGGGACCAAGAAAAAGGAAAAAGAAATGGAGTATGTATATAATGGGTGAGGTCCTCCGTGAGAATGAGTATTGCTATGATGGTGGAGAAGAAAAGAAAATTCTCTACTGTGTGTTATGCATCTATAGTGAAGAAGCCATTGAGATTATTCTGTGTGGATGTTGAGAAAGTGAGGAATTTTTTAAGTGTTGTTCTGTTCCCATGGTCAATTGAGAGTGGTGAGTATATGGGTCTATATGTATGTGAAAATTGTGCCCCCCCCCCCCTTCTAATTCTCCTCCCACAATTTGGTATTTTGTTTAAAGTATATACAAATGGAAAAGATCCTTATGAGTTGTATCCCCTAATTCCCGTGGGCCCCCTTCTTTTTTTATTGTATGTGTAATTTGTAATGAACAAAGAAGGAAAAAATGTGAGATGGAAATGGGTAGGGTCTCATGGGTAGGTAGGGTAGGGGTAGGGTGTGGATGAGGTGTAAAAATTAGTTAGGATAAGGGAATATTTTGGGATTGGTGATTTAATTTGTTAGGATTTGTTGTATTTGTTTTCTTGTGGGGAAAGTATAGAATGGGTAAGGGTACAATAAAGTGAGGTAAAAATGAATAAAATTGGACTTGGGAGGGACAAAATTAGGTGTCTACAGCAAACACAGAGGCAAACGAAGATACCATGGCATGATTTTATACACAAATGATCAGATAATGACATGATAAGCACCACATAATAGTTCCTATGAACATGCTTTCTAACACGTTAAAGCATCCAATGAGTAAATAGATAATTAAATTGCATCGTTTTAGGAATGTACAGGTGAGCAGCAATAAGAAATAATATAAATAATAAAGACAAACACTTGTGAGAATACGATGTGGGGATCCCACTAAACCTCCCATAAAACCAAAGAAGAATATCTTATTGCTTTTGCATTAAAATAATCAATGATTTTTGGTAGGAGAGTAATGATTGTGTCACTTGTCCATTAACCGAAAAGAAGAGTTATTTATATATATTGGGAGAGTAGAGAAGTAAAAGGTGAGGAATAGGTAATAAAATCAATCAGTGTCGATATGAAAGGAAAATTAAATATTCTGTAAAATCAGTCAGTAAGTTAATCAATTGAGTGGGCGAGAGATATGCTAATTTGTCGGTTAAGTAAACTTTTTCCTTTAAATAAGTGATCCAATCAATCGAAGGGAAAAGTAAAAAAGATAAAAGAATATTCAAGAAAAATTCAAATCTGTGGATTGAATCCCCAAGAGGAACAAAATATGTTAAGTTACCATAAATGTATACACGCAATTTGTCAAGTATATGTAAAGAAAAATAAGAAAGCTCACACAGAAAATTTCTGCCATAAATATGTAACCATGATGCCATTATTTTTTTTAAAAAAAAAAATACAACAAACCAATCGATAAACATATTCTCATTCACATACAAGTTATAAATATTCAAGTAATATTTACTAAAAATGACTCAAAAGAAAGGAAAAGTTGTCTCAATTTCAACGAGGAAACTGAATCAATTAACATCATACCAAATAAAATAATCTTCAATTAGTAAAACATCTATTTACGACATGAAATATCATCAACCAAATATGAGAGAAAATAATAAAGTGTCAGTGTAAGGCAAAGTAAAAATCAGTCACATAATTATCCCTCCAACAATAACCCAATTCACATCAACACGTCAATAGTTCATCTCACTATGTAGGAATTATGATGAAGTGTCAAGACATGAGTATATGCTAAATTATTTCTAATGCCACAGTTGATAGAAATTGGGGTTCATCACACATGACAATCTAAACAAGTAGTCAATAACGAATTATAAGGAATCGCACCAAAATATCAATCGGACTCCGTCAGTTTTAAACCGTAAACTTTGTCAAAGAAAAGAAAAGAAGAGGATAGGATTAATCAGACATACAACTTCAACATGTAAACAAACTTGTGGATGGGTTATTAAGAGCCCATTTTTTTTCAAAAATGGGTCAGCAGTGCGAAGAAGGTTGGTGGCGGGTGGACGGCAGAGATGAATTAGGGTGGCGACGGTTGGTTCGCGAAGGAGTTTAGAGCGCACGGGGGTGTCATGGTGATGTTAGAGCAGTGCTGGTGTGCTGGTTCATCTCCAAAAGAGGAAAACGAAAGGAGAGATGGTGATAGAGGTGGAGGGGGCTGGTGGCACGACACTTGCAGTGGCGAGGACGGACGACGGGAAGTGAGAGAGGGAGCTGTCATCGCTGGTCGTTGCTGTTTTGCTGGAGACGGAACTTTCTTCGGTGGTTGAGGCGGTGGTGGCTTGTGGCGAGGTTAATGGTGAACGGAGGGACGGCGCCAGAGCAGGCTGGTCACTGGCTGTTGTTCGACGGAGTTGGGGATAATTTTTCTAGAGGGAGAAAAGAGAGAGGTTTGTGGGGAGAGGGAGAGAGAGACGGATGAAAGAGGGAGGTAGAGGCTGATAGGAATGAAAAATTAGGATTAGGTTTGGTTTCGGTTGTATAAAAGGAAGATAAATGGGATTTAATCTCAGTCGTTAGATCAATCTTGATCAACGGCTAACATATAAGCTTATGTGGAATTTAAAATATGACTAGGATCATAATAGATTAGGCTAAAATTGACGAAAATATGGCTAAAATTGACATAAACAAAATGTAATTTGGCTAGATTTGTAATAGATAAGGTAAAAATTAAGATATAAGATAAATAAATTAGACAAATTGATTTACAAAATAGGCCGTTATTTAAATTAAAGTAGAGATAATAATATATAATAATAATTTAATAATTAATTATAATAATAAAGATTAAATAATAACATATATAATAACGATGTTAATAATAATAAATAAAAATACTAACATAAATAAATAGTATTAAATAATGAAAAACTAGACAATGTGTTTTGAGAAAAAAAATGTGAGTGTGCACAATTACGTGAAAAAATAATTTAATAAAATTACATAAAATATCGTATTTAAAAATTATAAAATGATTCTAAAAGATAGTAAAATAATTTATGCATTTTTCTAAGTTATGAATGCGATACGTCAGTACATATTTAATGTAAAAAATGATGTGTAAAAATATTAATAATTAAAATTAAATAATTTTATAAAATAACAGCATAAAACTAATATCGGGAGGTCAAAATTTAGTGTCAACACCCATCGCATGTCCGGGGGTGTGTCTTTGAATGATCATGTAACTTTATTTAAGGAAATCGTCTCTAATTTAGAGACTCTTGAGGTTAAGTACAATGAGAAAGATCTAGGGTTAATTTTTCTATGTTCGCTGCTAGCATCATATTCGACTTTTAGGGATACAATTTTATATAATCATGATACCCTAACCCTAGCTAAAGTCTATGATTTGTTGTTCTCTAAGAAGAAGATAAAGTATCTTGTGAATGGGTCGGTGACTCAAGAAGATGGTCTCATTGTTCGAGGAAGGACTCATGAGAGGAACTTTGGAGGTGATGACAAGAATAGGTCAAAATCTAGAAACAGAAACAAAACCTATAATTACTGCCAGAAGAAGGGTCATATCAAATCTAAGTGTTATAAGTTACAGAATAGAAATAAACGGAAAGCTGAAAACTAGAAAGGAAAACAACCAGAGAAGTCCGGTGAAGCCAATTTTGTTGAAGATAGCAGTAGTGATGGAGAACTCTTGGTAGTTTCTGATGGTAACTCCAAACCCTGTGAGAATTGGATTCTTAATTCAGCTTGCACATTTCATATGTGTCACAATAGGGATTGGTTTACAATATATGAAATGGTCTCTAAAGGTTCTATGTTGATGAAAAATAACACACCTTATAATATAGATGGTATTGGAATAATTAGGATTAAGATGTTTGATGGGGTTGTGAGGACACTTGTTATTGTGCGGTATTTCCCAGACCTGAAGAGAAATCTTATTTCCTTTAGTACCTTTGATTCGAACGGATATAAGTACACGGATGAAGGTGGAGTCTTGAAGGTTAGTAAATGTGATCTTGTTGTGATGAAGGGACAGAGAAAAACTGCTAATTTATACGTCTTCCAAGGCTTTACGGTTACAGGTGATGCTATTGTTTCTACTTTCTCTCTATAAGATAGTGATATTGCTAAGCTTTGGCATATATGCCTGGGATATATGAGTGAAAATAGGATGGCTGAACTAAGTATGAGAGGCCTTCTTGATGGCTAAAGTATTACCAAATTGGAGTTTTGTGAGCACTGTATTTTTGAAACAGAAGAGAGTCATATTCACTAAAGGCATCCACTCTACTAAAATCACACTTGATTACATTCATTTTGATCTCTGGGGTCCTTCTAGAGTACTTTCTAGAGGATGTTCTAATTACATGGTGACTATTATTGATGAATATTCTAGAAAAGTTTGGGTGTACTTCCTAAAGATAAAGAATTATGTATTGCCTATTTTCAAGAAGTGGAAGACTATGATTGAAAAACAAATAGGGAAGCAGGGAAAACGCCTTCGGCTTGATAATGGTTTAGAGCTCTATTCTAATGAATTTAATGTTCTGTGCAAGTCAGAAGGAATTGTGAGGCACTTAACAATTCATCATACTCCGCAGCAGAATAGTATGGCTAATGAATGAATAGGACAATAATAGAGAAGGTACGTTGTACTCTCTCTAATACTGGTTTACCCAAGTTTTTTTGGGCCGAAGCTGCTTCCATAACTTGTCTTCTTATTAACCGCTCTCATCCAGTTGCGATTAACAAAAACACTCCACAAGAGGTATGGTTAAGTACTCCTACCAGTTACTCTGATTTGAAGATTGTCCTTCTTATGCTCATGTTTATAATGGAAAGTTGGAACCTAGATCTGTCAAGTGCTTATTTATGGGTTATAAGTCTGGGGTTAAATGATATAAGCTTTGGTATCCAGAAAATAGAAAGGTTAAAATTAACAAGGATGTTGTGTTCGATGAAATTGTCATGCTTTGGTCTTCGCCCCAGATGAGCCTAGTGACATGAATCAGCAAAAGTCAAGCAACCATGTTGAGTTACAGAATAGAGCCATACCAATGCCTACTTCTCAGTCTAGCCTGGAGGTACAAAGTGATACTATTTCTTCTTCACTCCCCGTGGCACCATAATATTCTATTTCTAAAGACAGACCTAGGAGAGATATTAGACCTCCTCAGAAGTATGGTAAAGCTGAATTGGTTGCTTATGCATTGAATGTAGCAGAAGGTATTGATTCCGGTGAAGAACCTTCTTCTTACTCAGACACATTTAGTTATGATAATTCTAGCCGATGGATGATTGCTATGCAGGAGGAAATGGAATCACTTCATAAGGAAGACAAATGGGATTTGTTGAGACTCCCTAAAGATAAGAAAGATGTTTGTTGCAAGTGGATATTTAAAAATAAAACCATCGGGAGTTAAAGATGCTAGGTACAAAGCAAGACTAGTTGCTAAAGGTTACAGTCAGGTTCTAGGTGTTGACTTCACAGATGTATTTTCTACAGTTATAAAGCATAGTTTGATTCGAGCCTTTCTTGATATCGTGGCCATACACAATCTTGAGCTTGAGCAGTTGGATGTCAAAACTGCATTCATACATGGAGAACTGAAGGAGGACATCTATATGTAATAACCAGAGGGTTTTTTAGTCTCAGAAAAGTAGGACGATGTATGCTTCCTGAAAAAGTTCCTTTTATGTCTTAAAATAGTCGACCAGATAGTGGTATAAGAGGTTTGACTCTTTTATGACTTCACATATGTTTAGGAGTAGTTATGATAGTGTGTCTATTTCAAGGAGGTAAGTGATGGTTCGTTCATGTATCTTCTTTTGTATGTTGATGATATATTGATTGCAGTGAAGGATATGAGAGAGAGAAGAAAAGTCAAAGCCCAGATCAGTCAGAAGTTTGAGATGAAGGATTTAGGAGGAACAAAGAAGATCCTTGGAATGGAAATTCTGAGGGATAGAGAGAAGTGTAAATTATACTTGAGTCGGAAAAGGTACATTGAGAAAGTGCTTCACAAATTCAATATGCAAAATGTCTAACCTGTTATTACTCTATTGGTATCTCATTTCAAATTCTGGACCACATTATCTCCAAATACAGATGATGAGCGTGACTATATGTCTCAAGTTCCATACTCTAGTGTCGTTGGGTCTCTTAAGTATGCGATGGTGTGTTCACGACCAGCTTTATCGTATGCAGTCAGTGCAGTTAGCAGATACATGCAAATCCTAATAAAGAACATTGGAAAATAGTTCAGTGGATTTTTGAGATACTTGGATGGATCTGCTGATATTTGTTTGCAGTTTGAGCGAAATAGAGATGTAGTGATCGGGTATGTTGATTCTAATTTTGAAGGAGACCTTGATAAAAGGAGGTCCCTTATAGGCTATGTTTTCATCATTGGTGGTTGTGCTATTAGTTGGAAAGCTACTTTACAGACTACAGTTGCTTTGTTAACTACTGAGGCAGGGTACATAGCTATTACAAATTCTTACAAGGAAGCTATTTGGTTAAAGGGTCTGTTTGGTGAACTTAGCAAAGACTTACAAATTACTACCAGGGTTGGCTCAAGCGTATTGGTGGCCTAATGCGAAAATCAAATAGAGGCCTTAAACTTTTTAAAAAAAAATAATTTTTTTTACTAACTCTATTTTCAAAATTATATAATCGATTTTAACTAATTATTTTTTTAAGTAACAATATAATTAATGCATTTAATCTTTCTTGAGACATAATACTCTAGATATATGAACTTCTAATGATTCTTTTTTTATATAAAAAATAATTTTTCTATAAATAATATTTATTTATTTTTAAAAAATCTATAATATATTATCGTGAAAAGTGAGGCCCCTCAAATTTGGGGGCCTAAGGCGACCGCCTATTTTTTTCTAAGGTAGAGCAGTCCCTGATTACTACTATCTTTTGTGACATTCAGAGTGCTATCTTCCTTACAAAAAATTAGATGTTTCACAAGAGGACAAAGCACATCAATGTTCGTTATCATTTTGTGCATGAAATTATTGCTCATGGTGATATTGTGATAAACAATATTAGTACTCATGATAACCTTATTGATATGATGACCAAGACACTACCAAGTGCCAAGTTTGAGCATTGCTTGGACTTGGTTGGTTTCAGCAGTTAAGATGTGCCCTTAGGGGTTTTTGTTGAAGAGGTGGAGAGTTTTCTAAAGTGGATTTGAGTTCTGAATTAGAATTCATGTCAAGGTTGAGATTGTTAGAGTTTGTGACCCAAATTCTGTTGATCCGGCCCTGAAAAGTTCGTGGTGCGACCCATGTTTGTATGTTTTTGGGCCTAGGATTTATTTGTACGCACATATTATATAAGTGCAATTTAGTGGGTCATTTTGGACGTTTTTAATAGGTCATTCTCGTCATTGTATTCTCCATCCGTCATAGTGAATTTCATTTATCTTTGCCCATAGTTTTTCCCGCAAGAGTTTCCACATAAATCTGTGTGTCTTCTTCTTATTTAATTTTATTTTGTGGTATTGCTTATTCTGCCCTATTATAACAGTGAAGCTGCCGAAGGTACTGCCTACTGTGCCATCATCCTAGCATCTTTTTAGTTGCTCTAATTTGCTTGATTTTGGGTTAAAGTATGGTGAATATGCAATTGTTATATAGATTGTACCAGTTAAATTTTTGCCCTTTTCTGACTCCTCAAGTAGGATTCAAGGTCTTTTTGCTGATTTTTTCAACTAGACTGGTTCAACTACTGCTTAACTTAGAAGTGTCTCCATACCTCAAAATGTGGTAGGTAGAACTAAGGGAACAAAAAAAGTCTTGCCCGGTGGATGAAGCATCCTACATTTAGTAGGGTCTGGGGAAGGGCCATACCTCAAGAGAGTGATGGTTAAATCCGTGATCTATAGGCTATAGGGGTACAATTTTACCTTCAAGACTTTTAGCAATTTTGGGTAAATTAAGCATATCAACCGCGGCACAAAAATACTATTGTAATAACTAATAGCAGGGACAACCTCTTTTCATTACCATCCCCATTTTTCCCTTGCTCCAGCCAGTCTCTCCGTTAATGATTTCGAATTTTAGAAATTGCATATTAATGCATTTAAATCATAAGAACATTGAGGTTAGCTTGCTGAAAGTATCATTCTTTACTGTTGGAGTTGTTCACCTTCCGATTATTGAGCAATTCAAATAGTTCATTTTCTTTAAAAGTAACAAAAACTATTTATGTGATTTACTATATAGTGGGTTACTTTCGGTAATTAATTTGATGTGACAAGATAATTTTGTCACTTCAATATTACATATGTGAAATTAACACGAATTAGATGTATGTTACTAATGAAGTTTATATGTGCTTTAGGAACTAGAATTGGGGTGGACATGGAGTAATTGTTGGATCAATAATTGGATTCTTCCTCTTAATGAATAAGAGGAATGTGGGAAAATGAATGACTTATAAGTTACATGAGTTATAAAACATAAATAGGAAGAACTATTAGTGAATAATTAGTGAGATGTAACAAAATAAAAATGACACATTCATTCTTCGACAATTAAGCATGGAAGAGGAGTCATCAAAAGACCATTTTTACCACAATGAAACGTGGGAGATAAAGATCAAAAGATAGTCCAGTATGCAGCACTTCAATGCATGTCAACATTCAACATTTCAATAGCAAATTTAATATTAAAATGCTTTAAAAACACAATAATTCATAAACTAAAAAAACAATCATTCAACTAGATCAAAACTTGAAAATAGTCAAGTAGGAGAAATAAAACATTGTCCCAAATTTTCTAATACAACTTCTTTATTGAGAATCAAATTTATGGACTGATCACTGCGCTTTTTGAGAGCTTTTCAATGGACGTTGCTGTGAAATTTCAGAGAGATGTTAGATGATGTTAGATTAAAAAGAAGAGAGTTAGACCATAAATATATTTAATTATCATATGAACTACAGAGTTATTTTTAATAAAAAATATTTTTGATGTTTGATGATTACTGAACGATAACGATCTTCCGAAACAATATGAATTAAAGATTGAAAATAATGTTATTTCATAGAATTGTCACTACCAAAATATAGAAAATAGCAATGATTAATTAACTTTTATCATTAAATAAAGTTCATCTCTAATCCTTTTAATTACTGAATGTTTTGATAAGACTTTCCAAACCTAAAGGTTGAATAATGTCGAAATATTTATTGGAGAAAGTGATAGTATTTCATTTAATTTTTCTTTTTTGCTATAGATATACAATTTTAAAATTAAGTAGTTGTAGAAAGAATAACATCTCAGACAAGTGTTTGATAAAAAATAGTTTCAACCAAAACATTTTGTAAAATAAAAATTTGAGAAAGTCACTTTTATAAAATAATTTCTTTTTGCAGAAAAACTGCAGTAAATGCATTCAAAAGTTACATAATTTATCACATGAATTTGTTAAAAGACGTACCAAGAGATGACTTACAATTTGCATCCTTATAAGACCAGGCACATTCATCATTTCCAGAATATTCTTTGGGTAACATTCTACATGGTCCACAAGTAAGCAATATAATTTAATGACTATAATATTTTCAAATCAAGCCAAGATACTTATAAATACAAACTGATAATAGACATAAGTATAAATTTCAGCTATTCATGTCGCTCTTTAGAAATAAATTGTAAGGAAATTTAATTAATAGTAAAATAAACTTAATTCCTTTACCAAGTTGTTGTAAACTTTTTATGAATTTGACATGAAGATCTCCAGTCCACTTTATGTTGTCCTTTTACTTAACATCCTTGTTATTTTTGAGGTAGACATGAGCTCCATCTTTCATAGCTTGCTTTTCTTAGAGCTCATTGTGTTCATCACATACAAACTGTGCATTTATTTTAAGAAGATATCAATTAAAATTGAATTATATCATATATTATATGACTAGTTAACTTCACACATATTTATAAAATTTGTTTAATTATAAAAATAACATTACAAAACATATTAAAAATAGGAGTTAGCGATGGATAGTTTATGTCGCTTAACAATAAAAAATTCATTACCAATTTTATTTAAGGATGAATTATGTTAAATTCTTTTAGCTCCGAACTATTTAACAATATGTAATGGTGAATTTTAGAATATATTTTTTTATAGTGTATTTATAAAAATAATTGATTTTATCCACAATAGATATCATAACTAAAAGAGTATGAAAAATTACTCAAGGAATTATATCCAAAGCCACAACTCAAGCCAAAAGTTTTAAAAAATCAAGGTTCGGCGAGTGGATATTTATTATCATCATATCAATTTTTGTAGTTCCTTTAGAAAGCATTGACATTGATGTCGAAGACGTATCAACCATGATAACTGTATTAATACATTTTGAAAGTCAGTAAAATGTTTACCAAAAAAAAAAAGAAAGTCAGTAAAATAAATTATACGCAAAATTACTATGAAGATTTATCTATCATATACAATTTCGATATTAATTTTTAGGGTTTATTGCTACTCTTTTATTTATGCAATTGCACATATATAAACTTATATTATAATCAGGGGCAGAGCCAGGCCGTGTTAGGGGGTTCGGCCGAACCCCCTTCGATGGAAAAATACATCATTTATACATAGTTAAAATTATTTTTATGTATTTATAGTAGGTGTTGAACCCCCTTCGATTAGGTGTTCTTTGATTATTAAACTCCCTTAGTTGAAATTCTGGCTTCGCCTCTGATTATAATCAATATATACAATTTTATACATATTTACACAAACAAATTAATTAACGTATAATAATAAAGAATGAATAGTTGAATCTATAATATAGAATAGGAAAAGCATAGTAATGACACACATAAGTATCATACAATTTCAAGTTTGAAAATTATTTAAAACAAAAATTTGAGAAAAAAAATAGTTCAACTTTTTGATATCAACAAAGTGAATTCAATATCGCTTCCTTTATTGTGTATGTGTATTACTTTTCTTTTTTCTTTTTATTTCCTATCTAGTGTTTGGCATCTATAGTATTGAAACCCAATTAATCTGGATTCGTGTGTGTGAGGTCCATTCAGAGGAGGCACCCCCTATCAAGAATTTTTTTCATATCCAAGAATCAAATATAAGACTTCTAGTTAAAAAAGCAGTATCTCCAATTGGATATACTTATTTTTAGTGAAGGTAAAATATTAAATAAAAATTAGTAAAACTATTAGAGTTTATTGAAATTGTAATATATAAGGAAGAAAATGAATAAAGTGAAAACATTACAGAAGTAAAGATGCGTGAGATGTCAAAACGATAAAATAATATGTTAGATTAGAGTGGAAGAAAAAACTCCTCAAAATTAAGAGGGGAATCTCAATTAAAAAGAAAATTATTTTTCATGAAAATCATATTTTCTTTCTTGTTTTTGCTACATCTAATATAAGATAAAAAAGAAAATTATCTCGCGATCAATAGTAATAATAATCAAATCGATGTTTTCCTTGGCCTTTCTCTTCCCGCTCTATTTCCTAATCTTGTGTCACCTCTACCATCCAAACGATTTTTTTAAAATGATAGATAGACAGTAAAAGTCAAAAGATCTGCACCTTCAAAAATTATTCTTAAGAGATTAAATTTATTTTCTCCTTCGATTCTATATCACTTTGACCTATTGACAAAAATTATTTATTCCTCCCTTTTCCTTCAAAAAGATCAAGCGTAAAACAATTTTAAAGTCATTAAATAATAAATAAAATGGTGTCCCTTCAAGGAGATTTGATAAAATTGAAAGGATACAAATATTAAGTAAAACTATCGTCCTCCTCTGAAAAGTCATAGGGAAGCTAATGGAGTAAGTGACATACTTATAAAGAATCTAATTTAATTCCTTATAAACACATAAAACTCAGTTTAACTAGTAAAAAAACATAAACAAACATAGAAATGATGTTGTGACAACTAGGAGAAAAATTCAAAATTTATAAGATAAAAATAAAATTTTAAAAGAGATCGATGTTAAAATCGCAAATGAAAAAATTATCAACATATCAATTAAATCTATTTTAAAAAGAAAATCACATATAATTGATTTATATCAAGGAATAAAAAATTAAAAGTTCAATATAAATTTTTAGAGATGTTACCTTTCTAGTCCTTACACTTTAGCAAATCAACAATCTTGATAGCAATATTATTGATCTGACTAACTAGCATCACGCGAGCTTCATCTATCATTCCAAAATAAGTAGTTGCCACTGTATTATTGCTATCAGAGCCATCTCCAATGAAATTGTATTGATAATATGCGGTAACACTAATGAGCATAGGGAGGATTAATTTATAGAGATTGAGACTTAATCTGGTACGTACATGAAATAGATGGTGGACGAACAAGATCTATTCTTTATTAAATATTAGTTATAGATTTTATATTAGTTGCTCCACATATTAAAAAAAAAAGGAAAAAAATTAAAATATACAACCTTAGGTTGTTTATTGTAAGTCATAACAATACCTTTTAGATTGGAAGTCATAGCAATTTTTAAAATAAAAATAAATATTTTTGTTATTTTTGTAAAAAAAACCTTAAAATAAGACATTGGTTACAAAAAGATATCAACCACACCCCTTTTTTTAAAAAAATAACTAAACCTCAAAAGAGAAAAATATAGGAAAGGAGGGTTAGACCTTACCTTACCATTCTTAATGAGTTAACAAACCCTCAACTAATCAACAACCGTGTAAAAATAAGAACTACAGAGAACTAGATATCTTAGGATCATTATAGAGTTTATGTTGCACTATATGATGATATTACAAAGAATGATTCTTAAGTAGTGAAAAAATATAAAGATGAATGAGAAGTTTGAGTTATTAATCACGAAATCCTTTTTACAAATATATGAACTAAAAAGAAACGCTGGCCCATCTAAAGTAGATTGATATATTCGATACTTCCTTCTTCATCGAACATGTTCAAAATCACCTAAAAATTCATCACTTCTTGAATTTGTTGGGTCTTATTAAAGTTGTTGACACTGTCGCATGATTTTGCTTTGTCGGTGGTGTCTTGGAACAAACTTCTCAGTCACCTTACCATCCCAACTTTGATTTTTACCGTGATATGTTTTTATTTTTCTATTTTTTTTCCTAGGAGAGATATCGACATCCCGAGCTGCACTGGTAAAGCATATTTCCAGAATGTCTTCATCACTTTCCTCAAATATGTCATCCTCTTGGAGGATTTCAAAACTCTTTGAAGATAATGTATCACTTTCCACCAATTGTTTGGCAGTATTAATTGGAGAAAGGATATCTATTACACCACCTGAAGTTTGCTTGCAGCTTGATGAATAATTACGAATTGCAAATTTATTTGGGACAAAAATTGAAGCTTGAGCATTAAGTTTGCTGCCAATATTATCCGCCTGATGTTCGTCTTCTTTATTTACCAAATCTACCTAACAATAAGAGCTAGTATCACTTTGTTGCTCCGAACAGAATCAGGTTATTGATTTTTCTTTACTACTTAAGCCACCTCTGGATTTAATATAAGCATTGTAGGTTTTTTGAATTAATTTCATGACCAACTTTATCCGAGAGAAGATCAAAAGTATTTGGTCGAGAAATGCTCTTTAGGGAAGAAGCTCGAGCATATGTAACATTCCTAGCTAGCTGCATATTAACGCGAGCAGGAGAGCCAATTCGAATGCCTAAATATTTTTTATGTGCTACCACGGTCCAGTCTTTGCCAATACTACTATCCTCTCCCATGATATTTTTCACAGATTCATCACCAGTAACATCTTTTTCACCGATGGAATGTTTAAGAGGAGTAGAATTAAAAGGGGAACGCAAATTACCAACTTCTAAAGTTTTATCCAATGATTTCTTAGAGACATTCAAGCATGAATGCTGTCCAGAATTTTTACTGCTCGCCACAACATCGTGAATATGGTGCATATCTGACTGTGACATCTCACGGGTCACCAAATTTATGGGTTTTAAAGATGTATTACGCTCTTGTTTGTTAGTGTATTGTTCAACAATTAAGTTCCTCACTTGTAGTCCATATTTCGTTTGAGATGAAGGGACTAAGACCTTAGAATTCTCTCCAGATTGGACCATCAACTAACATGCATCAACATCACCTATTGCATTATTGTTTGCAATAATTTATTGATGCTGGGAATCAACATTCGACGCAACAAGCTTAGCAACATTGTTATGGACCTCAACATCTGTACGGGAACTTGCCAACAAGTTTGGTTGTTGGTTCTTTTCATAAGTTCTTCGATCTCCATCTTCCCATCCTCTCTTCTCTTACAAAAATCCTCTCATATTCCCGTGAAATTTTTCTCCAATAGCTTCTTCACAACCTTCACCACCTACATTCTAGATAGTATCTAGTTTCTTTTTTAGTATCAAACAACATATACCTTCATTATGTCCTTGGTGTTTGCGCAAAAATTACACACAGGGGTAGATTATCATAAATAATTTTATGGAAACTCTCTACAAGCTTACCAGTTTTATTGTCCAATTATCAAAATCATATTTGTTTTAAAAAAAATTTCAGTAGGTTTGGAATCACCTTAATCCTAGCGGTGCTCGGTCTGGACTTAACTTGTGTTGCTTTATCTATAGCTATTGGTGTTCCAACTACTGCTTCTATAGACAATAATAACCTCTTAGAAAATAGATCTACAGCCAAGTTTGGCGAGGAAATCCACATTGCTGCCTTAGTCGTTTCTTTTTTGTAGTTAAAATCGATAAACCACGATAATATCCTATATTAGTGCTCCTTTCCATTGTAAGAAAAATATTTCACTGATCTAGAAAAAGCAGTCACATAATCATCACATTGATCACATGCACCTTAGCAAGAGTAGTCATGGTGCCAATGAACCAATTAGACAATGACCCTTGATTTCGAGATGTTTCGATAGCAATGTCCTTAGGTCCTTCAAACTTGTACATCTAAGGAAAGTTTAATCACAATTGCTTGATGCAACCCTTCCTCGGTAGCAAATGCTTCTCTTTTCGCCATTGTAAACTTGAGTGTAGGTTCACTATGAATATATTCAATTGTTTTTAGTTGAGTTCTCATAATATTTTATATAATCACAATAGAATTTTGTTAACACAGAGCTCACAAATGTGCCTATTGAAGTTGATGATCCTTTAGAGGATTACTATTTATACAGAGGATATAGAATTTTCTAGCACTGATGTAGATGTGCAACCTTCTATGGTGTAGTCTACCTCACAAAACACGGCAGCATCTGATCAAGTTAAAGTTCCTTGCACCTCTATTCCACTGTTCTCTTCTCCTGCAATGTGTTCTCAAAGAAGAACATCTAGGATGTCTAGGTAACCTGTTTGGCTAAAGGACTATGCTACTTCTAAGGATGGAAAGAACTGCAGATATTCCCTGGAAAACCACCTCTCCTATGATAAAACTACAAGGTCATATCATAGCTACTTAAGAAAATTCTCCACCTTGGTTGAGCCACATATTTCTAGGCAAGCTGCAGTAGATTCAAGATGGGTCAAGGACATAAAGCAATAGATCTAAGAACTTGAAGAAAACAAGACCTGGAGGTGGTTACTTTCCCTCTTGGAAAGAATACTATAGGATCTACGTGGGTGTATAAGATCAAGTATCAACTTAATAAAGAGGTAGAGAGATTCAAAGCTATATTGGTAGCAAAAGGTTATAGTCAACAAGAAGTTTTGGATTATCATGATACCTTTTCTCATGTGTCTAAGATGGTTATAGTTAGAAGTGTAATTGTTGTAGTAGCTTCAAAAGGTTGGATTCTATATCAGATAGATGTCTACAATGAATTCTTACAAGGTGATCTAGATTAAGAGGTTTACATGGAGATGCTAGAAGGTTTCAAACAACAAAGAGACACAAAAGTATGCAGATTATTAAAATCCTTACATTCTTAAACAGGCTTCCAGACAATGGAACCTGAAACTTACTAATGCCTTGGTAAATGCTGATTTTGTTCAGAGTGTACATTACTATTCCTTGTTTATATTGAAGAAACAGAAATACATAGTGATAATTTTAGTCTATGTTGATGACTTACTCATCACTGGTAGCAGTTCCTCATTGATATCTGATGCTAATGAGGTTTTATACAAGCAATTTAAGTTGAAGGACTTAAGTGAGCTTAAGTATTTTTTTAGTATTGAAGTGCTAAGATCAACCACACGTGATTTGTTGAACCATAGGAAAAATATTCTAGAGCTCATCTCAGAAACAGGTCTTAGTGGTGCTAAGCCTGCTTTAACTCTATGGGGCATAATCTCAAATTGACTACGATGGAACATGATCATGCAAATGGTTGTCCTGAAGATACAATTGGGACCGATATTACCTCTTATCAGAGGCTTGTTGGAAAATTGATGTATGCTACTATTACCGGACCTGATATTAGTTTTGCTGTTCAAACTCTTTGTCAGTTCATGCAAAATCCCAAAAGATATCATTGGGAGGCTACTACTAGAGTGGTTGGATACGTTAAGGGTACTATTGGTCAAGGCATTTGGTTAAAGGCTCAACCTACTGCGACTCTTTTTTATTGGTGTCATTCAAATTGAGCAGCCTGCCTTAATACTAGGAGGTCTGTTACTGGCTAGATAGTGAATTTTGTAGATTCCTTGGTCTCATGGAAGTTCAAGAAGTAGTAGACAGTGTCCAAAAGCTCAGCTGAAGTTGAGTACAAAAGCATGGCTTAGCATGGCTTCAGTGATTGTAGAGGTGACTTGGTTGGTTGGTCTGTTCAAAGGCTTGGATATACCTCTCACTAAACCTATCAAGGTAATCAGTGACAGTAAATCAGTTATTCAACTAGCTGCAATTCCTCTGTTTCATGAGAGAACTAAAAATATAGAAATTGATTGTCACTTTATTAGAGACAAGATCAAGTATGGTTTGGTTCAAACTCAGAGGCGGAACCAAGATTTCAACTTAGGGGGTTCAATATTCAAAGAAAACTTAGTCGAAGGGGTTCAACACCTACTATAACCAAATAAAAAATAATTTTAATCATGTATAAATGGTATATTTTTCCGTCGAAGGGGGTTCGGCCGTACCCCCTAAAGGAGGCTAGCTCCGCCTCTGTTCAAACTCATGATCAAGTGTCAGATTTACTTACTAAGTTTTTGTCAACCTCAACATTTGCATTTGATGGGTAAGCTTGGTGTGCTTAATATCCTGCACCCTTCAGCTTGAGGGGGAGTATTGCAAGCTTAAGATAGACGAGGAAGTAGTTTTTTTTACAGTTCCATTGAAATAAAATAGTTTTTACTATTCATTCATAGTTTGTATTTTTATTATGCAAGGAAGTGCAAGTGGGAGTTAGTTAGTTAGTTAAAGTAAGAGCTGATGCTAAGCTGTATAATTGAGTTTCTTATAAGTTTGTCTATAAATAGTGAGGTGTATAGATATTTTGTATAGTTTTCAATCAGAAAATGCAATGAAACAGTTCTCTTTCTTCTTCCCTGGACATTACTTTGTTCAGCTCCTTGAGCTCATCAATGGTGGATGAAACTCATCAATGATAGAATGAGCTTAGACATTCAGATTTTCTCAGATGTAACAAAAGTTACCGAAGAAAAATGTCAGGTGAATTCTTCCACAACTAAACATGGAAGAGGAGCAATCAAAAGACCATTTTTACCACAATGAAACGTGGGAGATAAAGATCAAAAGATACTCCAGCATGCAACATTTCTATATCAAATTTAATATTAAAATGCTATAAAAACCCAACAATTTAGTTTTTTTTTAGAAAAAACAATCTTTCAGCTATATCAAAATTTGAAAGTAGTCAAGTAGAAGAAATAGAACATTTTCCCAAATTTTCTAATACTACTTTATTGAGATTCACTTAGGGATTTCTCGATTGATCAACACGCTTTTTCAGAGCTTTCCAACTGACATTGCTACGAAATTTCTGAGGGATGTAGAAGGAAAAAAATAGTTAGATCATGAATATATCTAATTATCATATGAACTACAAAGTCATTTTTAATGAAAAATATTTTTGAAGATTGAACATAATGTTATTTCATTGAATTGTGCTAAAAAAATATAGAAATTAGCAATGATTAATTAACTTTTATCAGTAAACAAAGTCTATCTCTAATCCTTTTAATTACTGGGTGTTTTGATAAGAATTTCCAAAATTAAAGGTTGAATAATGTAGAAATATTTATTGGTGAAAGTGATATGTCGAAATATTTTTTGGTGAAAGTGATATAACATTAATTTTTCTTTTTTTGCTATAGATATAAAATTTTAAAATTAAATAGTTGAAAAATGAATAACTTTTCAGACAAGTGTGATAAAAAATAGTTTCAACCAAAACGTTTTGTTAAATAAAAATTTGAGAAAATAACTTTTGTATAATAATTTCATTTTGCAGAATACGACAGTAAATGCATTTAAAAGTTACATAATTTATCACTTCAATTTTTTAAGACGTACCTAGAGATGACTTATGCATCCTTGTAAGACCAGGAACATTCATTATTTCCAGAATATCCTTTGGGTAACATTCTACATGATCCACAAGTATGAAATATAATTTAATAACTATAATATTTTCAAATCAAGCCGAGGCACATGTAAATACAAGCTGATATTAGACATAAGTATAAATTTTAGCTATTCATGTTGCTCTTTAGAAATAAATTGAAAATTTTAATTAATAGTAAAATAAACTTATTTTCTTTATCAAGTTGTTGTAAACTTTTTATGAATTTTGCATGAAGATCCCCAGTCCACTTAATATTGTCCTTTTGCTTAACATCCTTGTTATTTTGGAGGTAGAGATGAGCTCTATCTGTCATAGCTTGCTTTTCTAAGAGCTCATTGTGTTCATCACATACAACTGTACAATTATTTTGAGAAGATATCAATTAAAATTGAATATTATCATACATTAGACTAGTTAACTTCAGACATATTTATGAAATTTTTTAATTATAAAAATAACATTACAAGACATACTAAAAGTAGGAGTTAGCAATGGATAGTTTATGTCGTTAAACAATAAAATATTCATTATTAACTCTATTTAACGAATGAACTATTTAACGATATATAATGGTGAATTTGAGAGAATTTAACGATATATAATGGTGAATTTGAGAGAATTTTTTTTCTTAGTGTATTCAGAATTGATTTACGCACAATAGATATCACAAGTGAAAGAGTAGGGAAAAAAATACTTAGAGAGGGGAATTATATCCAAAGCCACAGCTCTAGCCAAAGGTTTAAAAGAATCTAGATTTGGCGAGTGGACATTTCAATTTTTGTAGTTTCTTTCGAGAGCATTGACATTGTTGATGAAGGTGTATCAATCATGATAACTGTATCAATACATTTTCAGTAAAATAAATTATAAGCAAAATTACTATGAAGATTTATTTCTCATATTCAAATTCAATATTAATTTTCAGGGTTTATTGCCACTCTTTAATTTATGCGATTGAACATACTTAGGACTAGACATATTTTTGTTTAAATTGAAAAAAAATGAACCAAAATTTAATTTTGGTTTGGTTTTTCATATTTTTGGATTGGTTTCGATTTCAAATTTTAGAAATTTGGTTAAACGGTTTGATTTTTTGATTTACAAAAAGATAATTCGAATAAATCAAAAAACTGAAATTATATAAATAATATATTATAATATATATATATAGAGATGTAAATATACTAAAAATATAATATAATCTGATATAACATATAAATATATAAATTATAATCATTTAGTAACTCTAAATCCTAATATACTGCTTTGCTTTAGACCCTAACATTAACGTGAAGCCTGCAGCGGCGCTCAACCATCCTCAGTTTGTTAGTTCATTTGAAATTTCAACATCGCCAATGACAGCCGTTTGCTTAGTTAATCACTGCCGTCGGCAGTCCTGCCGAGTACGGCCTCTGCCATCACGCCAACGGCGATGACTCAGCGAGGTCAATATTTATGGTTATTTCATGCGTGTTGAATTAATTATATTTGGAAATGAAAAATATTTTTGAAAAAAATATTATTTTTCTAGAAAAATCATCAATTTTAATTGCTCACTACTTTAATCTTAAAAATTGAAATAAAAATCCAAAATAACCGGACCGAATTTGTAAAACCAAACCAAACCGAAATAATTTTGGTTTGGTTATGGTTTTCATTTTCAACAATCCGAAAATCAAAAAATTGAACCGATATTCAACGATCAAACCGAACAAACCGAATGCCCAACCCTACACATACTAATAAAAACTTATATTATAATCAATATTTACAAATTTTATGCATATTTACATAAAAACCTAAGTAACTTATATTTAGAATGAATAGTTGAATCTATTATATAGAATAGGAAAAGCATAGTGATGACACACACAAGTATCATACCATTTCAAGTTGGAAAATTATTTAATACAAGAAATTTGAGAAAAAAGGCCAATTTAGCTTTTTGATATCAACAAAGTGAATTCAAATTTAAATTTAAATATCATATCATAATGAAATCATACTTTCACAATCTTTGATTATTTAAATAAACTTAAACATGAATATGTATTTTGAGTTATTATTGTTATTATGTTTAAATGGAAAAGTAAAAATAATTTGAATTTTATTGATTAAAATGTCATGTTTATAATATAAAATTAAAAATTAAAATAAAAATACTCAAAATTAAAATAAAACAAACTAACGATATCGCTTCCTTTATTGTGTATGTGTATTACTTTTCTTTTTTTTCTTTTTCTTTTTAATCTGGTGTTTGACATCTATATTTGAACCCGATTATTCTAGATTCGTGTGCGTGAGGTTCATTCAGAGGAAGTACTCCCTATCAAGAATCAAATCTGAGACCTTTAGTTAAGAAAGAAGTAACCCTATTTGCTGCACGACATTCTTTAGTGGTTGTGTTACTTATCTTCATCAAATGACCAACTTATCTATTCATTCTAGACAATCTAATAGAGCATATTTGAGTAAAATTGGATATACTTATTTTTACTGAAGGTAAAATATTAAATAAAAATTAATGAAAACATTAGAGTTTATTGAAATTTTAATATATAAGGAAGGAAAATAATAAAGTCAAAATATTATAGAAGTAAAGATGCGTGAGATGTCAAAATGATTTCCCGTGATAAAAAAAATATGTTAAATTAGAGAGGAAGAAACAACTCCTTGATATTAATAGGAAAATTTCAATAAAAAAGAAAATTATTTTTCATGAAAAACAAATTTTCTTCCTTTTCTTTTTTACATCTAATATAATATAAAAAAAATATTTTACGATCAATAATAATAATAATAATCAAATTGGTGTTTCTCTTGGTCTTTCTCTTCCCGCTCTTTTTCCTAATCTTGTGCTGCCTCTGCCATCCGAACGATTGTTTTAAAATGGTAGATAAATTGTAAAAATTAAAAGATTTACACCTTCAAAAATTATTCTTAAGAGATTTAGTTATTTTCTCCTCCGATTCTATATCAATTTGACCTATTGACAAAAAATATTTATTCTTCCCTTTTTTACAAAAAGATCAAGTGCAAAACAATTTTCAGTTTATTAAATAATTAATAAATTAGTGTCCTTTCAAGGAGATTTGATAAAATTGAAAGGATACAAATTTTAAGATAAAACTATCGTCCTTCGGTGAAAAGTCATATACTATTTATGGGGAAAGCTAATTGAATAATTGGCATGCTTATAGTAAGGATAAAAATAAAGTATCTAATTCAATTCTTTATAAACACATAAAATTCATTTTAACTAGTAAAACAACATAAACAAATAAAGAAATGATGTTATGACAACTAGGAAAAGAGAAATTCATAATTTATAAGATAAAAATAAATTTTCAAAAGAGATCGATGTTAAAATCGCAGATGAGAAAATTATCAACATATCAATTAAATCTCTTTTAGAAAGAAAATCACATATAAATTATTTATATCAAAGAATCAAAGATTATAAGTTTAATATAGATTTTTAGAGATGTTACCTTTATAGTCCTTACACTTTAGCAAATCAACAACCTCGATAGCAATATTATTGATCTGACTAACTAGCATCATGCGAACTTCATCTATCATTCAAAAATAAGCAGTTGCCACTAAATTATCACTATCAGAGTCGTCTACAATGAAATTGTATTGATAATATGCGGTAAACCTAATGAGCAGAGGAGGATCAATTTGTAGAGATTGAGACTTAATCTCGTACGTCCATCAAATAGACAGTGAATGAACAAGATCTATTCTTTATTAAATATTAGTTATAGACTTTATATTAGTTTAGCCACGAATAAAAAAGGGGAAAAATCAAAATATACCATAAATATATCAAAAGACATTGGTTACCAAATGATATCAACCACCCTTTTTTAAAAAAAAATAGAAAATTAAACTTAAACCCCAAAAGAGAAAAGTACACGCAAAAGGAGATAGATCTTACCTTACCATTCGTAATGAGGTAACAAAACCTAGACTTATCAACAAACGTGCAAAACATAAGAACAAGATATTTTGGGATCATCATAGAGTTTATGTTACACATTATGACAATATTACAAAGAAGGATGCTTAAGTAATAAAAAAATATAAAAATTTAATGAGAAGTTTGAGTTATCAATCACGAACTTCTTTTTACAAATGTATGAACTAAAAAGGAATGTTGGCCCATCTAAAGTACATTGATATATTCAATCCTTGCCTTCTTCTTCGAACCTGCTCAAAATCACTTGAAAATTCATCACTTCTTGAATTTGTTGGGTATTCTTAAAAGTTATTGACAAAATCACTTGAAAATTCATCACTTCTTGAATTTGTTGGGTATTCTTAAAAGTTGTTGACAATTTCGCATGATTTTTCTTTGCCAGTGGTGCCTTGGAACAAACTCCTCTGTCACCTTATCATCCCAACTTTAATTTCTATCGTGATATATTTTGATCTTTCTATTTATTTGTTGTCTAGGAGAGATATCAACATCCCTAGCTGCACTTGCAAAGCATATATCCAACATGTATTCATCCTCACTTTCCTCAAATATGTCATCTTTTTGGAGGTTTTTAAAACTCTTTGGAGACAATGTATCACTTCCCACCAATTGTTTGGTAGTATGAATTGGAGAAAGGAAATTTAATACACCACTTGAAGTTTGCTTACAACTTGATGAATAATTATGAAAAGGAATTTAATAATTTATCCACCTCTGAATTTGATACAGGCATTGTAGGATTATTTGGATTAATTTGTGACCAAATTTATCTGAGAGAAGATGAAAAGGATTTGGAAGAGAGATGTCCTTTGGAGAAGAAGCTCGAGATCATGGAACATTCCTTGCTAGCTGCACAATAATGCAAGTAGGGAGAGCCATTTCAAATGCCTAAATATTTTTTATGTGCCATCACGGTCCAGTCCTTGCGAATACTGTTATCCACACAAATTGATTTTGTTCATTGATTCATCACCAGTAGCATGCTTTTTATTGATGGAATGTTCAAACTGAGTAGAGTTATAAGGAAACCGCAAATTATCAACTTCAGAATTCTTATCCATCAATTTATTAGCGATATTCAAGCACGAATACTGCCCAAAATATCACTTCTCGCCACAACATCGTGAATATGGTCCATATCTGACTATGACGTTTCGTCGATCATCAAATTTGGAGGTTTTAAAAATGTATTATGATCTTTTTCATCAATGTGTTGTTCAACAATTAAGTCCTGGCTTGTAGTCCATATTTAGTTTGATGAAGACACTAAGACCTTAGAATTATCTTGAGATTGAACCATCAACTCACGTGCATCCACATTACCTATTGCTATTATTTGCAACAGTTTGTTGCTGCTGAGAATCAACATTAGATGCAGCAAACTTAGCAACATTGTTATGGACCTCAACATCTGGACGGGAACTTGCCAACAAGTCTGGTTGTTGGTTCATTTCATAAGGTCTTCGATCACCATCCTCCACCATTTTTTCTCATTCAAAAATTCTCTCAAATTTTTTTGAAATTTTTCTCTAGTAGCTTCTTCTTCACAACCTTCGCCACCGGTATTCTGGATAGTATCTAGCTTCCTTTTCAATATTAGACATGTACCTTCATTATGCCCTTGGTGTTTGCAAAAATTACATTACAAGGTTAGATTATCATAAACAATTTCCTGAAAATTTTCTAAAAGCTTACCAGTTTTATTGCCCGGTTAAATATTGAAATGTTATTCGCTCCAAAAGTTTTTCAAGTCAAATATTGGTCTAGCAGTGCTCGGTATGGACTTACTTGTGTTGCTTTGTCTATATCTATTGGTTTTCTGATTGTTGTTGCTATAGACAATAATGACCTCTTGGCAAATAGATGTGGAGCCAAGTTCGGCAAAGAAATCCACACTACCACCTTAGTTGTTTCTTCTTTGTGGTTAAAATCGATAGACAATGGGAATATCCTATATTGGTGCTCATTTCCATTCTAAGAAAAATTATCATATTGATCACACCTTAGCAAGAGTTGTCGTGGTGCCAATGAACCAATTAGACAATGACCCTTGATTCCAAAATATTTCGGTAGCAATGTTCTTAGGTCCTTCAAAGCTGATGCACCTGAAGAGAGTTTAATCACAATTTTTCGATGCAACCTTTCCTCGTTAGCAAACACTTCTCTTTCCTCCATTGTAAACTTGAGTGTATGTTCACCATGAATATATTCAATTGGTTTTAGTTGAATTCTCGTTATATTTTGGGCAGCTTGTCTTGGATTTTGTAATCCAGAATATGATGTTTGTGGATTAGAAGTAGGGTTTAGTTCTCCCACAACCATAGATTGGGGAGAGATAGATGCGACCATTGCTTCCCTAAGTTTGTATCAGAGTTTGCTGGAGAGAAAATCGAGAGAGAGAGTCGCTTACCTAAAATTGTTATCAACCATCCCTAATTTCTCTCTTAAATGATTTTTTTTCCTATTTCAATTGAAAATATTAACTATTCAAAATAAAAACATTTCAATATTTTTAATGATTTTCAATATATATTTCAATATTCAATTTTTAAAATTTTAAGAATAATTTATTTATAGTTCATATACAAATTACTTAGAATTTTTCTCAGAACTTTTGTGTATGAAGTCTGAATAAAATCAATATGAATTATCAATATTCCGTTCAAGGCTTACTTGTACATATTTTAGTATATGAAATGTGTATAAAATATGGTCCATATAATTAGCTTACGTTTTTTATTTATTACGTGTTTAAAATCTATATATAAATTTATGTATCTTTGATTTTTCTTCGTTTATACATGTTTGTATCTAAGAAATTTATATACAAATTGATGTGAATCGTGAATACGAGATTGTTCACTGAATTCGCTATTACATTAAAAAATCATGAATATAGATAAACATGTTTTATGTATGGATTGTGTCTAAAATATGCAAAATTTCACTAATTTAGGTGTACTTTATTTTTTGGGTTGTGAATTTTGTATAAAAACTGATGTATCTTTCGACGTTGTTAGTTGCTTAGAAAGTTGTATTATTCGTTAATAAATACACATAGAAAGGTATAAAATATGATTTTCATAAAACTTCAAATAATGATTTCTTATCAACTGTGCATGAAAAGTTATTCATTGAATTTGTTATTTTCTACAAAACAAATTTAAACATGAATGAAAATATGAAATTCACGCTGACTAATGTATAAAATTTGATTCACGGATAAAATTTATTGAAAAAAATAAGTATTAGTGTATGAAAAAATTAATGTAGACACCTAATTTTGTCTCTTCCCGATAACACTTTTACCATTTTCCCCCGTTTTACTGCGTGCCCTCACCTGTATGATTATATCTCACAAAAATACAAAAAATAACAACCCTTAAGAAAATCTCTAACAAATTAAATCCTGACCTTATCCTAACAAACTTTATCCTAACAACCTACCCCACTACCCTACCCCACCTAACCCCTATCCCCTTCCACTCACGTTTTCCACATATTCTCAACATACAGTGACATATGTACACCCTCAAGATAATAAAATAGAAAGAAAAAAGAAGGGGGACCCACGTCACAACAACTTGGGGGCCTACGAAGAATAAAAAACTCCATCCTCTTCCATCCTTTTTCCATATACACAGCTTCTTCTCCTCAAAAACAAGGACATCCATACGACCATCTTCCATATTGACACAGAAACTCACCCTCACTCTCAATAACAGTCACACATACGTATGCTTGGAGGTTTAGAGAGAGCATAAAGAGGGAATCTCTATTCGCGGATCAATTTAAACGAGTCAAAAACTGTTTTGAAAAAGAATTCCCAAAGGTGACTTGGCACACTCAATTATGCCAAGTGGCGACTCTAAGTTTAAAAGTAAATAGTCCTTTTCGAAACTAATCTTCTTCTTTTGTCACTTAGTAATAAAAATCCTTTCGAAACTTAAAATCTATTCTTTTGGAGTTGAAAAAGGGGTATGAAAATTAAGGATAAAATGTGGATTTCAACAATCTGAGAGAAGTTTATGCGATGAAAGCAATTTAAAATAATTATTAATATCAAAGAAAAGAAAGTATGAAAGAACTAAGAAAAGCATATGAGAGAAATTTATGAAAAGACAACACTACTAAATTTTTTGAAAGGATTAACTAATATATAAAAAAATAATTTAAGGAAATGAAAGAAGAAGAAATATAGGATTTCTTATAATCCTTTTACTGTATTTTCTTTTTTTTTCTTTTTACTTTGTTAAGTGGGGGATTTGAGGGGATTACATCTATATCTATATCTATATCTATATCTGTATCTGTATCTATATCTATATCTATATCTATATCTATAATATATTAAAAGTGTGAAGAACCTTAGAAAAGTGATTTCAACTTTTCATCTTACATTAAAAGACTCTCTTTTAGACAAAATTGTCTTTTCACTATTTTCTTCAATTTATTATTTAATTATTTTATTATATTAACTAGACTCCTAAAATAATAGGACTCCTAAACTATGTGGAAAGAGATTCAATTAATATTTTCCTTTGTACTGATCAACTAGAAAAATACTCCTAAAATAGGACTCTATTAAGGAAATACTTCTATAGATATTGAGATGCACGTTAAACTAGAGAAAAAACTGATTTACTTATTGGAAAAATATGATTCGGTTACATGTCTAAATTGATGGATGCTTAATTTTCTAACCCTCAACTACTTCACTCTTTTTGTCAATATAATAGAATTCAACGTGTGTGTGTATATTTATCTTCTTTGTTTTTATTCAAATCATTCTTTAGTGTCAAAATTTTCTCTCAAACAAGAATTATTTCATCAGAACTGAAGCATTGTGATCATTATTGTATTATTTTGTTGTAGTTTACAAGCCGTAAATGAATTTATAGGTGGTAGATGAATGTCGATCGGCTTTGAGGAATTTCTTTAAGTAAAGGTTAGGTTTAATTGTATTATTTTTATATCTCTATTTTGAGAACATTTTTGGTGTAAAAGAAAAAGTTTAGTTGTATTATTTTGATATCTCTATTGCCGTATTATTTTGTTATAATTTACAATGGTAGATGAGTGTCAGACGACTTTGAGGAAATTTTTGTGTAAAGGTTAGATTTAATTATATTATTTTGATGTCTCTATCATCGTATCATTTTGTTGCAGTTTACAGTTGATAGATGAATGTCAATCGGCTTTGAGAATTTTTTTTGGTAAAGGTTAGATTTAATTAAATAAATTCTCGAAAAGATGTTGAATTTAATTATTGTATTCATCTTTATTATTTGAACAAATAATATAATGTTTGAACTCAATAAAGTGAGGTACACACGCGAGGCGCGTACACCTAAACTAGTAGTAAAAACAAAGTGTAAAACATTAAGCAGAAAACTAAGAATTTATTATCAATCCTTTATTTAAGGAAACATATGAGGGAGAAAGAAAAATGCAAATCTTTAAGGGAGATTTTAATTGATATATATATATATATATATATATATATATAATAGATAAATTTTAAAAAAATGTTTTTAAATCTTCTTTTAAAAACTGCTACAACTTACAATTAAAAATTTAATTCAATAAATATAAAAAATACAATTACAATTTACAATACATAATTTAAAAAGTACATACAAAATAATTTTTACATAAAATAATGGTAAATTGACACAATGTAACAATTTTATGATCCAATTTGACATCAAATAGCGATATTTAACCTTTCTAGCCAAAGTAAATAGCCCATAAACATTTTCTCTCTCTTTCTATGAATTGTTCTATAGTATATATGAATCATTTTCCAGTGATTGCTTACTTTATTTTTTATTAAGATTTCCCCTAGTTACAGATAAAAGTCATTTTGCTTAAATCAATATTTAGATATTGTTTTCAACCTTCAATGCTAGTATAGGGGCTAGGATATACCCTCCAATACCTATTTCCTCCCATTGCTTTAGTACCCTTGTTGATTTGGGGCATGTGGTATATAGAGTTTGCTATGATGGCAATAGTAGTACTGGGTTTAGTACTTGCTTTAGTAGGAAGAGTGAAAACGAGGGAGGCTTTATGTGTGTATATTGATTAAGAGAGGTAGCTAATTTGGCCAATGAGATTTAACAAGTGACACATGTCAAAAGTCAAAAAGGTTATTGGAGCAGCAGGAGGAAACAGATACTGGAGGGGATCCTAATCACAGCTACTCCCGCTATCCCAATTTATGTATAGGTGTTTGATTGGTCATGAGGAATGAAAGAAATGCTTTTGGAACTTATTGTCCGAAATAAGCGGTTGATATTTGTGTGGCTATAAATCCACTCTTTAAGGGTAAAATGAGAAGTTTAAAGTTAAATTGTTACTAAAGACAGAAAGGTGTCTTCTCCGGTCCCTACTAAAAAATTAAAGAGGCACACATAATGGGATCGATGGGAGTATTTAACACTATTGTTACACTTTGTTTTCCACCTTGTATGAGTGAGTACGATTGGTGACTGTAATGATCCAAAGTAAATGGGTCACGTGGGAGGCACGCATTTAATGAGCAGAACTATCAAGGGCCAAGATTAGTAGTTCACTATTCATATCAATGCATCATATTCGTCCGACTAGGAGACAACTGTCAAAATCCTGCTTCATGTTAATAAATACCTAGAGATCCACCTTGCAAAGACAGTTATTGATTTACCAGTATACTTCACCCGAATATTCTCTCTCTAGATTCTTCTTTCTCTCCTTCCTTCCTTGTTCTTATTCTTCACCCATCCTAAACTTCATTACGTGTATTAAAAAAGCTTGAATTCATCTATGGAGCCGTAGTGTAGCTGTCACACCCCTTTTTTACAACTCCAAAAGATTTGATCTTAGTTCGAAAAGGTTTTTATTATTAAAGTGACAAAATAAAGATTTGTTCCGAAAGGACTTCTTATATTCAATACTCAGAGTCGCCACTTGGCAGAAATCAGGTGTGCCAAGTCACCTTTGGAAATCCCTTTTCAAAATAATTTGACTCTTTAAACTGGTTTGCGAACAGAGATTTCGGCTAAGAAATTCTGTTGACCGAGGGGAAGGTGTTAGGCACCCCTCGCTCCCGTGGTTCGACCACGGTCGCTTGGTAGAGCGTATCAGCTAATTTGATATTATAAATGTATAAACCACACAAAGCATGCAAAACAATCAAGCAAGCAAACAAAACAAAACAAATAAAAATTTAGTGTCCAGTCCAATTATACAGTCCAAAATAGAAAAATGTGAAAAATATAAATCCTATTTTAAGCTAATCCTAAAACTGTGTTCCAATGCCTTACCCAATGCCTCGGGCCTTGATCATGAGCTTCTTCTGCGTACATGATACTTCGGGGCATTCCCCAGATAAATCAATACAAATCTCTCGGGGTATTCCCCGGCCAAATGAATACATTAGAATCAATTACGGCCCATGCACATTCAAACATTCAACCAGACACAAGTTCTAAATTTGCCTACCTAAACCTACATTTGCCTATCTATTTCAACAAAATTCATGCTTATTCCAAATTAAACTGCTAATAATGAATTAAAACAAATACGAATTCACTTTTATCCATTTTAATTCTTCCCCAAACAACCAATTTTAATTCTCAAATAAGATGTTATTTCACCATGCAAATCATAATAAAAGGAACCAACCGCGAATCAAAACAAATATGTGTTCATCACCAACAAGGATCAAACAAAACACAAAATATTCAATCCAACACAACAAAATACAGTAAATAATGAAATAAAAAGAGAGATAATAGAATTGGACCTCGATTCGTAGCTTTCAAACTCAATATTATTCGAATAAAGAGAATCCGCACTCGAAAACCTTGAACCGAACCTAAAATAAACAAACTCATCCAACTTGGAACTGAGAATCACAGAAAAAAAGAGACCTGGACCAGATTCTCACGTACCCACACAACCTCGAACTAAAAATCATGATAAATAAGAGAAATTCATCCCGATTCCAATGGGTTTGAACGAAATCAAAAGCAGATCGAGGTTTGTTTGATGATTTTGTGTCACTGTAACCCCGATAAACTTTGGCTATGACCAAAATGATACAAAGATATCATTTTAGACATATTCGATGGGTTTTGAACGAATTTATGACACCTAGACGCGATTTCGGTGAGCCTGTCACCGGAAGACTAATCAAACCACCAAACTTGTGTTCCTCAAGCTCTCACTCGTCGGAAACTGCTTTGCCATCGTTCTCTTTCGATTTCAATAATGAATCTCTCTCTCGCAAATCTCTATCACTCTTTCGCAGATATCTCTTTCGCAGATCTCTTTCACTCTCTCGCAGCTTTCTCTTTCTCACGTCATCTCTTATCTATCCATTTCTATGTATATCCTGATAAAATTAAGAGTGTGTAGTGTATATGGGTGTGTGATGGTGAGGTCAGTGTGAGGGTATTGTTGTTACTCTCTGATGAGGAGGGCCTGTGTGTGATATATATAAAGAATGGAGAGAATATTATGTTCTCTGTGGGTCCCTCCCCCCCAAAATGAAAATTATGTGCAATGGTGTGTGTGTATATATATATATATATATATATATATATATATATATATTTTATTCTTTCTGATGATGGCCTAAGCAAAAAAGGTCCCCCTTATCCATTTGGAAAGAAAGATGAAAAAGGAATATCATGTGGGCCCCTCTCCCCTTTCTTTTAAATTCTGTAGCCGTATATGTATTTTCGTTGGAAAAAAATTGGGGTAGGGGGTAGGGTAGCAAGGTGGGGTAGGGGCAGGGTGGTAAGGTGTGATTTTATTTAGATAAGGTTTGTTAGGATAGGACTCAATTGGTTATGGATTTTGGTTATTTTTGTATTTTTGTGGGGGCGGGGGGGGGGGGGGGGGGGGGGGGGGGGGTACTTACATGGTTGAGGGTTCGTGGTAAGGTAAGTTAAAAAATGGGTAAAATTAAATTTGGGAGGGACAAAATTAGCTGTATACATCATGTCCCCTTTGAATGTAAACACGAAGTGTTTTCAGACAAAGAAGTAGACAACGAGATCAAATTTTGACCCGGCCATTATTCAAAGAAAGAAACAAAAGGAAGAAAGACTACCGAGTTGGAGAGTCGAGTAAGGTCCCATCGAGGCTCAGGTCTGCGACTCTGTCATTACATCAAAAATGAAAATTACAAGTTAAAAAAATAAATGAAATTACAAAATCCTATCTATACAGCTTCTTCTGGACTTTTGACTTGAGTTTCATCACCCTGTTCTTCAGACGGGCTCCTGACTTGCAATTTCTTCAACTTGTTGCTTGATTTTAAATTTCTTCACCTTGTTCTTCAGGCGGGTTCCTCACTTTCTATTTATTCAAATTATTGCTTGGTTTTAAATTTCTTTACCCTATTCTTCAGGCGGGTTGCTGACTTGCTATCTCATCAACTGTTTAACTTTCAATTTTTTCACCTTGTCGCTTGACTTTCAACTTTTTCACCATGTTGCTGGACTTTTATTTATTCGCCCTACTCTTTAGGCGGTCTTCTAACTTGCCATATTTGTCTTTCAATTTCATCACCCTTTTCTTCAGGCGGGCTCCTGACTTACAGCTTCATCAACCTATTCTTCAAGCGGGCTCCTGACTTGCAGTTCCATCACCCTATTCTTCAGGCGGGCTTTTGAAATCATAATTAAAACTGGAACAAAAATTATCCCAAACAAAGATTATGATAAAGAAAGATTTCATTTTTTCTGAAAGTAATGTCCCATTCTCCAGGAGGGCCCTAAACAGAAAGTAAAATCTCATTTTTCAGGAGGGTCCTGAACAGAAAGTAAAATCCCATTTTCTGGGAGAGTCCTGAACAGAAAGTAAAATCCAATTTTTCAGGAGGGTATTGAACAAAAAGTAAAGTCCCATTTTCCAGGAGGGTCCTAACAGGAAGTAAAGTCCCATTTTTCAGGAGAGTCCTGAAAAGAAAGTAAAATCCTATTTTTCAGGAGAGTACTGAACAGAAAGTGAAATCCAATTTTTCAGGAGGGTCCTGAACATAAAGTGAAATCCCATTTTTCAGGAGGGTCCTAAATAGAAGGTAAAATCCCATTTTTCAGGAGGGTCTTGAACAGAAGGTAAAATCCCATTTTTCAGGAGGATCCTGAACATAAAGTGAAATCCCATTTTTCAGAAGGGTCCTAAACATAAAGTAAAATCCCATTTTTCAGGAGGGTCCTGAACAGAATGTAAAATCCCATTTTTCAGTAGGGTCCTGAACAGAAGATAAAATCTCATTTTTCAAGAGGGTCCTAAACAGAAGGTAAAATTTTATTTTTTAGGAGGGTCCTGAACAGAAGGTTAAATCCCATTTTTCTGGAGGGTCCTGAACAGAAGGTAAAATCCCATTTTTCAGGAGGGTCCTAAATAGAAGGTAAAATCTCATTTTTTTTAGGAGGGTCTTAAATTGAAGGTAAAATCCTAATTTTTAGGAGGGTCCTAAACATAAAGTAAAATCCCATTTTTTAGGAGGGTCCTGAACAAAAGGCAAAATCCCATTTTTTCAGGAGGGTTCTGAACAAAAGGTAAAATCTCATTTTTCAAGAGGGTCCTGAACAGAAGGTAAAATCCTATTTTTCAGGAGGGTCCTGAACTGAAGGTAAAATCCCATTTTTTAGAAGGGTCCTGAACATAAAGTAAAATCCCATTTTTCAGGAGGGTCTTGAACTGAAGGTAAAATCCCATTCTTCAGGAGGGTCCTGAACAGAATGTAAAATCCCATTTTTCAAGAGGGTCCTAAATAGAAAGTGAAATCCCATTTTTCAGGAGGGTCCTGAACAGAAAGTAAAATCTCACAGATGTGCATTTCCTATGGTAGCTGAATTAAGTGAAGCGAATTTGCCCCTATTTTAACAAAGAAAATTTGTCAGTTACAAACTTAGTGGTGGTTTGTAGCACTTGGCTTACCTGACACCTGTTCCAGTGTTCATTCCCTTTATTTTATTTCAGATTGCTGGCACTTGCTCCTGCTTTATCATGGCAATGACTCTGAAACAAACACAGTAGCTCTTCTTCGCCATGCTCCTTAGATAAACCCTTTGAACCTTAGTATTTCCATGAGTTCCCAGACTTATCTATTGACAAAACTTTCTGTATGCCTTGTTCTGGCTTGCAATCTTATTTCTTTCATGTACTGGCCCTTTGTCTTGCTTTGTACAATTGAAGAAGCTGGTAGCCAATTTTGAAATCTTTTCTCACTTGTTTTGACATGGACTTGACTTAAAGACAAGAGAAAAATGACAACAATTTTTGTTTTATTTGGATAACTAACTCAACAAAATAAAAATATAACCAAAGAGAAGAAAGAAATAATAATTAATGTCCCCGTTGAAAAAGATGAAAGAAAAGTTTATTGAGAAAATGACAGTCAACTCTAATGATTATGCCATGCATATCAAATTAAACTGCCTGATCTTTATATCCAAAACTTTCTACCAATAGTTGTTGAGTTTATGACCTTGAAATTGAGTTGCTTCCTTAAGCCAATTGCATTTAAGACCTCATTCGGCTAGTGGCCCCTTGAATGGTTTTTGCGAACAAGCCTCTCTCATTTTCTTTTTCCCAGCTCACTATTGCCCTATATTGTCTCAACTCACCGTCGTCTTACAGTGCCCGTGAAGGTTTTCACTGATAAGACTCCCTCATTGTTATCTCCCTCAGCTTACTATCATCTTACGATACCCATGAGGGTTTTCACCGATAAGACTCTCTCATTGTTATCTCCCTCAGCTTACCATTATCTTATAGTGCCCGTAAGGGTTTCACCGATAAGACTCTCTCATTTTTATTTCCCTCAGCTTACCATCATCTTATGGTGCCCGTGAGGGTTTTCACCGATAAGACTCTCTCATTATTATCTCCCTCAGATTACCATCATCTTACGGTGCTCGTGAGGGTTTTCACTAATAAGACTCTCTTATTTTTATTTCCCTCAGCTTACCATCATCTTACGGTGCCCATGAGGGTTTTCACTGATAAGACTGTCATTTTTATTTCTCTCCCGATTCTTATTGCTGAGGTAGACAAGTAGTTCCCAAAATACGTCATCATATTCATTGCATGCTTAGTCTTAACATTCTCAAAGCTTGATCTAAAGGTCTTTCTTTGGTTGTAGCTTGGCTTTTGGATAAGGTTAGAAGAAAAGGATAACATGAGGCCTAAACGACACTTGAAGTGGGGTAGGACTTACAACTTTAGGAATCGACTCAAACAATGAATATTAAATCATGCCCCATTTTCTTTTGACTGGGCAATTCTAAATTGTTTATTTGGTTGGACCAAGCCCTTAGTAGGGAAGCGTACGTATCTCACCCCCGAGAGAGAAGAATCAAGTCATGCATAGTTCTGGCAGCTTATTTTGCATGATTTACACTTTTGATTCTTTTTCTTTTATTGACACTCTTTTCTCTTTGGATTTTTTTCTGACTTTATTTGTCTTGGAACTTTTATTTTCTTTTTCTTTTTGGACATATTTTTTTTTTCTTCTTTTTTTTTTGAACTTTTTCTGACTCTATTGTTTTGCTCGACACTTTTCTTTTGAGCTTTGCTGACTCTATCTTGATTCGAAAAGAGTGGTATGAAAGAAAATAAGACTAAAGCTCACATTGGGTAAACAAAGGATGACACAATGTTTGGATAGCAGAGTAAAATGCCTTCATCATATCAATCCATAAAAATGCAAGTACATATAATGCAATATGAAAGTGAGAGATGATGATCATTTGTGACATTTTTTAACATTAACTTTTACTGAGTCTGTGCGTCACTACTCTTGCACTTTGTTCACAATATCAGTCCACTTTTGTTGTACATTCCTCACATCGAATGACTCATGCTTTCGTGGAGCTGATTTTCTTTCTGTTCACGCAGCCACTCTTTGACTTAATTGAGCCATGTCTTTCAATTAATGACCAAGTTATTCTTGTGATTCTCAAAATAATTGCCTTAATTTTCCAAGAAGGCTTGAACTTGTCCCCAAATGTCTCAGCTCTGTACCTATTTTCTTAGATGCTCTCTTTTTCTAACTTTAACCCTCTGATTCAATGTTCATGCTTAAACTGGATTTTAAGATCTGACTGAAAATTTCGTTAGCATGTCGTATCACTAGAGTCAACATAAAGTGTAATGTGGAAAGAAAATAAACAAAAACATATTTAAAACACAAAGGAGAAAGGGACACTTCATTTAATTAAAATAAAAGATAGAAGGGTTTGAACATAACAACAAATGGACAAAACAAGATAGATCCCGAACTACAACCCTGAAATAATTTGGATAATAGAAAATAAAACAAAACAAACTACCAGACCTCTTCCTAGTAGGGAGAAGGGTGACTTATCAATTCCTCAGCCTGATATCTTAGCCACTGGTTTGCATATCAGTATAACTAGATTTATTCTCACTGTCAATGTTCTGCACCATAATCAATTTTTCTTAAATCATCTTTTTAATTTCTCTTTTCAAAGAATGACAATCTTAATACTATAACCCTGATCATCAGAATGATATACACATCGTATATTAGGATCAAAACTTCTTGAATGTGGGTTAGGAGTATACCCAAGGAGAGGAGTGATCATGTCTTTTTGTGCCAATCTCTGAAATAAACTGGCATACGACTCTCCAGTTGGTGTGAAACTATCCCTCAATTTCTACCTTATTCCATTGTTTAACTTGGATCGAACATCGGGCCTAGAAGGGCTTTGGTATGTTTGGGGAATCAGAGGATGACTTTGAGGAGTTGGTGCACACCATTGTGGGTAAAGAGGGAGTTGAACATATGGTTATGTGCAATATACTAGATATGGAGGTGAGGAAACAGGGTATAATGGATTTTGGGAGTGATTATGGAGAGCTTGGGTATGAACTTGGGCTTGAGACTGACGGCAATGACGACATCGTATTCTTGGATGTGCCCGTTCTCCAACTACAATAGAAGTGCCATATTTCTCATTCTTCTTCCCTCCAGGTTCCCTTAATTGATTGCAATATTGTCTCATATGTTTCACGGATTCCTCATGCCCATTTTGCTCCTCAAATTTTGACATCTCAAATATTGGAGGAAGGTTAGCGCTTGAAGGCATGCCCCAGTCTTTGTATGAAACATCTTCTTTACCCGCAGGTCCTAGACAATTTTTCATAGCATTTTCTACACTTTTCATTTTTCCAACCATTTTCTCTGACTCTTTTGGCACACTGGACTTCTTGTTAAGAAATTTTGGTGGTGCAGTTAACTTAAAAGCAGGCTCAGGAGTATAACAGTGATCACCAAGAGTATTAAATATAAGTTCACTAGCTACATGGGGACGCCCTACCGTTGGGCAAGACAGTGTGGAAGTCCTAGTAGAGGATTGAGCAATAAGATCACAGACGACATGTGGTGTTGTGAATGTAGCAGGCTTATGCTGAGGGGCTAGAGAAAAAGTGGTGGAAGTATTGAGATGCTTTTGGCTTGGAATGAATTCTGAGTCATGTTGTGGTGCATCAACAATAGTAGAAAATTGAATTTGAGATTTTGGTGGAAAACTCGAGGTATTTGTAGGATTAATAAAGGGAAATGGAAGAGGAGGCAACCCACTGGCCCAAGCTCGATGTATTTCTTTCATTTGTTGTCTTAGCCACCTAATCTCTTACTTCAAACTCTCATTTTCCTTATTTATTGTTGGACACAACTAACCCTTTAGATTTGGTGTGAGGTGAAGGATCAACCAAAATGCCAGAAACCAACCACCTTAAACTGACTCAACAAAAAACAACAAATGTGTTAAAGTTCAACACTTTTTCAAAACCTCTTTTCCCCTTTTTTTTTTTTAAATCACCGAACCCAAGAAAGGCGCCTACGTATCTCACTCCCGAAAGAGGAGAATCAGGTATGCATAGTTCGTGAAGTCTTGCCAAAATGACCAATTAAACTCTCTTTTTTTCATTCTTTTTCATGAAACTTCAAAGAGAAAAAAATAACAAATTGTCAAAAGAATTGACAAAAATCGTTTTGTATTTTTCAAGTTTAAATCTTTATACAAAATGAAATCTATAATTACTAAAAAAAATCTTTTTGGGTTTTTGATTTTGAATTTCCTATGAAAATGAAACTTGAACCTATTAAAGAAAAATCTTTTTGTATTTTTCTTTTGAAGATGTATACTTACTCTAAATAAAGAGTGAGGAAAATCTTTTGAATTTTTTCAGATTCCTGTACAAAATGAAATCTATGGTTACCGAAGAAAATATTTTTGGATTTTCGATTTTGAATTTCATACGAAAATGAAACTTGAACCTTTTAAAGGAAGATATATTTTTTTTGTTGTTTTCTTTTAAAGATGTACATGAAACACCTACTCTAAATGAAAAGTGAAGAATTTTTTTTTTTGGATTTTTGAAATAAGATCCCCGAAACCACAATAGGGTGCCTACGTATCTCAATCCCGAGAAAGGAGAATCAGGGGTGCTTAGTTCGTCCAGATTGGACAATTAATGATTAAATCACAGATTGCACCCTGACTTGAGACATGACCAAAGACATACGATGAACAACAAAACAATCTTTTTTTGAGTTTTCAATTTGACACTTCACATAAAAAATGACACCAACAGCTATGAAAGAAAATCTTTTTGTTATTTTTGTTATATGAAATGTACAAAACTTCTACCATATTTTTTGAATTTTATAAAAAGCTCCTATTAAAAGAAATCTTTTTTTGAAATTTTCAAATTATGAAAGCTTATTAAAGAAACAAAGAAAAATCTTTTTGATATTTTTGTCTTTGACAAAATGAGTGCAAAAGGTAAAAAAAAATATTTTTGAAATTTTGGATTGTGAAAAACAAAAGCCATAAAGAATTCTAAAAACTACGAAACTCATTTTTTTACTTTTCGACTCACTTTTTTCTTCCTTTTTTTAAAACGCATCTTACTTCTAACAAATGTTTTCTCCGAATGAGTCCATCAAATGATCAAGTTACCCTCAAAGTTGCAACATTTAGCACATAGAGATGCTTTAGAGGTGAGTCTCCTACAAAAGGCCAAGTGGGTCCCACTAAGTCTCAATATAATGTAGATAAGCATGACCTAAAGGCTGACCTACATTAGGGTTTACTAACAAGGCTATTCGGTGGAGAATATGGTCGATAGTGGCTGCTTTGCTTTCCACTCACTCCATACGTCCGACAGTTTCCCCTCCTAAAATAAGGGTGACTCAACTAGAGTTTGTGTGCACGACGCGCACTCCAGGACTTGTTGTAGAATAAATGACTCGGGTTATGCACATGATGCCAGATATAAAGCAGTAACACATGATAAAAATTGTAAACAAAAAGCACGTAGGCTATCAACAATGATAAACAATAACACAAAACAACTCAAACAAAATGTCTATACACCTATAGTGCCAAACTAAGCTGATACAACTCCAAAAATAACTCAAATTCTGAAGAGTCCCCAGTAGAGTCGCCGGAGCTGTTACACCTTTTTTTTTTACAACTTCATAAGATTTGATTTTAGTTCGAAAGAGTTTTTATTATTAAAGTGACAAAATGAAGATTTGTTCCGAAAGGACTTCTTATAATCAAAACTCAGAGTCGCCACTTGGCATAAATCGGGTGTACAAAGTCACCTTTGGAAATCCCTTTCAACACAATTTGACTCTTTAAACTGGTTTGTGAATAGAGATTTCGGCTAAGGAATTCTGTTGACCGAGGGGAAGGTATTAGGCACCCCTTGATCCCGTTGTTCGACCACGGTCGCTTGGTAGATCGTATCGGTTAATTTGACATTATAAATGTATAAACCACACAAAGCATGTAAGACAATCAATCAAGCAAACAAAACGAAACAATTCAAAATTTAGTGTCCAGTCAATTATACAGTCCTAATTAGAAAAATACTAAAATATAAATCCTATTTTAAGCTAATCCTAAAACTGCGTTCCAATGCCTTACTCGATGCCTCGGGCCTTGATCACGAGCCTCCTCTGCGTACATGATACTTCGGAGCATTCTCCGGATAAATCAATACAAATCTCTCAGGGCATTCCCCGACCAAATGAATACATTAGAATCAAGTACAGCCCACGCACATTCAAACATTCAACCAGAAAAAAGTTCTAAATTTGCCTACCCAAACCTACATTTGCCTATCTGTTTCAACAAAATTCATGGTTATTCCAAATTAAACCGCTAATAATGAATTAAAACAAATGCGTATTCACTTTTATCAATTTTAATTCCGCCCCAAAAAACCAATTTTAATTCTCAAATGAGATTTTATTTCACCATACAAATCATAATCAAAGAAACCAACCGCGAATCAAAATAAAAATCCGTTCATCACCAACAAGGATAAAACAAAACACACAATATTTAATCCAACACACCAAAATACAGTAAATAATGAAATAAAAAGAGAGATAATAGAATTGGACCTCGATTCGTAGCTTTCAAACTCTGTTATTTGAATAAAGAGAATCCGCGCCCGGAAACCTTGAATCGAACCTCAAACAAACGAACCTCAAACAAACAAACTCATCCAACTCGGAACTGAGAATCATAGAAACAAAGAGACCTGGACCAGATTCTCACGAACACACACAACCTCAAACTAAAAATCGTGAGAAATAAGAGAAATTCAGCCCGATTCCAATGGGTTTGGACGGAATCAAAAGTAGATCGAGGTTTTTTTGATGATTTTGTGTAGGTGTAACCCCGGTAAACTTCGGCTATGACCAAAACGACAAAGAGCTATCAGTTGAGACGTATTCGATGGGTTTTGAACGAATTTATGATAGCTAGACGCGATTCCGGTGAGCCTGTCGCCAGAACAGTAATCAAACCACCAAACTCGTGTTCCTCAAGCTCTCACTCGCCGGAAACTACTTCACCATCATTCTCTTTCGATTTCAATCGCGAATCTCTCCCTCCGTTGCAAATCTCTGTCACTCTCTCGCAGATCTCTCTCACTCTCTCGCAGCTCTCTCTTTCTCACGTCATCTCTTATCTATCCATTTCTGCGTGTATCCCGGTGGAATTAAGAGTGTGTAGTGTATATGGGTGTGTGACGGTGAGGTCAGTGTATGGGTATTGTTGTTACTCTCTGATGAGGAGGGCCTGTGTGAAATATATATAAAGAACGGAGAGAATATTGTGTTCTCTGAGGGTCCCTCCCCCCAAAAAATTAAAATTATGTGCAATGGTGTATAAATATTTTATTCTTTGTGATGATGACCCAAGAAAAAAAGGCCCCCCTTATCCATTTGGAAAGAAAGACGAAAAAGGAATATCACGTGGGCCCCCCTCCCCCTTCTTTTTAATTTTGTAGCCGTATATGTATTTCCGTTGGACAAAAACATAGGGTAGGGGGTAGGGTAGCAAGGTGGGGTAGAGCAGGGTGGTGAGGTGTGATTTTGTTGAGATAAAGGTTTGTTAGGATAGGACTCAATTGGTTATGGATTTTGGTTATTTTTGTATTTTTGTGGGGGGTAATTAAATGGTTGAGAGTTCGTGGTAAGGTAAGTTAAAAAATGGGTAAAATTAAATTTGAGAGGAACAAACTTAGGTGTCTACCGTAGCTAAATTCTTAGTTGATTGATTGTAACCGTTGACTCATCTATCAATAAAATTCCTTCTCCAATTTATTAATTCGTTGTGTTTGTGTTGAGTACATTACAGTGAATTTGTACCCAACCTAATGCTGCAAATACTTCTAGAAAATAAATTTTCAAGATAGAACTGTTTTTCACAAAATATTTTGCATGAAAATTATGAGTGATTGTGAAAGATGCACATCTATAATTCAGAGTGATCTCTGCTGTTTTAGTTTGACTAATTAGTTGGTTTATACATTGACAATTGATGATCAAGAATATCTGGTCATAACTTGTATGAGTGAGTACTGTTGTTTGTCCAGGTGCTGAAGCAGCTCCATGGAAGAAGGCATCAACTTCTGCTTGAGGTCTTTGAGACAGTTACCTGAGAGCTTAGAAGCTATTAGTTGTAGCTTCATTTTGATATTTCAAGTGTTAGAGAAATTTTGGGGAACCTTCTATCTTGGGTTTATTGCCCTGTAAATGATTAATGTGCTTAAAATTCTCGAAGTATGTATTCCAACTTGACATTTTTATGAGTGAGTACTGTTGTTGTTGCGTGGAGGTTGTTCAATTTCTTATTTCAAATTTGTTGATGTATTGAAGGAGAAGTGATTAATCATCTATTTGCAATTCCTTTGTGCTTCTTCTTGTTTCTCGGTATTTCTCTTAGCTCATCTGTGAAGCTGCCGAAGCTACTGCCTACTGTGCCATCATCCTGGCATTCTTTTGGTTGTTCTAATTTTCTTGATTTTGAGTTGGGTTGAAGTATGGTGAATATGCAATAGTTATATAGATCGTACCAGTTAAATTTCTGATTAGGTGGTTCTTTCAGCTTGTAGTATGAATTCGGATGCTTGTGAAGTCTTGCATTTTTTGATTACTACAAAAATGAAAAGAAAAACAGCCTTGTATATTTATGCCTACGATGTGCAAAGGGATCTATGTTGCATAGACAGTGGTCTTGGAAATTGAACTTGAGAAAAAAGAAATTGCTCACTGATCTATGGTGAAGTGTGTTTTTGGAGTCGTATGTGAAGTAACTTTAGGCTTCAAGGACATATAGGGATCTTATTAACCAAAATTTGTGTAGAGTCCAGATGGAGTACTTAATTTGTGTTTCACTGAGTCCTTCCAATGCATGATTTAAGATTATTTTTCCTTTTTTGTATATATTTCTGGATTTATAAATTTACCACTGAGTTTCTATGAATGAACCTTCTCCTCACCTACTCTAACTTCCCATTCTTTTGAAACTCTCTTGTTACTTTTATGTTCTTTCCCTATAAAAAGGGTTGATTTGATGTTTTGGGATCATATGTTGAGACAAAATGACCAAGGAAAGACACCAAAACAGTCCACAAATTGCACAAAACAGTCCACAAGGTACAAGAGACCAAACGGCTACAAGATGACAACTCAAGAACCCAAGATTACTAGGTGTTCAACACCAAAACAGCAGCTACACCAGAAGAACAAGATGATAACAATAGGAACAGAACACAAGAACAATGTAACAACAACACACGGCTTCACTAGAAACAACTACAAACTAGTACAACAATTATAGGAACAAAAGATAGGAAGTGTGACATACAATATTACAAACAATAAGAACCAAGGTATATATTAAATACCAAGACCCTTAACACTCGTAATATCAAACACCAACACTCTACGATGACACAAGATGGCGTCCACCTCTCAAGCACCAAGGTTTCTAACAATGTTTTGCAACACTAGTGATTCCATACTAGTATCACTCTAGAGGAGTTTCTTTCAATAACATTCAAAACTAAGGAACTAAAACCCTAAAAAGTTCTATTTATATTACATTACAAAAATAAGTGAGAAAAGACTAAAAGATCCTTTAGTGACTAGTCTTCAAAAATGGGCGCCCATTGAGTAACTATATGGGTGGTTTTGGGAGACCTTCACACATAGACTTGTGCACTCTCTCGGTTGCCTTTAATATACTCAGAAAATGTTCAGGATCACGATCGTACTTGTATCATATTTTCATGGGATATATTTGATACACAATCAGATGACAACTTTGAAAGGTAACAGCAAACTTGCAATAGTTCTCAGCTTTCAAATGCTTGGAGTATTTTGCCGAATTATAGCTAGTACTAATTTCTTGAATTGGTATTTGACTATGAAGTGCAATGTTTAGACCTCAATATCCCAAGTAAAGCCTCAGCTATATGGTACTCTGCAAGCTAGTAGAGATGAGTCTTATAAAGATACAATAAAGCTTTGGAACACTGCTTTCTCGCAAATCCACGACTGAATCTGCCACAAGGATATCAACTCAATTATCAAAACTGAATCTCGAAAGGGGGTTACAAAATGTTCTATGGTCTCAACTTTATGTTGGCGTTAGTTAGGGGATGCTAATGGCTTATTGTTATAACAATTTTTTTCTAGAAATTGAAGAGGGTTGGTCTAGAATTTAAGATGAATATACAAGGGGTTCCTCTGAACTCCAATTATTACTAATTATTATTGAAGGCGAGAAAGTTGGGAAACATGATTACTCCTTTACTACACTCAACTAAGAGTAGGAAGCTGAGAAATGGAACCATGAAAAATGACTAAAGTCATCAAAACATTAAATTGAGTCCCTTTTCTGACTCCTCAAAGTAGGATTCAAAGTCTTTTTGCTAATTTTTTCCCACTAGACTGGTTCAACTACTGCTTAAGTGTCCCCACACCTCAAAATGTGGTAGGTAGAACTAAGGGAACCAAAAAAGGGCTTGTCCGGTGGATGAAGCATACTGCATTTAGCCGAGTCCAGAGAAGGGTCATACCTCAAGAGAATAATGGTTAAATCCGTGATCTATAGGTTATAGGAGTACAATTTTACCGTTGCTTCAAAGCGCGAGCAATTTTGGGTGAATTAAGCATATTAACCATGGCACAAAAATAATATAGTAATAACTAATAGCAGGGACAATCTTTATTTCATACGTTATAGGAGTACAATTTTACCATTGCTTCAAAGCGCGAGCAATTTTTGGGTGAATTAAGCATATCAACCGTGGCACAAAAATACTATAGTAATAACTAATAGCAGGAAGAGTCTTTTCAGAGTACCTTCCTCATCCAAAACATAACATTCACACACTTTTAAGTTTTACCCTTATCCAATTAGTATTGCTTCTGGACTATACTATGCTAAATTGGTGGACCATCAGGAAGATGAATGACTTATACAGTGGGGTGCAGCAAGCTGGAGAATAAAGGATATTGATGAAGATGACAAGTTAAGCCTATGATGGTTGTAGAACCAATATAGTGCTGATACTTTGTATCTCATTCTAATTTTTCCAAAAGAAAAAGGTCAAATATTCTTTGGCCTCTTTACGTTTCCTATATTGGATCTGATACTTAGGAATATTTTGATTTCTTGCAAGGTATAATCAGTGGTGCAGTGGGTGCAGCTATCTACTCAATTCAAAATATAAACACTATATCTTTCTCTTTTGCTTTTTCTATATCATAGGCGAAATAATGAATAAGAGGAATGTGGGTAGATAAATGCTTTTAAGTTACCTGAGTTATAAAACATAAAGAGATAGAACAATGAGTGAATAATTAGTGAGATATAACAAAAGTTACCAAAGAAAAATGCCACATGCATTCTTCCATAATTAAATATAGAAGATAAAGATCAAAAGATACTCCAGTATGCAGCAGTTCAATGCATGTCAACATGCAACATTTCAATAACAAATTTAATATTAAAATGATTTAAAAACCCAACAATTTATTAAAAAAAAAACAGCCATTCAACTAAATTAAAACTTGTAAATAGTTAAGTAGGAGAAATAGTACATTGTCCCCATTTTTCTAATACTACGTCTTTATTGAGAATAACTCGGGATTTCTGGGCTGATTAGCAGAACTTTTTAATTGACGTTGCTGTGAAATTTTTGAGAGATGTTAGATGAAAAAGAAGAGAATTAGACCATAAATATATTTAATTATCATATGAACTACAGAGTCATTTTTAATGAAAAATATTTTTGATGTTTGATGATTCCGAACGAACAGTCTTTTGAAACAATATGAATTAAAGATTGAAAATAATGTTATTTCATTGAATTTTCACTACAAAAAATATAGAAATTAGCAATGATTAATTAACTTTTATCATTAAACAAAGTCCATCTCTAATCCTTTTAATTACTGAGTGTTTTGATAAGGATTTCCAAAACTAAAGGTTGAATAATGTCGAAATATTTATTGGTGGAAGTGATATGTCGAAATATTTTTCAATGAAAGTGATATAACATTAGTTTTTCTTTATTCGCTATAGATATAAAATATTAAAATTAAATAGTTTTAGAAATAATAACTTCTCAGAAAAGTGTTTGATAAAAAATACTTTCAACCAACACATTTTGTAAAATAAAAATTTGAGAAAATAACTTTTATAAAATAATTTCTTTTTGTAGAAAAACTGCAGTAAATGCATTCAAAAGTTACATAATTTATCACTTCAATTTTTTTAAAGACGTACCTAGAAATGACTTGCAATTTGCATCCTTGTAAGACCAGACACATTCATCATTTCCAAAATATCTTTTGGGTAACATTCTACATGGTCCACAAGTATGCAATAAAATTTAATAACTATAATATTTTCAAATTTAGCCGAGGTACATGTAAATACAAGCTGATATTACACATAAGTATAAATTTTAGCTATTCATGTCGCTCTTTAGAAATAAATTAAAAAAAAAATAATTAATAGTAAAATATACTTAGTTTCTTTACCAAGTTGTTGTAAACTTTTTATGAATTTGGCATGAAGATCCCCAGTCCACTTTATGTTGTCCATTTGCTTAATATCCTTGTTATTTTTGAGGTAGAGATGAGCTCTGTCTTTCATAGCTTGTTTTTCTAAGAGCTCATTGTGTCCATCACATACAACTGTGCATTTATTTTAAGAAGATATCAGTTAAAATTGAATTATATCATACATTATATGACTAGTTAACTTCACACATATTTATAAAACTTGTTTAATTATAAAAATAACATTACAAAACATACTAAAAGTAGGAATTAGAGATGGATAGTTTATGTTGCTAAACAATAACAAATTCATTACTAATTTTATTTAACGATGGATTATGTTAAATTCTTTTAGCTCCGAACTATTTAACGATATATAATGGTGAATTTTAGAATATATTTTTTTATTGTGTATTTATAAAAATAATTGATTTTATCCACAACAGATATCATAACTACAAGAGTATGAAAAATTACACAAGGAATTATAACCAAAACCACAACTCAAGCCAAAAGTTTTAAAAAATCAAGGTTCAGCGAGTGGATATTTATTATCATCATATCAATTTTTGTAGTTCCTTCGGAAAGCATTGACATTGATGTCGAAGACGTATCAACCATGATAACTATACTAATACATTTTGAAAGTCAGTAAAATGTTTATAAGAAAAAAAAAAAGGAAGTCACTAAAATAAATTATAAGCAAAATTACTATGAAGATTTATCTTTCATATACAATTTCGATATTAATTTCAAGGGTTTATTGCTACTCTTTAGTTTATGCAATTGAATATATATAAACTTATATTACAATCAATATGTACAATTTTATACATATTTACACAAAAAAATTAATTAACGTATAATAATTTAGAATGAATAGTTGAATCTATTATATAGAATTGGAAAAGTAATGACACACATAAGTATCATACAATTTCAAGTTTGAAAATTATTTAAAACAAAAAATTTGAGAAAAAAGACCAGTTTATCTTTTTGATATCAACAAAGAGAATTCAAACTCAAATTCAAATTAAAATATCCTATCATAACCACACTTTCACAAAATTTGATTATTTAAATAAACTTAAACATGAATATGTATTTTGAATTATTATTGTTATTATTTTTAAATGAAAAAGTAAAAATAATTAGAATTTTGTTAATTAAAATGCCATGTTTATAATATAAAATTAAAAAATAAAATCAAAATATTCAAAATTAAAATTAAACAAAACTAAGAATATCGCTTCCTTTATTGTGTATGTGTATTACTTTTATTTTTTCTTTTTATTTCCTATCTAGTTTTTGATATCTATATTGGAACCCAATTAATCTGGATTCGTGTGGGTGAGGTCCATTCGGAGGAGGCACCCCCTATCAAGAATTTTTTCATATCCAAGAATCAAATATGAAACCTCTACTTAAAAAAAGAGTAACTCCATCCACTGCACCACATTCTTTAGTAGTTGTATTACTTATCTTCATCAAAGGACCAACTTATCTATTCATTCTAGACAATCCAATAGTGCATATTTGACCAAAACTGGATATACTTATTTTTACTGAAGGTAAAATATTAAATAAAAATTAGTGAAAATATTAGAGTTTATTGAAATTTTCATATATAAGGAAGAAAATGAATAAAGTGAAAACATTACAGAAGTAAAGATGCGTGAGATGTCAAAATGATAAAATAATATATTAAATTAGAGTGGAAGAAAAAACTCCTCAAAATTAAGAGGGGAGTTTCAATTAAAAATAAAATAAATTTTCATGGCAAATCATATTTTCTTGCTTTTTTTTTGCTATATCTAATATAAGATAAAAAAGAAAATTATCTCACGATCAATAGTATTAATAATCAAATCGATGTTTTTCTCGGTCTTTTTCTTCCCTCTCTATTTCCTAATCTTGTGTCGCCTCTACCATCCAAACGGTTGTTTTAAAATGGTAGATAGAATGTAAAAGTCAAACGATCTGAATCTTCAAAAATTATTCTTAAGAGATTTAATTTATTTTCTTCTCCGATTCTATATTACTTTGACCTATTGACAAAAATTATTTATTCTTCACTTTTCCTTCAAAAAGATCAAGCGTAAAATAATTTTAAGGTCATTAAATAATTAATAAAATGGTGTCCCTTCAAGGAGATTTGATAAATTTGAAAGGATACAAATATTAAATAAAATTATCGTCCTCCTCTGAAAAGTCATAGGGAAAGCTAATGGAGTAAGTGACATGCTTATAAAGAATCTAATTTAATTCCTTATAAACACATAAAACTCATTTTAACTAGTAAAACAACATAAACAAACATAGAAATGATGTTGTGACAACTAGGAAAAGAAAAATTCAAAATTTATAAGATAAAAATAAAATTTTAAAAGAGATCGATGTTAAAATCACAAATGAGAAAATTATCAAAAAATCAATTAAATCCTTTTTAAAAAGAAAATCACATATAATTTATTTATATCAAAGAATCAAAAATTATAAGTTTAATATAAATTTTTAGAGATGTTACCTTTATAGGCCTTACACTTTAGCAAATCAACAATCTTGATAGAAATATTATTGATCCGACTAACTAGCATCACGCGAACTTCATCTATCATTCCAAAATAAGTAGTTGCCACTGTATTATCGCTATCAGAGTCGTCTGCAATGAAATTGTATTGATAATATGCGGTAACCCTAATGAGAATAGGGAGGATTAATTTATAGAGATTGAGACATAATCTGGTACGTCCATCAAATAGACGGTGGACGAACAAGATCTATTCTTTATTAAATATAAGTTATAGATTTTATATTAATTGCGCCACAAATAAAAAAAATGAAAAATATTAAATTATACAACCTTAGGTTTTCATTGTAAGTCATAACAATACTTTTTAGATTGGAAGTCATAGCAATTTTTAAAATAAAAATAAATATTTTTTTAATTTTTGTAAAAAAAAACACCTTAAAATAAGACATTGGTTACTAACGGCATAATATATAAATATGATCCTAAACTTGACACCAAATTATAACTTTGACTTTAAACTTTGACAGTGCACAAATATGACCTTTAACTATTCAAAACTGCACAAATATGACCTCCGATCCTACGTGACAAAACGCGTGTTTAACACGTAGCTTAAAATCTAAGGGCATAATACATAAATATAACTCTAAACTTGACATCAAATTTATAACTTTGACCTTAAACTTTGATAGTGCACAAATATGACCTATAACTATTCAAAACTGCACAAATATGACCTTTAAATGACTTTTCACTATTATATTTTCATTATTTTTGGCTCAAATATGAAAATGACATCTAATCTCTTTTGTCATTGCAGAAAAAGAGCAATATTAAAGATTTATTAATTAGGTGGGTCAGCCTCATACGAAAAAATCGTGCGGGTTTGTATATATATTATAAAGCAAAGGGCAATTTATGTTATATAATATATCTAAATATAATTTATTTAAATATTAAATTAAAGATGAAACTATACTAATAATAAAAAAAATTATAGTTTTAATAAAACGTTATTAAATTAACGTTATTAAGGATAATAATAGTAGTATATTAAATTAACATTATCAAATTAACGTTGTTAAAATGTTAGTATTAAATTAATGTTATTAAAATATTATTAAACTAACGCAGGGGCGGACCTACGTAGTTGTCATAGGGTTCACCCGAACCCCCTCGGTAAAAAGATTATGTTGTATATATAAGGTAGAAAATCTATATTTATGTACGTATATTAATGTAGAACCACATGAAACAAGACACTTAGATAGCCCATTGGTGTTATTCGCTCTTCTTGGGTGCTTCCTTCAGCCTAATGCACGGGTTCGATCCCTGCTAGTGTTTTTTTTTTTAATAAAAAAAAAAGTTAGGTGTTGCTGTAGAAATAAATAAAAATAATAATAATAATAATAATTACCAATCCTTTTGTAAGTAATTACACTCTCTCCCACTTTTTTAATTACTTTACACTCTCTCCCTATTAATATACATAACATAGCCCACATATACATAGCATTCTGTGTATATGTTGGGATTTTTGTAATATGTTTAGGGAGTTGAGATTTTTTGTATTATTGGAAACATAAGTTGTGTATTTGTGTAATTTTTAGTAGTAATAATAATAATAATAAAAACGATGTCGTTTTAACCCAAAAAGCAAAACTTTGACAGTACACAAATATGACCTTTAACTATTCAAAACTGCACAAATAAGACCTCCTTCCAAGTCAGCCCTTTTAACGATGTGGCACCGTGTGATTGGATGAGCACTCCACGTAGGCGCAAGTGAAACTCACGCATGGGGGTTGCAAAATCGGAGGTCATATTTTTTTAGGTTTTGAATAGTTAAAGGTCCTATTTGTGCACTATAAAAGTTTAAGGTCAAAGTTATAATTAGATATCAAGTTTAGGGTCATATTTATGTATTATGCCGTTACTAAAAGATATCAACCACCCCTTTCGTGTTTTTTTTTTAAATTAAGCCTCAAAAGAGAAAAATATAGGCAAGGAGGGTTAGACCTTACCTTACCATTCTTAATGAGGTAAAAAACCCTCAACTAATCAACAAGCGTGTAAAAATAAGAACTAGATATTTTAGGATCATTATAGAGTTTAGCTACACTCTATGATGATATTACAAAGAAAGATGCTTAAGTAATGCAAAAATATAAAGATGAATGAGAAGTTTGAGTTATTAATCACGAACTCCTTTTTACAAATGTATGAACTAAAAAGAAACGCTGGCCCATCTAAAGTACACTGATATATTCGCTCCTTGCGTTCTTCTTCGAACCTGTTCAAAATCTCTTCAAAATTCATCACTTCTTGAATTTGTTAGGTTTTATTACAGTTGTTAACACTGTCACATGATTTTTCTTTGTCGGTGGTGTCTTGAAACAAACTCCTCCGTCACCTTACCATCCCAACTTTGATTTTTACCGTGATATGTTTTTATTTTTCTATTTTTTTGCCCAGGAGAGATATCGACATACCGAGCTGCACTTGCAAAGCATATTTCTAGCATGTCTTCATCACTTTCCTCAAATATGTCATCGTCTTGGAGGTTTTCAAAACTCTTTGAAGACAATGTACCACTTTCCACCAATTGTTTGGCAGTATTAATTGGAGAAAGGAATTTAATACACCACCTGAAGTTTGCTTGCAACTTGATGAATAATTACGAATTGCAAATTTATTTGGGACAAAAATTGAAGCTTGAGCATTAAGTTTGCTGCCAATATTATCCTCCTGATGTTCGTCTTCTTTATTTACCAAATATGCCTAACAATGAGAGCTAGTATCACTTTGTTGCTCCTAACAGAATCCGGTTATTGATTTTTCTTTAATACTTTAGCCACCTCTGGATTTAATATAAGCATTGTATTTTTTTTGGATTAATTTCATGACCAACTTTATCCGAGAGAAGATCAAAAGTATTTGGACGAGAAATGTCCTTTGGGGAAGAAGCTCGAGCTTATGGAACATTCCTTGCTAGCTGCACATTAACGCGAGCAGGAGAGCCAATTCGAATACCTAAATATTTTTTATGTGCTACCACAGTCCAGTCCTTGCCAATACTGCTATCCACACCTTTGATTTTGTTCGCTAATTCATCACCAGTAACACGCTTTTCACTGATGGAATGTTCAAAATGAGTAGAATTAGAAGGGGATCGCAAATTATCAACTTCTAAATTTTTATCCAATGATTTCTTAGCGACATTCAAGCACGAATGTTGTCCAGAATTTTCACTGCTCGCCACAACATCGTGAATATGGTGCATATCTGACTATGACATCTCACGGGTCACCAAATTTATGGGTTTTAAAGATGTATTATGCTTTTGTTCGTCAGTGTATTGTTCAACAATTAAGTTCCTCACTTGTAGTCCATATTTCATTTGCGATAAAAGGACTAAGACCTTAGAATTCTCTCCAAATTGGACCATCAACTCACATGCATCGACATCACCTATTGCATTATTGTTTGCAACAATTTGTTGCTGCTGAGAATCAACATTCAATGCAACAAGCTTAGCAATATTGTTATGGACCTCAACGTCTGGATGGGAACTTGCCAACAAGCCCGGTTGTTGGTTCTTTTCATGAGGCCTTCGATCTCCATCTTCCTATCCTCTCTTCTCATTCAAAAATCCTCTCATATTCCCTTGAAATTTTTCTCCAATAGCTTCTTCACAACCTTCACCACCTGCATTCTAGATAGTATCTATTTTGTTTTTTAGTATCAAACATCATGTACCTTCATTATGTGCTTAGTGTTTACACAAAAATTACACACAAGGGTAGATTATCATAAATAATTTTTTGGAAACTCTCTACAAGCTTACCAGTTTTATTGTCCAAATATCGAAATCTTATTCTCTTTAAAAGTTTTTCCAGTAGGTCTGGGATCACCTTAATCCTAGCGGTGCTCGGTCTGGACTTAACTTGTGTTGCTTTATCTATAGCTATTGGTTTTTTGCCTGCTGCTGCAATAGGCAATAATAACCTCTTAACAAATAGATCCAGAGCCAAGTTCGATGAAGAAATCCACACTGCTTCCTTAGTCGCTTTTTCTTTGTAGTTAAAATCGATAAACGACGAGAATATCCTATATTAGTGCTCCTTTCCTTTGTAAGAAAACTATTTCACTGATCTTGCAAAAGTAGTCACATAATTATCATATTGATCACACCATCGCAAGAGTTGTCGTGGTGCCAATGAACCAATTAGACTATGATCCTTGATTCCGAGATTTTTCGGTAGCAATGTCCTTAGGTCCTTCAAATCTGGTGCACTTGAGGAAAGTTTAATCACAATTGCATGATGCAACCCTTCCTCGATAGCAAATGCTTCTCTTTTCTCCATTGTAAATTTGAGTGTAGGTTCACCATGAATATATTCAATTGGTTTTAGTTGAGTTCTCGTACTATTTTGCACAATCACAGTGGAATTTTGTCAACACAGAGCTCACAAATGTGCCTATTGAAATTGATGATCCTTTAGAGAATGACATTTTTCTAGAGGATATAGAATTTTCTAACACTGATGTAGATGTGCATCCTTCTATGGTCCAGTCTACCTCACAAAACACTACAGCATCTGAAGATCAAGTTGAAGACCCTTGCACCCCTATTCCACTGTCCTCTTCTCCTGCAATATGTTCTCCAAGAAGAAAATCTAGGATGTCCAGGCAACCTGTATGGCTAAAGGACTATGCTACTTCTAAGGATGGAAAGAAATGCAGATATTCCATGGCAAACTACCTCTTCTATGATAAAACTCCAAAGTCATATCATAGCTACATAAGCAAATTCTCCACCTTGGTTTAACCATATACTTTTAGGCAAGCTGCACTAAATTCAAGATGGGTTGAGGCCATGAAGCTAGAGATTCAAGCACTTGAAGAAAACAAGACCAGAGAGGTGGTGTCTTTACCACCCAGAAAGAATGTTTAGGGATCCAAGTGGGTTTATAAGATCAAGTATCAAGCTAATAGAGAGGTAGAGAGATTCAAATGTAGATCGGTAGCAAAAGGTTATAGTCAACAAAAAGGTTTGTATTATCATGATACCTTTTCTCATGTGTCTAATATGGTTACAGTTAGAAGTGTAATTTCTTTAGTAGCTTCAAAAGGTTGGTTTCTATGTTAGTTGGATGCCTACAATGCTTTCTTACAAGGTGATATAGATGAAGAGGTTTACATGGGGATACCAGAAGGTTTCAAACAATAAAAGAGACACAAGAGTATGCAGATTGTTGAAATACTTATATTCTTAAACAGGCTTCCAGACAATGGAACCTGAAACTTACTAATGCCTTGGTAAATGCTGGTTTAGTTCAGAGTGTACATGACTATTCCTTGTTTATATAGAACAAATAGGGAGACATAGTGATAATTTTAGTCTATGTTGATGACTAACTCATCATTAGTAGCAGTACCTCATTGATATCTAATTCTAAGGAGGTTCTACACAAGCAATTTAAATTGAAGAACTAAGGTGAGATTAAGTATTTTTTTGGGTATTAAAGTGCTAATATCAACCACAGGTGTTTTGTTGAATAAGTGAAAATATATTTTGGAGCTTATCTCAGAAACAGGTCTTAGTGGTTCTAAGCCCGCTTTCACTCTATGAAGCATAATGGAGTGGTTATATACCTTAAGGGTACAATTTGTCAAGGCATTTGGTTAAAGGCTCAACCTACTGTGACTCTTTTTTGTTGGTGTGTTTCAGATAGGGCAGCCTGTCCTAGCACTAGGAGGTATGTTACTGGCTATATAGTGAAATTTGGAGATTCCTTGGTCTCATGGAAGTTCAAGAACCAACAGACTGTGTTCAGAAGCTCAGCTGAAGCTAAGTACAGAAGCATGGCTTCAGTGATTGCAAAGGTGACTTGGTTGGTTGGTGTGTTAAATGACTTGGATGTATCTCTCACTCAACCTTTCAAGGTATTCAGTGACAGCAGATCAGCTATTCAACTGGGTGCAAACCCTGTGTTTCATGAGAGAACTAAATATATAGAAATTGATTTTCACTTTATTAGAGACAAATTAAATCTGGTTCTGTTGAGACTCTTTATGTTCAAACTCATGATCAAGTGGTTTATTTAATTACTAAGAGTCTGTGTCAACCTCAATATTTGTATTTGATGGGCAAGCTTGGTGTGCTTAATATCCTGCATCCTTCGGCTTGAGAGGGAGTATTGCAAGCTCAAGATAGATGAGGAAGTAATTTTTTACTATTCCATTGAAATAAAACAGTTTTGCTGTTCATTCACAGTTCCTATTTTTACTGTGCAAGTGAGTGCAAGTGGGAGTTAGTTAGTTAGAGTAAGATGGTGTTGAGCTGTATAGTTGAGTTTGTTACAAGATTGTCTATAAATAGTGAGGTGTATAGTTATTTTGTACAGTTTTCAATTAGAAAATGCAAAGAAATAGTTTCTTTTCTTCTTCCCTGCACATTACTTTGTTCAGCTCCTTGACCTCATCAACTGTGGATGAAACTCATAAATGATAGATTGAGCTTAGGAATTCAGATTTTCTCAGATGTAACAAAAGTTACTGAAGAAAAATACCAGGTGCATTCTTCCACAATTAAACATGGAAGAGGATTAATCAAAAGACCATTTTTACCACAATGAAACGTGGGAGATAAAGATCAAAAGATGCTACGGTATGCAGCATTTCATGCACTTCAACATGCAACATTTCAATAGAAAATTTAATATTAAAATGCTATAAAAACCCAACAATTTATTAAAAAAAAAACAATCATTCAACTAAATCAAAACTTGAAAATAGTCAGTAGAAGAAATAGAACATTGTCCCAAATTTTCTAATACTACTTTGTTGAGAATCACTCAAGCATTCATGGGTTGATCAATGCGCTTTTTCGGAGTTTCCAATTGACGTTGTTATGAAATTGCTGAGAGATGTTAGAAGACAAAAAAGAGAGTTAGATCATGAATGTATTTAATTATCATATGAACTACAGAGTTATTTTTAATGAAAAATATTTTTGATATTTGATGATTACTGAACGATAACCGTCTTTTGAAAAAAATATGAATTAAAGATTGAAAACAATGGAATTTCATTGAATTTTCACTAGAAAAATATAGAAATTAGCAATGATTCATTAACTTTCATCTGTAAATAAAGTCTATCTCTAATCCTTTTAATTACAGAGTGTTTTGATAAGGTTTTCCAAAACTAAAGGTTGAATAATGTCGAAATATTTATTGGTGAAAGTGATATAACATTGATTTTTCTTTTTTACTATAGATATAAAATTTTAAAATTAAATAGTTGTAGAAAGAATAACTTCTCAAACAAGTGTTTGATAAAAAATAGTTTCAACCAAAACATTTTGTAAAATAAAAATTTGAGAAAATAACCTTTATAAAATAATTTCATTTTGCAGAATAATTGCAATAAATGCATTCAAAAGTTACATAATTTATCACTTCAATTTTTGTAAAGACGTACCTAGAGATGACTTGCAATTTGCATCCTCACACATTCATCATTTCCAGAATATCCATTGGGTAACATTCTACACGGTCCTCAAGTATGCAATATAATTTACTAACTATAATATATTCAAATCAAGCCAAGATACATGTAAATACAAGCTGATATTAGACATAAGTAAAACTTTTAGCTATTCATGTCTCTCTTTAGAAATAAATTGTAAAAAATTTAATTAATAGTTAAATAAACTTACTTCCTTTATCAAGTTGTTGTAAACTTTTTGTGAATTTGGCATGAAGATCCCCAGTCCACATTATGTTGTCCTTTTGCTTAATATCCTTGTTATTTTTGAGGTAGAGATGAGCTCAATCTTTCATAGCTTGTTTTTCTAAGAGCTCAATGTGTTCATCACATGCAACTATGCATTTATTTTAAGAAGATATCAATTAAAATTGAATTATATCATACATTATATGAATAGTTAACTTCAACATATTTATGAAATTTGTTTAATTATAAAAATAACATTACAAAACATACTAAAAATAGGAGTTAGCGATGGATAGTTTATGTCGCTAAACAATAAAAAATTCATTACTAATTCTATTTAATGATGAATTATGTCAAATTTTTTTAGCTTCGAACTATTTAACGATATATAATGGTGAATTTTAGAGATTTTTTTTATAGTGTATTTGTAATTTATTTATGCACAATAGATATCATAAGTGAAAGAGTAGGGAAAAAACATACTTAGAGAGGGAAATTATATCCAAAGCCACAGCTCTAGCCAAAAGTTTTAATGAATGTAGGTTCAGCGAGTGAACATTTATTATTATCACATTAATTTTTGTAGTTTTGTTTCGAAAGCATTGACATTGTTGTTGAAGATGTATCAATCATGATAACTGTATCAATACATTTTCAGTAAAATAAATTATAAGCAAAATTACTATGAAGATTTATTTCTCATATGCAAATTCGATATTCATTTTCAGGGTTCATTGCAACTCTTTATTTATGCGATTGCACATACTAATAAAAACTTATATTATAATCAAAATTTATAAATTTTATACATATTTACATAAAAAATTAAGTAACGTATATTTAGAATGAATAGTTGAATCTATTATATAGAATAGGAAAAGCATAGTGATGACACACACAAGTATTATACCATTTCAAGTTTGAAAATTATTTAAAACAAGAAATTTGATAGAAAAAGGTCAATTCAGCCTTTTGATATCAAAAAGGCGAATTCAAATTTAAATTAAAATATTCTATCATAATGAAGTCATACTTTCACAATATTTGATTATTTAAATAAACTTAAACATGAATATGTATTTTGAGTTATTATTGTTATTATGTTTAAATGGAAAAGTAAAAATAATTTGAATTGTATTGATTAAAAATGTCATGTTTATAATATAAATTTAAAAATTAAAATCAAAATACTCGACATTAAAATAAAACAAAACTAACGATATTGCTTCCTTTATTGTGTATGTGTATTACTCTTCTTTTTTTTTCTTATTATTTTTAATCTGGTGTTTGACATCTATATTGGAACCCGATTAATATGGATTCGTGTGCGTGAGGTTCATTCAGAGGAAGCACTCCCAATCAAGAATCAAATCTGATACCTTCAGTTAAGAAAGAAGTAGCCCCATTCGCTGCACCACATCCTTTAGTGGTTGTGTTACTTATCTTCATCAAATGACCAACTTATCTATTCATTCTAGACAATCTAATAGAGCATATTGAGTAAAATTGGATATACTTATTTTTACTGAAGGTAAAATATTAAATAAAAATTAATTAAAATATTATAGTTTATTGAAATTTTAATATATAAGGAAGGAAAAGAATAAAGTCAAAACATTGTAGAAGTAACGATACGTGAGATGTCAAAATGATTTCCCATGATAAAATAATATGTTAAATTAGAGAGGAAGAAAAAACTCCTCGAAATTAAGAGGAAAATTTCAATTAAAAAGAAAATTATTTTTCATGAAAGTCATATTTTCTTCCTTTTTTTTCTACATCTAATATAAGATTAAAAAAAAATTATTTCACGATCAATAATTATAATAATAATCAAATCGTGATTCTCTTGATCTTTATCTTCCCGGTCTATTTCCTAATCTTCTTTCGCCTCTACCATCCGAGCGATTGTTTTAAATTATAGACAGATTGTAAAAGTCAAAAGATCTGCATCTTCAAAAATTATTCTTAAGAGATTTAGTTTATTTTCTCCTCCGATTCTATATGACTTTGACCTATTGTCAAAATTATTTATTCTTCCCTTTTTCTACAAAAAGATCAAGTGTAAAACAATTTTAAGTTGACTAAATAATTAATAAAATAGTGTCCCTTCAAGGAGATTCGATAAAATTGAAAGGATACCAATTTTAAGATAAAACTATCGTCCTCCTCTGAAAAGTCACATACTCTAGCCTATGGAGAAAGCTAATTGAGTAAGTGGCACGCTTATAGTAAGGATAAAAAATAAAGAATCTAATTCAATTCTTTATAAACACATAAAACTCATTTTAACTAGTAAAACAACATAAACAAACATAGAAATGATGTTATGACAATTAGGAAAAGAGAAATTCAAAATTTATAAGATAAAAATAAAATTTTAAAAGAGATCGATGTTAAAATCGCCAATGAAAAAACTATCAACATATCAATTAAATATCTTTTAGAAAGAAAATCACATATAATTTATTTATATCAAAGAATCAAAGATTATAAGTCTAATTTAGATTTTTAGAGATGTTACCTTATTAGCCTTACAATTTAGCAAATCAACAATCTCAATAGCAATATTATTGATCTGACTAACTACTATCAACATCTATAATTCCAAAATATGCAGTTGCCACTGGATTATCGCTATCAGAGCCGTCTGCGGTGAAATTGTATTGATAATATGTGGTAACCCTAATGAGCAGAGGGAGGATCAATTTATAGAGATTGAGGCTTAATCTGGTACGTCCATCAAATAGACGATGGACGAACAAGATCTATTCTTTATTAAATATTAGTTATAGACTTTATATTAATTTAGCCACAAATAAGAAAAGGGGAAAAATTAAAAAATACCATAAATATATCAAAAGACATTGGTTACCAAAAGACATCAACCACCCTTTTTAAAAAATAAAAAATAAAATTAAACCTCAAAAGAGAAAAGTACAGGCAAAAGGGGATAGACCTTACCTTATCATTCTTAATGAGGTAACAAAACCTCGACTAATTAACCAACGTGCAAAAAATAAAAACCAGAGAGACCTAGATATTCTAGGATCATCATAGAGTTTATGTTACACTCTATGATGATATTACAAAGAAGGATGCTTAAGTAATGAAAAAATATAAAAATGAATGAGAAGTTTGAGTTATCAATCACGAACTCCTTTTTACAAATATATGAACTAAAAATGAATGCTGGCCCATCTAAAGTACATTGATATATTCAATCCTTGCCTTCTTCTTCGAACCTGTTCAAAATAACTTGAAAATTCATCACTTCTTAAATATGTTGGGTCTTCTTAAAAGTTGTTGACAGTGTCGCATGCTTTTTCTTTGCCAATCGTGCCTTGGAACAAACTTCTCTATCACCTTATCAATCCAACTTTGATTTCTATCATGATATATTTTGATCTTTCTATTTCTTTGTTGTCCAGGAGAGATATCAACATCCCTATATGCACTTACAAAGCATATATCCAACATGTCTTCATACTTACTTTCCTCAAATATGTCATTTTTTTGGAGGTTTTTAAAACTCTTTGGAGATAATGTATCACTTCCCACCAATTGTTTGGTTGTATGAATTGGAGAAAGGGAACTTAATACATCACCTAAAGTTTGCTTGCAACTTGATGAATAATTATGAATTGCAGACTTCTTTGGGAGAAAAATTGGAGCTTGAGCTTTAAGTTTCCTGCCAATATTATCCTCCAGATGTTCATCTTCTTTATTTACCAAATATTCCCATCAATGAAAACCACTATCACCTTGTTGCTCCAGATGAATAGACAATACAAATTGTTGCATAGATTCACCATGTTACTGCCCAAAGTCAAGTTGATTTTTCTTTGATACTTTATCCACCTCTGAATTTGATATAGGCATTGTAGGATTAATTTTATGACCAACTTTATCTGAGAGAAGATGAAAAGGATTTGGAATAGAGATGTTCTTTGGAGAAGAAGCTTGAGATCATGGCACTACTAAAAAGTCTTGTTTTAGCCATGAAATTTAGTGAAGGCAGCCATCGCTACAAGATGTCTTGCTAATTTGAGCCTTTCTAATTATTAGTGAGGGAAACCCTCTCAAAGTAGTGAAGGATTTCGGCACTCAACCATTGCTATTTTGGTCTCACAATTTTCCCAAAAAATATAATATAGTGAGGGATGTCCCTTCCGATAGTGAAAATATATATAATATTAATTTATAATTTAGTGAGGGATGACCCTTGATATATTAAAAATATATAGAATATTAATTTATTATTTACTGAGGGATGATCCTTGTACATGAAAATTAATAAAAATTATAAATTTAAATGTGTTGAGGGATATCCTTCACTACGTTAAGTTAAAAAATTAATTTAATGTTTGAACATTTTGAGGGATATAGCTACAAAAGTCCCTTGCCAATATGGTGTTATTATTAGTTTTTTTACTGCACTAAAATTTAATATTTAAATAGAAAATAAACGTACAATCAATATTAAGCAGCAAAACAATAAAAAAATACTTTTGAAACAATTCAAACATTGAAATTAAGAAACCAAACTTCATACATATTCATCCAACTTAAAAAATATGTAAACAAGTATCAAAAAAGTAAGCAAACAATCACCAAAAAAAATTCTTTCAAACACTCCAAAGTAACATAATTCAAACCTAAAACAACAACACCTAATCCTCTTCATCCTCTCCACCATCATCATCAGAACTAGGTTTCATAGAACAAAGAAGCTTGATTAAGGTATTTACTTGAGTCTTGAGTGCTTTGACGTCTGACCCAAGTGTCTTCCTATGCCGCTCCTCCTCCATCCTTCTTTTTTGTTCCTCCTCGTACTTCCTAGCAAGCTCCCGAACTTCCTATCGCATCTCTGTTAAGGCATGTGGAGTTTTGATGATAGACATATAAATGAAACATGTTGTGAAAGCTGGTCCATTCAAGTGTACAAAGAAAAGCTGCAGGAAAGGCTGTTGGTAAGATGATACTGCGCATAGACAGGAGTGGATAAGCAAGAATATTCAGGAACCTTCTTAAACACTTATCTTTTTCAGTAAAGTGAAAGCAAAATGCAACATTCTGAAGTTGAGTTGATCTAGAATTTCAACAATGAGAAGAGTTCTGCAAGGATAAAAGATAAAGCAAAAAGTCCTATTTAATCAGAGAAGGAGAAACTGCTACAACAAAGAGTGAAGTTACTTGATGGAGAAAAAAAGAGGAAGAAGCATAAATCAACCAGGACTCTATTACAGGTGGATCACCAGGGTGCATACATACAACAAAGCATGATCAAGTAACTCACTCAAGCACGAAAAAGAAAATCAACAATCAGCATATCAATTCATATACTTGAAGAAGAACCTGGTCTCTTACTTAGCAAGTTGTAGACTTTGTGTAGTAGGTAGGTTCTTGGAGTTGTAATGAGTCATTGTTCCAGTATCAGTGATCTATAAACTGAGTTAACAATTGTGTCTTCAAGTTTGTGAACTCGAAGATTTGGGAACACTTATCTTGGGAAGATTTATGTTTTTGTAGTGATAGGAGTTAGATGTTTTAATTCCTAGTTTACAAGAAGTCTTGTAATTCTGTTGATTGTTGAGGCTCAAGTATAGTGAAGTTGGGGTTAAATCCTTTAGAAGTACAAGTCGTAGTTTTTTACACCTTTCTTGAGCCGGGTGTTTTCCACGTAAAAACACTGTGTTCAGTACTTACTTCTGTAAACCATGTTTACTTACTTGTTCCATAGATAGGCAATTAGTTGGGCTCATACTCTAACAAGTGATATCAAAGAGAGGTTGTCTTAAATACGGCTAGTACCTAAGAAAATATCAATATGATGAATTCCGCACCTCCTACTGGTCACAGTGTAGGTCAGTCAACTACTAGACCTCTACTTTTTGATGGCTCTCATTTTATCTGGTGGAAAGTAAGGATGGAGATGTTCATTCAAAGAGAATATTATGAATTATGGGACAGGATTACTGATGGTCCCACTATTTCAATGAAGATGGTTGATGGTGAACAAGTGAAGAAAGTAAGGAGTGAATTTACTTCTGATGACTTGTTGGCTTTGAAGAAAAATGCAAAGGCCAAGAACATCTTGGTCTGTGGACTAGGACTTGGTGAATACAACAGGGTATCCATTTGCACTACTGCTAAGCAAATTTGGGTTGCACTGGTAAATGCTCATGAAGGAACTTCTCAAGTAAGAAAATTTAGGATCTCTCTCTTTTTACTAAGTATGAGGCATTCAAAATGAAGGAAAATGAAACCTTGCATGAAATGATGACAAGGCTTACCAGTTTAACAAATGAGTTCACTTCCTTAGAAAAGGTCATCTCTGAGGAAGAACAAGTTGAAAAGGTTCCGAGAGTATTACCCAAGTCAAAATGGAATGTTAAGGTGACTGCAATCAGGGAGGCAAATAAGGATCTTGAAGGCATGACTCTGGATGAACTAGTAGGGAACTTAAGGACTTATGAAATGGAAGTTGATGGATTCAAAGAACAAGCAGCTCCTAAGAAAATCTTAGCATTGAAAGATTCTTTTAGTGATGAGGAATTTGAACTTGATAAAGAGCAAGTTGCCTTCATAACTAAGAACTTTTGCAAATTCTTCAAGAAGAAGAAGGGAAAAGGTACTAAGAAACATTTCAAAGACAATCCAAATGGGTGCTATAAATATGGAAAAACTGATTATTAGATTAGAGACTGTCCAGTCTGGGAAATAGAATAGAAGAAGCAAAGGGCTGAAAAGGAACTGAAGACAAAAAGAAAAGATGAGCATGGAATGATAGCAGCCTGGGGTTCTGGTTCAGATGAAGATGAAGTTGATGAAACTGCATTCATGCACCTTGGGGATTCAGATCTGGATGAAAAAGATAAGGATTCTGAGTTAAGTATACTTGAACTCAAAGAAAAACTAAAATTGTTCTCAAAGCCAAAACTTGTTTCCCTGATGTGTGCATTGATTGATGATTTCCAAGAGTTAACCTCTGATAGGGATGAATTGTACAACAGTCTATAAAGTCTTAAATTTGATCTCATAGATCTAAAGGATTGCTCAAATACAGTCGACAAGAACAATTGTAGTCTCAAGAAACAGGTTGCAGAACTTGAGATTTCAAACAACAATCTTATGTCTAAAGTTCTCAAATTAACTCTCACTGAAAATGGGAAGAAGGCCATGAGTAAAGAACAAGAAGATGTTAAACTTAAGCTTGTTAAATACAAACAAGAATTCCATGATTTAACTAAAAAAATGAATAAGTTGAATCAGGAAATTTCTAAACTAAAATTGGATCTTGAAAGGGCAAACAGGTGGACAAACTCCTCAAGAATTGTTCATAAATTAAGTGAGAAAAAATTTAATGAAAAGGCAGGTTTGGGATTTCACAAAAGCTTTGGTGATCCAAAAGATTTATGTTACATGTGTGGAAACCTTGGACATCCCACCACTAAATGTCCAGTAGCTGCAAAAGGCAGATTAAACAGTCAAAACCTCACTAACAGATTTTATCTGACCAAAAGGAACAAAACTAGTTTTGGTCAAAGAAATAGGTTGCACTACATGTTGCCTGCATGGACTAAGAGAATTGTAATTCATCCTTTCACTCATAAAATAGGACCCAAGCTTTTTCGGGTTCCTAAGGCTAACCTTTGAATTATTTTGAAGTAGAAGGTGTAAGGAAACAAAAGGCACTTGTATCTAGACAGTTCTTGCTCAAGAAACATGACTAGTGATAAGAAAAATTTTATTTTACTTTCCAAAATAAATGGAGTAGGAGTTTCTTTTGGTGTTGGAAAAAAGGGAATCCTAACTGGAATTGGAAAGATTGGCTCATCTGAGTCAAAAGCAGTGGAGGATGTCTATCGTGTAGAAAGATTAAAGCATAATCTGCTGAGTATCTCACATCTGTGTGATAAAGGTAATAAAGTTGTTTTTACTGCTGCAGGAGTCAAGGTAAAAAGGATAGATACTAAAGAGGTTGTGCTCACTGCAAATAGATTTAAAAATATATACAAAGATGACATCATGGCACTACCAGGACCTGAGCTGACTTGTCTAAGTGCTATAGAAAATGATCCCCTCCTTTGACACAGAATACTTAGTCATGAAAGTATGAAACAACTAAACATACTTTTATCCAAAGACATGGTATTGGGATTACCCAAGACCAAGTTCAAGGGAGAAAAGATACGTAGTGCATGTGTAAGGGGGAAGCAGGTAAGATCCTCCTTTAAGTCAAAGAACCATGTTAGTACAACCAAGTGCCTTGACCTGGTTCATGTAGACTTATGTGGACCCATGAGACTTCAAAGAAGAGGTGGAAAAAGGTTTTTGTTTGTGATTGTTGATGACTATTCCAGGTTTACTTGGACTTTGTTTGTAGCCTCTAAATAAGATGCCTTTGATGTCTTTGAAATCTTCATTAAGAAAATTGAAAAGAAATTAGGCACTTCATTAGTTTCCATAAGGTTTGACCATGGTTCAAAATTTGAGAATGTTAAATTCTTTAAATACTGTTCAACAAATGGTATAGATCACAACTTCTCAGCTTCTAGAACACCACAACAAAATGGAGTGGTGGAGAGGAAAAAACAAAACTTTGGAAGATATGGCTAGAATAATGATGCTTGCAGCAAACGTTGCTAAAAATATTTGGGCTGAGGCAATAAGTAATGCAAGATATATCATAAATAGATACATGATTAGACCTTTGTTAGAGAAGACTCCCTATGAACTACTAAAAGGAAGAAAGCCCAAAATCTTTCACTTTAGAATCTTTGGATGTAAATGTTTCATACATAATAATGGAAATGATAATTTGGGAAAATTTGTTGATAAAAGTGATAAGGGAATCTTCTTAGGATATTCACTTCATAGTAAAGCATATAGGAACTTAAACAATAGGACAAAATATGTTGAAGAAAGCATGCATATGATCTTTGATGAATAATGTGTTAAGACTAACCTGCAGGAAGAAAATAATGCTGAGGAACAGGTTACACAACCCGTTTCATTGATTAAAGCAACCAAACTTAGAGGCAGTTCAATAGGGGGAATTGAAACAGAAGGCATAGTGATAGGGGAACTGTGTCACCAACTACTCCAGAACAAAATATCATCAGTGATCCCAGTAGCTCTCTAGGCTTGGTTCCAAAAGGGTACAAGTATCAAGGATCACATCCTATAGAAAATGTTCTCACTGAACTCTCCTCTGGGATTACTACGAGATATAGACTAAGAAGATTATGTGCTTTCAAAGAATTCCTGTAAGAAATAGAGCCAAAGAAGATAGATGAAGCATTGGTTGATGCTGATTGGATCATAGCTATGCAAGAAGAGTTGAATTAATTTGAAAGGAGCAAAGTATGACACTTAGTTCTTCTTCCAAAAGACAGATCAGTAATTGGAACTAAGTGGGTGTATAGGAATAAAGTTGATGAGCATGGAATAGTCACAAGAAACAAGGGAAGGTTGGTGGTCCAAGGATATAACCAAGAGGAAGGAATCAACTTTGATGAGACTTTTGCTCCTGTAGCAAGACTGGAAGCTATAAGATTACTTGTTGCCTTTGCTGCCTACAAGGAGTTTATAGTCTATCATATGGATGTAAAGAGTGTATTTCTGAATGAATTTCTCAAAGAGAAGGTGTATGTCAAGCAACCTCCAGGATTCGAAAGCAAGGAGTTTCCTAATCATATGTATAAACTGGATAAAGCCTTATATGGGTTGAAACAAGCACCTAGAGCTTGGTATGATAGGTTGTCAAAGTTTCTACTGGAGAATGGACATACCAGAGGTAAAATTGATAATACCCTTTTCTTGAAAACTGATGGGAAGGATTTATTAGTTGTGCAGGTGTATGTGGATGATATTATTTTTGGCTCAGCAAATATAAGTATGACTTATGAGTTTGCTAAAATCATAAGTTATGAATTTGAGATGAGAATGATGGGAGAGATGAATTACTTCTTGGGCTTGCAAATAAAGCAGTCAGCTTTAGGGACAATGATTCACCAACAGAAGTATGTCAAAGAGCTTCTCAAGAGATTCTCCATGGAAGAGGCAAAAGATATAAGTACTCCTATTACAACTACCACAAAGTTGGAGTTAGACGAAACAGGTTCAGATATAGAGCAAAAGATATATAGAGGTATTATTGGGTTATTATTGTACCTCATAGTAAGCAGGCCTGACATTGTTTTCAGTGTAGGGATATGTGCCAGGTTTCAAGCAAAACCCAAAGAATCCTAACATCTGTGAAAAGAATCTTCAGATACTTGAAGAGAACCAGTGATCTTGGCTTATGGTATCCCAAAGGTAGTAACTTTAATCTGATAGGTTACTAAGATGCTGATTATGCAGGATATCTGGTGGACAGGAAAAGCACTATAGGAATGGAACACTTCCTTGGATCATGTTTGATTACCTGGTCCACTAAGAAGAAAAATTTAGTTGCTCTGTCTACTGCTGAAGATGAGTATATTGTTGCAGGATCCTGTTGTGCTCAATTGCTATGGATTAAGCAACAACTCATGGACTTTGGTATAGATGTTGGTTGTGTTCCTATTTTTTGTGATAGTAAGTGCTATTAACATAGTTAAAAATCCTGTTCAACATTAGAGAACCAAATATATTGATATTAGGCATCACTTTCCTAGAGACAATGTTGAAAAAAGTCATATATCCATTATGTTTTGTTCTACTAAGGAACGGATTGCTGCCATTTTCACTAAGGTCTTGAGTAGAGAACACTTTCAAAAAATTAGGTTAGCCTTGGGGATGATTAAAATTGCATAAGTCCCCCTCAATGCTTGAATAGAATAGTTTGATTTTACAAGTGATTGTTGGTTAATTCAGTCTCACACATTAAGTTGTGTATCATAAGTCCAAGATTTTAGAGTATGTTGACTCATGTGTGTGTTGATTTTGCAGAGAGCTTTGATCACAGAAGCAATTTTGTCTATTTTGTCATTCAAGTATGATTATTATTATTCAAAGTAGCTTAAAGAGAAACAAGTTGTTTTCCTGGTTCCTTCTTGGTTCATTTAAACCGCCAAAATACAAAGAGTCCCTTCCCTTTCAAAAAGCTTCCACTTTCTTTCCCATTAGGATTGAAACACTCACCATTACTCCTCTTCTAAATATAGTCCCTTACACTTTAAACTTACTCATCTTTTTCTCTTAACTATGCTTTCGTTTGTCTTGATTCTACCCTACAAATTCTCTGCACCCTCCTCATACTCAAGAACACTTTCCTGATTTAAAAATGGCATCATTCTCTTTATCTTCCTCTTCTTCTTTCCACTAACTCTATTCCAAATACCTTCTACACATTTATCCTTCAACCAAATATCACCTTACCTCCCTTAATTCCTCCATCAATCTCCAAAAATTCACCGATTTTGCTGCTTTTAGAAATTTTCCAAACCCTTTTGCCCAAATTTCTTCACCTTCTCCATTCTCTTTGAAACCCCTCCTTCCTCCACCTATCCTACTCTAAATTGTTGAAGCTGATGATAATCCTAGTGAAAGAGATGACCTTCCTATTGCAGAGCTAATCCCAAGAAGGTCTAGATCCAAGCTCCCAAGAAAATCCCTTTCCTTTCCCATCACTATTGACAACACTGGCCCTCCTCTCTATCCCTCGTAATCCTCACATTCAAGGAAAAAAACAATGAGAAGATGCATCCTTGGCTGAGGCTCTTCGATTCAACAAAAAGAAACGTGTGGCTACATCTAATCCCATCCCCCTCATGCATCTTCTCCTAATCTTCAACTTCGATCTGTCATAAAGACAAAAACTATCATGGCCAAAGTTCCAAAACCCTCGTTGCCCATGAAACCCTCTTCTTAACCTACTCAAAAGGCCTCCTCCTCTTCAAAAATTCCTTCTACTATCAAAGGATCCTCATTCTCAAAAGTTTCCCCTTCCAAGCCTTCTACTCATCCCAAGAAACAGGTCACTCTACCTATTCCTTCTGATTCATCTGATTCTAACTTTACCCAGATGATACTGATGAGTTGGGACCTAAGTTTGAAGTTCCCCACTTATATTCTCATCAGGATACTCCTGAGGCTCATCATCTTTACTTTCAAAAGAAAAAATTAGCTAAAGGGAGGGTAGTTAGTGGTTTTAGGAGACCTGATATGCAAGTGTTACTAGATAAATTGGAGTTTCAAGGTTTGTCACATTTATTTCTTCATGGTGATCTTCAGCGTAGATTTGGTAAACCTGAAGAGTATGAGTTTTTTATGAATAGGGTGGGAATTGGTGAATTTTTCTCCACTACTGTCAGAAAGGTTACCATGAACCTTTATGTTGCTAACGCTGCTAGGATCTTACGTATTCCCTCTGGGGGATGGGGTCACTATGTCAAGGGTGCTTGGCCTCCTCTGGATAATCTTACCTCTACCCTCAACATATGTAGAAAGTTTTCTAGCAATCCTAACTTACTCCACCATAGAAGAGTCCTTAAGAGAGAGATATCCCCACTACATCAGCTCTATTTTGATTTGGTCCACAAAATGATTATTCCTAGGAAGGAGAGATGGTGTGTGGCAAGTTTTCTTGATCTTACACTCATGGAGCTGTTGGTTACTGAAGTACGAATTGATCTGCCTCAACTTATACTAAAGCATATGCAAAGGGTTCTACTCAAGGAAATGAATGGATATGCTCTACCTTATCAATTTTGGCTCACCCCTATATTTAAGGACATTGGTGTTTCTGTTTAAGTGTGGTCTTCATAGAATACCAAAGATATCATAGGGCATATGAGCCATATAATGCTACCTATTTCTATGAAGAGTACTGATGATCCCATACAACAATTAAGAAATTCACTGGCTGAGAAACAAGCTGAGGTGGAAGTTGCTCAGGCAACTTTGGAGGCTGCACAGGCTGCTCATGAAGAAGAAAAAGGGATCCTCCATGCTCAAATTGCTTCCCTTAATTCCTTGTTAGAAAAAGAGAGAGATAAAAATGCAGATGTTATTAGGAAACTCACCTCTCTTATTCCCTCTTCTTCTTCTACTTAGCCTCTTCACTGATATCTTAAGACTATCTATTTTTGTTCCTTTTCCTAACAGCTTATTCTCTGTTAGTTTATTTTTGGTATATGTAGTCATCTTTGCAAATGAATGAACTGGGCTTAGTTGTTTTACTATTTTCTGCTCCTGTTTTCTCATTGTTCTAGTCTCAGTGATCTATAAACTGAGTTAGGAATTGTGTCTTCAAATTTGGGAACTCAAAGACTTGGAAACACTTATCTTAGGAAGATTTGTGTTTTTGTAGTGATAGAAGTTAGAATTTTTAATTCCTAGTTTACAAGAAGTCTTTTAATTCTGTTGATTGTTGAGGCTCAAGTATTATAGTGAAGTTGGGTTTAAATCCCGTAGAAGTACAGGTCGTGGTTTTTTTCACCTTTTTTGAGCCGGGAGTTTTCCATGTAAAAACACTGTGTTCAGTATTTACTTCTGTGAACCACGTTTACTTACTTGTTCCACAGATAGGCAATTAGTAGGGCTCGTACTCTAACAATATCCTCAAGATGCTCATTTGACATGGTCACAGAACTCCCCATACCTTGCAATCCACCCTAAAGACGGTGAAAGTTCTTCTCAGAAAAAGGCGGTATGCCCTTCCCTTATACACTCCCCAACTACATCCAGCTAGCAGGAAAGAGTTTCTTCCTCTAATGGCATGATTGGATTACCTTGACCATTTGTCGGTCGACTCCTTTTGAGTTTTGAACTCTTCAATAGCTTGTGAACTTATCAATTTTACATTAAAATTAAAATTAGTATATAATAAATAATATCAAATAAATTCTAAGTAAGATTTGAACTTACGTATCCTTTGTTTGTGTTTCAACCTAAACTTCTTTTTCATCTCTAATTTTTATGTGGGTCTTCTTCCATACCTCCTCACGAGTGGCTGATCTAGTAAGAGATGTTTCCTGCAAATGAAATAAACATAGTGAACCACAAGTGCATAAATAATTTACTACCATCTAAATGCATAAATAATTACCAATTTCCACTTAGTTGTCCCCATGGACACCGAACCACAAGTATGCAATAAGCCACCTTTCTTAGAATTTTGAGATGCCTTTGTCTGGGCACTCTTCTTTTGAAAGTTTGGAGACTCCTAATATACAATAAGTTTATCCCTATAATCTGACCCAAGCCATCCAGACCGTCCTTTACGTCGAGCTTTAGAAAGCATGCAAGACAATGGAGAAGACGCCTTTTTCTTAAAATTGCTTCTGAATAACCCAATCCTCAAAAAGGCTCCATGTATAACTTTTCTACAAATCAAATATATATGAGAATGGTGATAAACTGGATAATTGGAAATGTTAGTTGTGACAGCTGAATATGACAATTTCTCCCAATTTTTGCAAATTGTTACAGCTGCATATGACAGTAGCTTAAATTATCAAATATTTGACCAACATATTGACCATCAACTATCTTAAGAAAAATACATTTTAAGCAACTAATTTATATCTAAAGTCCTTATAACATAGATTGGATGCATCAACATGAGTTGTACATAAAGAAGTTTCGTGCCAAATGGAAATTAAAAGAAAAAACAATTAGAATTTCTTCACTAGAAGAAGGATGTAAGAACACTCTTTAGTCGATACCACACAACTTTCACAATTGGTTCAAGTATCCACGTGTGAAGCTTAAAAGGAACTACTGTTACAGATCATAATCTGGAAAATGGAGGTCGATTACTTCAAATTAAGAGTAAGGATTAACAAAGGAAATAAAGGGGTATGTGTGAACCTCCTAGTATCTATAATCCTACCAGAATCATATTTGGAATAGACAAGTCCCTTACCTACTGGTGAAGCTACTACTGAATTGTTATAGTCTGTGGCAGGCTTCTCAGATGTGGAAAAGTGCAAATCCAAACCAGTATTGGTTGTTTAAGAAAATGATACTACTATGAAAAAGACACAAAAGGAAATCAGTATTGCGACTAATAAAACTACTAGATAACTTAAAAGGAGAAGCAACAATAGATGGAAAAGGCCAATAACATTCAAACTCGAAACATTGAACTTACAAAAATTGAAAGTGAGACTACTATTCCAGAAGTTATTATGAACAAGGACCATTGTGAACTGTTACTGCCACACCCTTTTTCGTACTCCAAAAAGATATCATTTTAAGGTTTGAAAGGGTTTTTATTATTAAAGTGACAAAATAAAGATTTGTTCCGAAAAAGGATTATGTTTACATTCAAAACTCAGAGTCACCACTTGGCATAATCCGGTGTGCCAAGTCAACTTTGGACAATTCTTTTCAAAACAATTTGACTCTTTAAAAATGGTTTGCGAACAAAGACTCCGGCTAAGGAATTCTATTGATCGAGGGGAAGGTGTTAGGCACCCCTCGATCCCATGGTTCGACCACGGTCGCTTGGTGGAGAGTATCTGCTAATTTGACACTACGAATGTATAAACCACACAAAGCATGCAAAAATAATCAATCAAGCAATCAAAACAAAATAATCCAAAATTTAGTGTTCAGTTCAATTATATAGTCCCGAATAGAAAAAGAATGCAAAAATATAAATCCTATTCTACCTTACACTAATTTTATACTATGCTCCCATACTACCCGATGCCTCGGGCCTTCATCATGGATGTCCTCCAAATACAAAATACTTTGGGGCATTCCCCGATGAATAAATACAAGTGATCGCAGGGCATTCCCTGATTAAATGAATACATTTCGAAATGCAAGAACTAAAACCAAACCATTCAACTCAAATTCCACATTCAAACATTCAACAAGAAAACTTATTCCTAAATTTTGCCTACCCGAACATACATTCGCGTATCCATTTCAACATATCATAATTCTATCATGTTTAAAACAATATTAATGCTCATTACGAATTAAACAAAACAACAATAAATCAAAATTAATCTAACTTCAACTTTTTTTTTATCAATTTATCAATTCTATCCCCAAATAATTGACTAATTCTTTTATTATCAATTCAATTTCTCACATCCAAATCCAACATCAACTAACCCATAGCAAAGATTCAAACATGCTCAAACAACAAATCATTCCTGATTAATTAACCAACTTCAACATAGAATCACCCAAAACAATCAAACTTGCTCAACCACACAATCAAGATCATATCATCAACCAAAGCATTCTATCCATAATATCGGATATCATAAATAAAGAAATAAGATAGTAGAGGTTAGAAATGGACCTGATTTGGAACTTTTTGAAGAATATTATAAGAAAATCCACTTCCGAGAACCTCAACTTGAGACTCAACAATGACAAAAATCCAACTCAATATCGCCAATTCCGATTCGAACAAATTTTAATTCAAGAACACAAACTCAATATAGAACTCCAAATCAACCACTTAAAATAGAGATAACAAACCCCCCAAATCGAGATTCCGAAGATGAACACCAATCTTGAAACCTAAAACAAGACCTAAATAATTTGATGAGATAGAAACCTGATGTTGAACAGATGATGAAGATTCGATATAGATGGACTATTATCTATTCAGGACCAGCCGAAATCAATGGGTTATCGATAGAATCTATGCGTGTGTGAATCGTGAGGGTGTAGAAGAGAGGAACAAGAATGGAGTTTCTGTGCGTGTATATATGTTGCTGTTTTCCCTTCTCCCCTGCCTCTAATCTCTATGTGTGCGTGTGAAATATGGTGTATCAATGTGTGTGTATTGGTGAGGATGATCATCATTGGTGAAGAAGAAAAAGGAAAAATCTCTCCTAAAATGACATATGTATATGGTATATGTATCAAATCCAAAAGGAAAAGTCAGGTCCTTTTTTTTGACCCTTTCCCCTTTTATTGTTGTTGTCCCCCTCCTCCCTCTATGGTCTTCTCTATTTGTATTAAAATGAATAAGAGCATGGAAAAGAAAATGAAATCTTGGGGAAAATGGAGTGGGTCCCTCCTCTTTTTTGTCTTTTTTCTGAATCATTCTTTTTTGTATTATTGAAATAGGGAAAATGTGTAAGGCATGGGGTATGGGGTATGGTATAGGATAAATTTTGTTAGGATAAGGTTAGGGATTTATTGAATTTTTGTTATTTTTGTATTTTTTTGGGGTATAATTACATGGGTGAGGGTACATGGTAGGATAAAGTAAAAAATGGGTAAAAATGATATCGGGGAGGGACGAAATTAGGTGTCTACATCATGCCTCCTTTTAATGTAAACACGAAGTGTTTTCAGACAAAGAAGTAGACAATACGACAGAATTTTCTCCCGACTATTATTCAAAGGAAGAAACAGAAAGAAGAAGAACAACCGAGTTTTGACGTAAGTCATCCTACCTACCCAAGTTATGGAGGAATCAAGTGACGGTGTCTCAAAGGATTGGAAGGAAATGGACTACACCTAGTTGGAGAGTCGAGTGAGGTTCCATCAAGGTTTTATTCTGCGGCTCTATCATTATATCAAAATGAAATTTACATGTTAAAACATAAATGAAATTACAAAATCCTATCTATACAGTTTTTGTTGGACTGCTGACTTAAGTTTCATCACCCTATTCTTCAGGCGGGCTCCTAACTTGCAATTTCATCATTTGTTTCTTGGTTTTCAATTGTTTCACCTTGTTGCTTAACTTTCCATTTATTCGCCCTGTGCTTCAAGCGGCCTCCTGACTTTCTATTTCATCACCCTGTTCTTCAGGCGGGCTCATGTCTTGCAATTTCATCACCCTATTCTTTAGACGGGCTTCTAACTTGCAATTTCATCACCCTGTTCTTTGGGCGGGCTCCTGACTTGCTATTTCATCAATCTGTTAAATTTAAACTTTTCATCATGTTGCTTGACTTTTCATTTATTCGTCCTGCTCTTTAGGCGGGCTCCTGAAATCACATCAAAACTAAAAATAAAATTATCCCAATCAAAGATTGTTATAAAGAGATTTCATATGCCGGGAAAGTGAAGTTCCAACTCAAAAATTAAATTTTGCCCCAGTTTATCATCAAAAGACTTTATTGAAAGTCAATGATTATAGGAATCAAGGAGAATGACTCGACTATAAAGTGCGTCTAATAGGAATCAAAGGAATTAACTCGAATAAAAGGTACATCTTCTAGGGGTCAAGGAGAATGACTCGACTAAAAGGTATGTTTTATAGAAATCAAGGGAGATTACTCAACTAAAAGGCACGTATTACTAGGAATCAAGGGAGATGACTCGACTAAAAGGTACGTCTTATAGGAATCAAAGGGAATGACTCAACTAAAAGGTACATCTTCTAGGGGACAAAGGGAATGACTCGACTAAAAGGTACGTCTTATAGGAATCAAAGGGAATGACTCGACTAAAAGGTACGTCATATAAGAATCAAAGGAGATGACTCGACTAAAAGGCATGTCTTATAGGAATCAAAGAGAATGACTCAACTAAAAGGTACGTCTTATAGGAATCAAAGGGAATGACTCAACTAAAAGGTATGTCTTCTAGGGGTCAAAGGGAATGACTCGACTAAAAGGTACGTCTTATAGGAATCAAAGAGAATGACTCGAATAAAAGGTAAATCTTATAGGAATCAAAGGAGATGACTCAACTAAAAGGTATGTCTTATACGAATCAAAGGGGATGACTCAACTAAAAGGTACGTCTTCTAAGGGTCAAGGGGATTGACTCGACTAGAAGTACGTCTTCTAGGAGTGATGGTTCAATTTAAGAAGTGTATCACCTAGCAAATAAAAACTAAAATCCTTGGATAGGAAAGTGTGTCTCTGAGGGATATAAGATGATGAATTTTTACCATAATTTAATTATCAAATCTGTGCAGCAACATTGCTTCCTGCATTTATAAAAGTGGGAAATTAGCGGCCTTGATATTTAGGCTTTGAAATCCTTGATTTGGAGGTGACATGTGTTCCTGTTTCATGCAAAGAAAGGTTGAGAATTTAAAAACATGGTGGCTGGTATGTTGCTTTGGCTTTTATGGCAAACGCTCTTGCCGTCATCACATTTAACCTTCTTCCAACCATTAGCCTGTGTCATTGACTTACTGCTTCATTGACTAAATTCAGATTATTAAGAGTGACTGAGACAAACACGACATCTTTGCTTTGCCATGCTTCTTAGATAGACCCCTTGGAACCTTGGTATTTCATGAGTTGCCAGACTTATTTGTTGACAAAACTTTCTATTTGCCTCATTTTGGCTCACAATCATGTCTCTTTCATGCGTTGGCCTTTTTGCTTTGTTTTGTACAATTGAAGAAGCTGGTAGCCAGTTTTGAAATCTTTTCTCACTTGTTTTGACATAGACTTGACTCAAAGACAAGAGAAAAATGACAATGATTTTATTTGGATAACTGACTCAAGAAAAATAAAATATAACTATAGAAAATAAAGAAATGATAATTAATATCTCTATCGAAAAAGATGAAAGAAAATTTGATCTGAAAATGACAGTCAATTCTAATGATTACGCCATGCAGATCGGATTAAACTACTTGATCTTTGCATCCAAAACTCTCACAAATTGTTGTTGAGTTAATGACCCTGAAAGTTAGTTGTTTTCTTGGGCCAATTGCATTCGGAGACCTCATTCGGCTAGTGGCGCCTTGAAGGGTTTTCGCCAACAAGCCTCTCTCATTTCCTTTTATCACCTGACCATTGCCTTATAGTATCCGAGAGGGTTTTTTACTAATAAGATTCATATTTTCATTTTTCTCAACTCACAGTCATCTTATAGTGCCCGTAAGGGTTTTCACCGATAAGACTCTCTCATATTTATTTATCTCAACTCACCATCATCTTACAGTGCCCGTGAGGGTTTTCACTGATAAGACTCTCTCTTTTTTATTTCTTTCCTGATTCCTTATGCTGAGGAAGACAAGTAGTTCCTAAAATGCGTTATCCACATCCATTGCATGCTTAGCTTGAGCATTCTCGAAGATTGATCTGAAGGTGTTTCTTTGGTTATAACTTGGCTTTTGGATAGGGTTAGAAAGAAAGGATGACATGGGGACCAAACGACACTTGAAGTGGGGTGGGAATTCCAACTTTTGGAATCGACTCAAATAATGAGGATTAACACATGCCCCAGTTTCTTTTGACTGGGAAATCTAAATTTATTATTTGGTTGGACCTAACCTGAAGCAGGGCAGCCTACATATCTCACCCCCGAGAGGGGAGAATCAGGTCATGCTTAGTTTTGGCAGCTTGTTTTTCTTGATTTTGACTTCTTTTCTTCTCTTTATTTTCTTTTCTTGACTCTTTTTCTCTTTTGGATTTTTTTGACTTTATTTTTCTTGACACTCTCCTTTTTTTTGACATAATTTTCTCTTTCTTCTTTTTTTTTTTGGAAACATTTATGACTCTATTCTTTTTGCTCGACAATTTTCTTTTAAGCTTTACTGACTCTATCTTGATTCCAAAAGAGGGGTATGAAAGAAAATAGGACTAAAGCTCAAATGGGGTAAACAAAGGATGACACGCTGTTTGGATAATAGAATGAAATGCCTTCGTCATATCAATCCTTGAAAACACAAGTACACGTCATGCAATATGAAATGAAATATGAAGATCATTTGTGACACTTTAAAAATACTAACTTCAATTGAGCATGTGCCAATTCTTTTTCCACCCTTTTCCAGCATACAACCCCACCTTTATTATACATCCCTCACATTGAATGATTCATGCTTTTGTGGAGCTGATTTCTATTTGTTCCTCTTGATATATAATCATGCAGCCACTGTTTGACCTAATTGAGACATATATTTCAATTGATGACCAAGTTATTCTCACGATCTCACAATAATAGCCTTAATTTTCAAAGAAGGCCTCAACTTGATCACCAAATGCCCTAGCACTCTATCTATTTTCTCAGATGCTCTCTTTTTCTAACTTTAAACCTCTGATTCAATGTTTATGCTTAATCTGGATTTTAAGATGTGACTGAAAATTTCACTAGCATGTCATATCACTAGAGTCAACATAAAATGTACTATGTAAAAAAAAAAAACAAACGACACATATTTAAAAGACAAAGGAAAATAGGACACTTCATTTCATTGAAACAAAAGATAGAAGGGTTTGAACATAAATGACAAAGGGACAAAACCAGGTAGATCCCGCATTACAACCTTAAAATAATTCAGATAATAGAAAATAAAATAAAACAAACTACCAGACCTCTTCCTAGTAGGGAGGGGTGACTTCTCAATCTCTTAGCCTAACATCTTAGCCCCTGGTTTGTATCTCAGCATGACTAGAGCTTTCCTCGCTGTCAATGTTTTGCACCATAATTGATTTATCTTGAATCATCTTTTCAATTTCTTTTTTCAAAGCACGACACTCTTCAATACTGTGAACCTGAACATCAGAATGATATGTACATTATATATTAGGATCAAAACTTCTTGAATATATGTCAGGAGTATACCCAAGGAAAGGAGTGATCATGCCCTGCTGTACCAATATCTGGAATAAACTGGCATAGGATTCCCTAATAGGAGTGAAATTATTTTTTTCCTTCCTCCTCTTTGCGAACTCTGGACTTGGATGCAACTTGGATTTAGAGGTTCCTTGGTAAATTTATGGGGTCGAGGAAGATGTTGAGGGACAGGTTCATGCCATTGTGGATAAGAAGATGGATGAGCATACAATTGTGCATTGTTAAAGGATATTAAGGAAGTGGAATGGAATTTCTTGGATTTTGGGGAAAGAAACTTTGTTTCAAGTGGTTATGTGGAACTAATATGTAAATTCAGGATGGAGGCTGACAGTATTGGTGGGTTGGACCTCTCAAACTCTGCTTTGGCCCTGGGATAACAATAGGTGTGTTTTTCTTCTTCTTTCCTTCAGTTTCCCTTGGTTGATTGCAATATCATCCCAAATGTTTCACAGAATCATTCTATCCACCAAGTTTCTCAAATTTTGATGTTTCAAAGCTTAGAAGAAGGTTAACACTTGAAAACATGCCCTAGTTTTTATATGAAACATCTTCATAGCCCACAAGTACCAAGGAACTTTTTATATCATTTTCTATACTCTTAACTTTCGCAACCATTTTCTCAGGGTCTTCTAGCATGCTAGGCTTCTTAGTAAGAAATTTTGGCGGACCACTTAACTTAAATGTAGGTTCAAGAGTATTGAACGTGATTCACTAGTGGACTGGGGAAGCATAATCATTGGATTGATAGCCAAAGTGGAAGCATTAGTAGAAGGTTGAGCAACAAAAGCACAAACGGTATATGGTCATATGAATGTGGTAGACTTATACTGAGGAGCTAAAGAAAGAGTGGTGGAAGAATTGAGGTGCATTTGACGTAGAATAGATTCTGAGGCAAGCTGTGGTGCATCAACCATAGTAGGAAACTGACTTTACAATTTTGGTGGAAGACTCAAGGTATTTGCAGGGTCAAAAATGGGGAACTAAGGTGGAGCCAGCCCACTGGCCCAAGCTCGGTACTTTTCCATCATTTGTTGTCTCAGTCTCAAATTCTCTTCCTTTAAACTCTCAATTTCTTGACTCTTTGTTTTATCCATGATGCCACTCTCTATATCCTTGTTGGACACAACTAACCCTTCCTTGAATTTGGTGTGATATGGAGGACCAGCCAGGAAGACACAAACCAACCACCTTAAACTAACTGAACAAGAAGCAACAAATATGTTACAGTTCAACATTTTTTTGTCAAAACCCTTTTTTCATTTAGAAAGGATACAGAACCTAAGAAGGGCGCCTACGTATGTCACTCCCGAGAGAGGAGAATCAGGTGTGCGTAGTTCGTGAAGTCTTGCCAAAATGGCCAATTAAACTCTTTTTCTATTCCTTGGAACTTAAAGAAGAAAAGAAAATAATAATTTGTCAAAATAATTGACGAAAATCTTTTTGAATTTTTTCAAATTTAACATCCCTATACAAAAATGAAATCTATGATAACCGAAGAATTTTTTTTTTTGGGTTTTCGATTTTGAATTTCATAGGAAAATGAAACTTGAAACTATTAAAGAAATATTTTTTTGTAATTTTCTTTTAGAGATACATATGAAACACTTACTCTAAATAAAGAGTGAAGAAAATCTTTTTAGTTTTTTCAAATAAGATCCCCGAACCAACAATAGGCTTCCTACGTATCTCACTCTTGAGAGAGGAGAATCAGGGGTGCGTAGTTCGTCCAGATTGGACAATTAATTATTAAATAACAGATTGCACCCTGACTTGAGATACGACCAAAGACAGACGATGAACCATGTTAATAAAATATTTTAAGTTTTCATTTTGACACTTCACAAAAAAAATAACATCAACAACTATGAAAGAAAAATCTTTTTGGTATTTTTGTTATACAAAATTTAAAAAATATCTAACATCTTTTTTTTTTTTTCATTTTTTGTTTTATAAAAACTCCTATGAATGAAAAATCTTTTTGAAGTTTTTGAATTGTGAATGCATGCTAAATGAGACAAAGGAAAATCTTTTTGATGTTTTTGAGAAAATGAGTGCGAAAGGTAAGAAAAATCTTTTTGAATTTTTGAATTGTGGAAAACAAAAGCCATAAAAAACTCTAAAAACTACGAAACTCTTTTTTTCTTTTCGACTCACTTTTTCCTTTTTCTCTTTTCTTTTTTGAACACTGTCTTGTCTACACAGTTTACTTTTAACATATGCTTTTCCTAGATCAATCCGTCAAAAAACTACGTTACCCTTAGAGATGCAACATTTAGCACGTAGGGATGCTTTAAAGGTGAGTTTCCTACGAAGGGCCAAGTGGCCCCGCTAGGTCTCAATATGATGCACATAAGTATGAACTAAAGGCTGACCTACGTTGGGGTTTACTAACAAGGCTGTTCAAGAGAGCGTATGGTTGATAGTGTCTTGCTTTAGCTGGCCACCTACTCCATACAACCCAACGGCTCCCCCTCCCAAAACAAGGGTGACTCAACTATAGGTCATGTACACACGTGTACTACAGACTTGTTGTAGAAAGAAAGACTCTGGTTATGAACATGATGTTAGATATAAAGCGGTAACACATAAAGTATAAGCTGAAAATAAAGAGCACGTAGCCACTCAACAAATGATAAACAATAACTTAAAACAACATAAACAAAATGTCTATACACTTATAGTGCCAAGCTGAGCCGATACAAACTCCAAAATAAGATCGAATTCTGAAAAATCCCCAGCAGAGTCGCCAGAGCCGTCACACCCCTTTTTCATACTCCAAAAAGATATCATTTTAAGGTTCGAAAGGGTTTTTATTATTAAAGTGACAAAATAAAGATTTGTTCCGAAAAAGGATTATGATTACATTCAAAACTCAGAGTCGCCACTTGGCATATTTCGGTGTGCCAAGTCACCTTTGGACAATCCTTTTAAAAACAATTTGACTCTTTAAAACTGATTTGCGAAAGAGACTCCAACTAAGAAATTCTGTTGATCGAGGGAAAGGTGTTAGGCAACCCTTGATCCCGTTATTTGACCACGGTCGCTTGGTGGAGAGTATCGGATAATTTGACACTATGAATGTACAAACCACACAAAGCACGCAAAAACAATCAATCAAGAAATCAAAACAAAATAATCCAAAATTTAGTATTCAGTCCAATTATACAGTCCCGAATAGAAAAAGAATGCGAAAATATAAATCCTATTCTACCCTACACTAATTTTATACTAAGCTCCTATGCTACCCGATGCCTCGAGCCCTCATCAAGGACGTTCTCCAAATACAAAATACTTCGGGAAATTCTCTGAACAATAAATACAAGTGATCGTGGGGCATTCCCCGATTAAAAGAATACATTTCCAAATACAAGAACTATAACCAAACCATTCAACTCAAATTCCACATTCAAACATTCAACAAAAAAAGTTATTCCCAAATTTTGCCTACCCGAACCTACATTGGACTATCTATTTCAACATATCATAATTCTATCATGTTCAAAACAATATTCATGCTCACTACGAATTAAACAAAACAACAATAAACCAAAGTTAATCTAAATTCAACTTTTTTGTATCAATTTATCAATTCCATCCCCAAATAATTGACTAATTATTTGATTATCAAGTCAATTTCTCACATCTAAATCCAGCATCAACTAACCCATAGCAAAGATTCAAACATGCTCAAACAGCAAATCATTCCCGATTAATTAACCAACTTCAACATAGAATCACCCAAAACAATCAAACTTACTCAACCACATAATCAAGATCATATTATCAACCAAAGCATTCCATCCATAATATCGGATATTGTAAACAAAGAAATAAGATAGTAGAGATTAGAAATGGACCTTATTCAGAACTTTTCAAAGAATATTATAAGAAAATCCACTTTTGAGAACCTCAACTTGAGCCTCAACAATGACAAAAATCCAACTTGATATCGCCAATTTTGATTCGAACAAATTTTAATTTAAGAACATGAACTCAATATAGACCTCTGAATCAACCACTTAAAACAGAGATAACAAACCTCCCAAATTGAGATCCCGAAGATGAACACCAATCTCAAAACCCAAAACTAGACCTAAACAATTGATGAGATGGAAACCTGATGTTGAATGAACAATGAAGATTCGATATAGATAGACTATTTTCTATTCAGGACCAGTCGAAATCAAAGGGTTATCGATGGAATCTGTGCGTGTGTGAATTGTTAGGGTGTAGAAGAGAGGAACAAGAATGGAGTTTCTATGTGTGTATATAAGTTGCTGTCTTCCCTTCTCCCCTACCTTCAATCTCTGTGTGTACGTGTGAATTATGGTGTATCAGTGTGTGTGTATTGGTGAGGATAAGCGTCACTGGTGAAGAAGAAAAAGGAAAAATCCCCCCTAAAATGGTGTATGTATATGGTATATGTATCAAATCCAAAAGGAAATGTCAGGTCCTTTATTTTGGAACCTTTCCCCCTTTATTGTTGTTGTCCCCCTCTTCCCTCTACGGTCTTCTCTATTTGTATTAAAATAAATAAGAGAATGGAAAAGAGAACGAAATCTTGGGAAAAATGGAGTGGGTCCCTCTTTTTTTTTGTCTTTTTTCTGTATCATTCTTTTTTGTATTGTTGAAATGGGGAAAACGTTTAAGACATGGGGTATGGGGTAGGGTATAGGATAAAGTTTGTTAGGATAAGGTTAGGGATTTATTGATTTTTTGTTATTTTTGTATTTTTTGGGTATAATTACATGGGTGAGGGTACATGGTAGGATAAAGTAAAAGATGGGTAAAAATGATATCCGGGAGGGACGAAATTGGGTGTTTACAGTTACTTTGGATGTTTTCTAACCATAGCACATTTCTAATAAAATACACAAATGGTAGCACATGCAGCAATCATTAGATAATAATGAAACAAGTTTCTTACAGAGCTAAATCCAAGAATTACAATAGAACACATCCTTGAATCTCCCTTGTTGGAAAAGATATTGTGCAATTACAATAAATCTTTTTTTCTTTTTACATTAATTTAAGTTGTTGAATCTCCTTTTCAGAAAATCT